>NC_092714.1:36584945-36891612 GCF_047496885.1 Scyliorhinus torazame | reverse complement strand
CGATCTCTAAGGGGAGGGTGACTTTTCGCAAGTTGTGCGTCACCTCAAGTTGGCATGACCCGGTGGCGGGGATGACGTTCCCATTATTGTCGGCCAGTTGGCAATTGGATGGAAGAATTGTTGGTTTGACCCCCAGGGTTTGAAATGCCGACCCTGCGAGGAGATTGGCGGAAGCACCAGTGTCCAGACGGAATCTGATCTGGAATCGGTTGACCATCAGGGTGGCACACCACTCGTCGTCCGGATCAATGCTGTTCACCAACAGCGGCTGGTGCTGGCAGGAAAACCACAACAATGGGTAGGGGGTTGGGGTGCATCTGCAGGTGGACTTTCCAGATTAGGCTTCCTGGAGGAGCTACATTTTTCAGCCTCAGAATGTTCCAGTAGATCCATCTGGAGGTCCATGTTCCAGTCTCAGAGTTCCCCCGGAGATCCAATTTCATTTTCAGGAGATCCAACGTCTTTCTTCGTAGTGGGTCAGTGACGTTGGACACCTTTTCAATGTGGACATGATGGAGGACTATGCGCCACTCAGGGCTGTCCCGTCACTGAATACAGCGGAAAACTCACCGGGTTGGCTGAGTTCGGGGCCGGACGTTTTGCGGGTTTTCCCGCCAGTCATCGCAACGGGAAACGCTTCCCATTCCTGCCTCTGCCATGGCGCCTAGCCTCAAAATGGTAGAAATCCACCCAATGCCTTTACATTCTACCTGTGAATTTTATACAAAATACAGAAGGAAAACTATGGGCTCGGGAGATCTGAAATAAGAAGAGAAGAGGCTGGAAATACTCAACCGGTCAGCCAGCATGTGTGGGGGAAAGAAAGAGAGTTAACCGGACTGCGATCTCTTCAATGTTACGTGGAATACAATTCTCAGACTTCAAACAAGCGTTCCTACCTTTATATCAATGCACAATTAGAATAAATCCAGTGGAAAGATTCCTTATAATAATCTTAGCTGGGAGCTGGCATTTTGAATGATTAGATACCCTGGTAAGGATCGAATGAAAGGAAATTAGCTGGAGGACTGCATTACCTGAAGGGCAATTGCTCTGTGAAAGTGTGTGAGCATAACAGTCAAAAAGGGAAGTTTTAAAAGCACATCCAGCAAGTTTCTCAGGGAAGTTAGTTAGATAATGGTAAAATTAGCTGGCAGTTTCAAGTTAAGGTATCCTTACTGCTAAATAAAACAACATGAGGCAAACAATAGCACATTGTACAACCACAGCATTTATTGTGAGATGCAGTAAAGCCACAGAAATGTCAGCCATGCAAATAGAAGCCTTCGTTTCCCTCAAATGGGATGAAGCGGTTCGCACGTCTGCTTATTCCATTAGAGGTCAAGTGCGACATGATTGGGAGGGGAGTCTCTCCCTCTGACACCCCGTGTATAAGGGGGGACAGAGCTTCTGCGGTTCAAGAATGGAGCTCGGACAATCCTTTGTACCTCTAGGCCTCTCTAATCCTTGACAAGCGGCCCTTGTTCCACTGGCGGCAGCAACGGAGCAAAGAGATCGTGCAGCGTTTAAAAATGTGTGACTTTCACGCCAGAGTATCTAAAGTTTCACTGTAAACAAACCACAAACCAACAGTCTAATAGCTGCAGTGTTAACAGAAAAGTATGCTTGGTACAAATACGATATGAGGCCACCATTGAGAGATAAAATACCACAACAAGGCCAGATAGTGGGCAGGGAGTGATTGAGGGAAAATCTCCGGGATTGCTATGCAAACATTTCTGTTCCTACTGTTGTGTTAATATATTACCTAACAATGATGTGTAATTGCCAGAAACTCTAAATTTAGAAAAGGTATTTCCTATTTTTTCAAATTTCTCATCGTTTCACTCCTGCAACCAATCTTGGGTTACAGTTCCACATGAGTCATCAGTCCTCATGTATCATTGACAAAGGGCCACTTGTAATTCAATTTGAATGGTGGTTGAATACTGAGAGGATAGTGGGTGGAAATACAAATGGCGCTCGAGGGAAATCCCGGAGCGATCCGGACCTCTGTAGGAATGTAACCCAGTGAGCTGCAAGCACTATCTGGGGTTCATCAGGTTAAGTCACAAGGTTCTGAGTTCAAGTGCTAGGGCACAACTCAAGGCTGACAGTGCAATTCTGAAAAATGAGTGCTGCACTGTCAGTGGTGACTAAACGAAGGCCCCATCTTCTTGGATGTAGCACAATGGTTAGCACTGTTGCTTCACAGTGCCAGGGACCCTGGTTCATTCCCGGCTTGGGTCACTGTCTGTGCGGAGTCTGCACGTTCTCCCTGTGTCTGGGTGGGTTTTCCTCCGGGTGCTCCGGTTTCCTCCCACAAGTCCGGGAAGACGTGCTGTTCGGTAATTTGGACATTCTGAATTCTCCCTCTGTGTACCTGAACAGGCGCCGGAATGTGGCGACTAGGGGCTTTTCACAGTAACTTCATTTCAGTGTGAATGTAAGCCTACTTGTGACAATAATAAAAATTATTATTAATAATAATAAAGATTATTATTACTATTATGTAAACAAACCCATCGTACTATTTTGAGAAAGGACAGTGGGTTATTTCTGATACCCTTGTAGAAAATTATCCTTCGATCAACAGCGCAAATTGTATCTGGGAATACATTCCGGCTGGTTCTGCGTCACGTGATGTGTAGTGACGTCAACAGAATGTTTGTACGGGCTTTGGGCAGATCACCATCTTGATTGTATGAGCAACACCCTTAATAAATGTCTCATCATATTTTACAATAATCCAAAGTGTGGGCACCTCCATACCATGCCCTTTTGCAGCAACAAAGAAATATAACACTGGTCATTATTTTCACTGCTGTGCTGAGTGTCTGCTGTGTGCAAATTGGCTGCCATGTCCCTTACATACCAACAATGGCTCCACTTAATTTGCTGGAAAGTCGCTGCGATGCCCTGAGGGTCATGAAAAGTGCCATCTAAATGCACGTCTTTTGTTCCTTTCTTATGGTCGAAGGAGGAAGTACGAACAGTACGACAGAAGATTTTGTGAGAATAGGACATGTATTTTTGTTCCTCTTGATCCCACAAAATTCTTTCCGGCAATTCGAGCAATTTCCTTTGAACGTCCTGCAGTCGTTCCTTTAAGGATAGTTGGTCAGGCCACCTAATACATGGCACCCAGGCCTCCCATGCGGAGGCACCCAGGAAGCTGGTGATGGGTGAGAATGGGGTGGTAAATGCAGCAACGCAATTGCTGGGACACAAGTGCCTCATTTCCACCCAAAGCAGTGAGTTAAAATCCGTTCCACGCACAAATTAAACGCTGCACATTGTGCCTTCAGTTTGGATTGTTCAAACAAGCTGATTGGATACGAAAGATCCCTAGTTTAGAAATATCCTGCAGACACTTCCATGTAGGTGCGGGTCTGGATCAGGACTCTGGTTGGTTGAACCTCAATCTCAAGTATAAATATAACTTCCTTGCTCCTTTTTTTGTAAGATGTATTCTTTCATGGGAAATGGCCATTTCAGAGTCAACCAAAGTACAGTGGATCTGGAATCACATGTAGGCCAGACCAGGTAAGGATGGCAGATTTCCTTCCCTAAAGGGGATAAGTGAGCCAGGTGGGCTTTGACAACAAATAATGAGAGCTTCATGCTCACCCATTACTAAGACTAGTTTTCAATTCTGGATTTTATAAATTTATGAAGACTCAGAAGGCCCTTGTGGGTAAGTAAAAGCAAATTTATTTTATTCATAGAAAATGGTGGCGTGCACACAAAACGTTCCCGTCGGGACTGACAGAATGCCGGTCCCTGTCCGGTAAGGGGAGCCAGCTGGGCGGGTTTCTGCCGACTAGTGGGGAAGCTCATATTAGAACATAGAACATAGAACAGTCTAATAATAATCGCTTTTTGTCACAAGTAGGCTTCAATGAAGTTACTGTGAAAAGCGCCTAGTCGCCACATTCTGGCACCTGTTCGGGGAGGCCGGTACGGGAATTTAACCTGCGCTGCTGGCATTGTTCTGCATTACAAGTCAGCTGTTTAGCCCACTGTGCTAAACCAGCCCCTACACGGCACAGTACAGGCCCTTCGGCCCACGATGTTGTGCCGACCACTTACCCTAATCCAAGATCAACCTAACCTACACCCCTTCAATTTACCGCTGTCAGGTGCCTGTCCAAGAGTCGCTCAAATGTCCCTAATGACTGACTCCACCACCTCTGCTGACAGTGCATTCCACACACCCACCACTCTCTGTGTAAAGAACCTACCTCTGACATCTCCCCTATACCTTCCTCCAACCATCTTAAAATTACGTCCCCTCGTGACAGCCATTTCCACCCTGGGGAAAGGTCTCTGGCTATCCACTCTATCCATGCCTCTCATCACCTTGTACAGCTCTATCAAGTCACCTCTCTGCCTTCTTCGCTCCAGCGAGAAAAGCCCTAGCTCCCTCAACCTTTCTTCATAAGACATGCCCTCCAGTCCAGGCAGCATCCTGGTAAATCTCCTCTGCGCCCTCTCCAAAGCATCCGTGAGTTGTGTAAGGCGATCAATGAGGGTATCCCTGTGGGCCTCATGAGGGTCATTACATAACTGAATTTAAATTCCACCCACTATTGCAGTGGGACTTGAACCCGTGTACCCAGAGCACTAGCCTGGACCTCTGGAGTGCGAGCTTGGTAATATCACCACTGCGCCACCATTTTCCTATGTTAGCAGTGAGTGAGGGATTACACAATGGTTAGAAGTTTATGTTTCTGCACACATACAAATAATAAACCACACACATATAAAGTAATAGATCCAATAAAATGGACTTTTATCAGTTCTTCCAAAGGAACATGCTAAAACAATCTCCCCTCTCCCCTCTTGCCAGGAGTGAATCATGGCAGATGCCGTTGATACTGTTTTATAAATAAATGCATCAGACACACATTGAACAGTTGACAAACACAATGAGTTATTCTTTATGGCCACACTTGTCTCACGTTGTCAGATAGGCAAACAACTGAACAGTCAAAACATTTAAGCCCACGTTGCCAGATAGAAGCCCAGGTCAAGCAATCTGATTTATATTAGAACCTGTTAAAGAGACAGGAAGCATTTTCTTTTGTATTAAAAACCTTAGACATAGCTTGTATGCAAATGCGTTCATGCAATTCAAAGTTGTACAAGACCATTAATCATTTTAAAATGTTATCAAACAATCTTTCCCCACATGAACCATCAATATTCTGTACTCGGTTCCCTTTCTCTTATGTCTTCCCATAGCAGCTGTTGACTTAAGAGATTTAGTTAGAACAATCCAACAATTGTCCAGGCATTAGAGTCAGATGGGCTCCACTGACCAGAGTGATTACAAACATGAAAACAAGCTGCAACCCAAGTGGTTATCTAGGTCACCCCCATGTCCAGTATCAGAAGAAGACCTGTTGTTCGTGGAATGATGTGAGGCTCAACCACATTCGGAAATGTATGGGATTGCAGAGGGGTAGTCAGGTTAATTAGCATGACCTTTGGCACCATGGCGCCAAGTATTGAGCAGATGCACTGACACAACAAGGTGCTACTGTCAGATTTCTGTGGGTTTCACATATTCAGCAGCACCAGGTACCTGTGTCTATCAGTGATATTGGCATCATTGAGGTAGCAATCAAAATGGCAAAAAAGTGTCATTTCAGAACTTTGAGAACTGGACCGGGAGGGTGAAGAGCAAATTTGATAGCCTATATTGGTTCCTGACGTAAACAAGTGGATTTTAGTCCCAGAAGCTGCTGCTTATAAAAATACTTTGGAAAGTGCAGTAAAAATGAATTGGCTGCTGTATGTGATAGACAGACAGGCAATGCCCAAGCTTTGGTCTTTGTCTGTGCGGAGGAAGGGTGCCAGTAAAAGCACTGCCAGTGGGCTCAGTGTCCAGGCCAGTGAGGAATGGTAAAAAGCCAAGGGGGGCGATTCTCCGATATTGAGGCCAAGTGTTCGCGCCGTCGTGAACGTGACGGCGTTCACGACGGCACAAACAGGGCCCGGACACGACCTATTCTGGCCCCCACAGGGGGCCAACACAGCGCTGGAGTGGTTCACGCCCCTCCAGCGTCCTTACGCGGCGCCAAACGGGCGCCGCGCCAAATGGGGGCCGCGCCAACCCGCGCATGCACAGTTGGGCCGCGCCATCCTGCGCATGCGCAGGGAATGTCTTACGCACGCCGGCCCCTCACCAACATGGAGCCGGTGTTCTGGGGCCGCGCACGGAAGGAGGTAGGCCCGGGGGGGGGAGACGCCGACCCGCCGATCGGTGGGCCCCGATCGCGGGCCAGACCCCATCGGAGGCCACACCGGTGAAGGAGCCCACCTCCCCCACGCCACAGGCCGCCCCCCCCCCCCCCCCAGCGTTCCCGCAGAGTTCCTGCCGGCAGCGACCAGGGGTGGACGGTGCCGGCGAGAACCTTTTGTGTCGTAGCGGCCGCTCAGCCCATCCGGCCGGAGAATCGCCGCTCGCCGGTTCTCCGAGCGGCCTGGTGCGAATCGCGCGCCGCTGGTTTCCGGGGGTGGGAGAATCGCGTGCCGGGGTTGGGGCGGCTTGGTGCGATTTGCGCGGCGCCCTGGAGATTCTCCCAACCGGCGTGGGGGGGGGGTGGTAGAATAGCGCCCAATGTTCCTGCTGTCAATCATGAACAAGGGGCGAAATTCTCCGTTATCGGCGGAAAGTCCGCCGATCGGCGCAAAAAACGGCGCAAATCCGACTTGCGTTACGTCGGAAAAATGGGTCGAAAGTCTCCGGCCCGAAATGGGCTAGCAGCGACGTAACGGGATCCGCGCTTGCGCACGTGGTTCACGCCGTGCAGCGTCATACGCGCCGCACGGCGTGACGGCTCATAAGGCCGCGCTGCTCCCCCCCACCCGACCGGAACACCCGACCGGAACACCGACTGGATGGCTGGCCGTCGCTCAGCCCCGAGGTTCGAGTCACGGGATGTGGAGGCGCTCCTGGACGCGGTGGAGCAAAGGAGGGACGCCCTGTATCCCGGGCACGGCCGCAGAGTTGCCCCACGCCACAGCCGGCGTCTGTGGAGGGAAGTGGCAGAGGCCGTCACCGCTGCGGCCCTGACGCCACGGACAGGCACCCAGTGCCACAAGAAGGTGAACGACCTCGTCAGAGCAGGCAGGGTGAGCCTCCCATATCCCCCCTCCCCCATATCCCCCCTCCCCCATATCCCCCTCCCCCATATCCCCCCTCCCCCATATCCCCCACTCCATATCCCCCTCCCCATATCCCCCCTCCCCATATCCCCCCTCCCCATATCCTCCCTCCCCATATCCCCCCTCCCCATATCCCCCTCCCCATATCTCCCCTCCCCATATCCCCCCTCCCCCATATCCCCCCTCCCCATAGCTCTCCCTCCCCATATCCCCCCTCCCCCATATCCCCCTCCCCCATATCCCCCCTCCCCCATATCCCCCCTCCCCCATATCCCCCTCCCCCATATCCCCCCATATCCTCCCTCCCCCATATCCCCCCTCCCCCATATCCCCCCTCCCCCATATCTCCCCTCCCCCATATCCCCCCTCCCCATATCCCCCCTCCCCCATATCCCCCATATCCCCCTCCCCATATCCCCCCTCCCCCATATCCCCCCACCCCCATATCCCCCCTCCTCCATATCCCCCCTTCCCCATATCCCCCCTCCCCCATATCCCCCATATCCCCAAGTGAATCCAGCCCTAACCTTAACCTCTGCAATGCACGCGCAAACGATGGCGTGCATTCATATACCTGCCTAACAGTGTTGCCTATTACCCCTGCCAACCCCCCCCCCCCCCCCCCACAGGAGAAGCGCGCACACAACAATAGGGAGCATGTGAGGACTGGAGGAGGGCCCGCTGATGAGAGGCCACTGACCGAACACCAGGAAAGGGCCCTGGAACTGGCTGGCGGACCTGACGACCGGGAGGTTGCTGATGCAGAGGTCGGGGGGCGTACTAGCAAGTGAGCCACCGACAGCCCGTCCCCATATCCCCCCTCCCCTATATCCCCCTCCCCCATATCACCTGATCACTGCCTGATGTCTAACCATGCATGCTTCATTGTGTATCGCAGGACCAAACGTCCAGGCACCCATCCCCGCAGATGCAGACCGCCGGCAGGATGCCCCTCGGAGGCCACGGGAGACGGAGAGACATGGACCCTCCAGCATGCGACGCCCGCAGGATGCCCCTCGGAGGCCACGGGAGACGGAGAGACACTGACCCTCCAGCATGCGACGCCCGCAGGATGCCCCTCGCACACCACGGGAGACGGAGAGACACGGACCCTCCAGCATGCGACGCCTGCAGGATGCCCCTCGCACACCAAGGGAGACGGAGAGACACGGACCTCCAGCATGCGACGCCCGCAGGATGCCCCTCGCACACCACGGGAGACGGAGAGACCTGGAGCAACAGGGAGATGACATCCCCGTCACGTGAGGAAGCGACCACCCAGCGACGAGGGGGGCAGCCACAGGCCCCCGTCACATCCGAGCCAGGACACCACTACCCAGGACACCACTACCCAGGACACCACTACCCAGGACACCACTACCCGGGACACCACTACCCGGGACACCACTACCCGGGACAGCACTACCCGGGACACCACTACCTGGGACAGCACTACCCAGGAAGACGAAATACCGGACTGTGACTCAGAGTGGATGGGTGGAGACGAACCCCCACCCCAAAGTGCCATGGACTCAGAGTGGGACGAAGAGCACGACACAACGTCACTGCTGTCACTAACACCCTCCACCATCGCAGAAACACTCACCTCGGTTGGGCACTTTAATGATGAGGCGTCTGCTACACTCACTGGTGCGCACCACACAGCCGTCCCGGTACAGCAGGTGGAGGTAGGAGCAGCAGAGGGGCCGGGCGGTCGGAGGGCAGCCCAGCCCAAGCGAACATCTGCCGCCCAGATGGATCCCGGGTTCCTGGAGTTTCCACACCCACACATAGATCCGATGCAACCACCGACCCGGAGACGAGTGAAGAGGGTGACGGCCGGCTTGCGGCGGCTGCGGTCGCAGGTGGAGGAGTCCACCCGCGTCCAGGAGCTGGGAGTGGTGCCGGTCATGCGTGCCACCCAGGCTGACACCGCACGGGTGGCGTCCGCGGTGGAGGCAATGGGTGCGACGGTGTCAGACATGGGGAACGGTTTGCGAGGCCTGGGGCTTTCCGTGCAGGCGGCGTCTGTGGCCCAGGACATGGCTGCCCTCTCACAGGAGACCATGAGCCAGTGCCAGCGCCAGATGGCAGAGGCGCTCAACGCCATAACCCAGTCTCTGCAGGCCATGGCACAGTCTCAGCAGGCCATGGCCCAGTCTCTGCAGGCCATCGCTGAGGGCATCGGCGCCAGTGGCCATGTGCGAGCCGGCGTCGCACTGTCACAGACAGGGTTTGCCAACCCCCTGGGCTCCATGGCTGCAAACCTGCAGACCCCTGTCGATACCAACACGGGCCTCCAGGACTGGCAGCGCCAGATGTCGGGGGGGCGTCGGATGGCCAGTCCGTTCGCATCCCCCACCCATGTAGAGGCCTGGGGGACATCGGGCACCCCGAGGGAGGAGGAGGTGGTGTGGTCCGTCCCGGCTCCCCCTGTAGGGGAGGTCCCGGTACACCGCAACACCTCGGACTCCCCCCCTTCCGTCCCAAGTGCATCGGGTGGGCAACGGGCAGGACAGGCTGGCAGCTCGCCATCCCAGTCGCCCGGGCCGCAGCCTGGCCCATCTAGGCCAGGACGCCCCAGGAAACGGCCGCCAAAGGGATCCAGTGTCAGAGGGCAGGAATCACAGGAGTCCACCTCCAGTTCTGCTGTACCGTCTGGGGAACCACGTAGACGTAGTCAAAGGGCCCGTAAGGCCAAACAATTAGACACTGAGTAAGTTGGCACGGGTGCAGGGCACAGATGAGTTTTAGGGGCTAGGGCACGTGCATGAACTCCTTTGGTTATTAAAGTCAATGTTACACCTACAGAAGCTGCCTTTGTGCTCTGTCCAAAGCGTGCGGGGGTGTCATGTACGTTGAGCGCAAGTGTGTGTGTGAGGGGTGGTCTTACCTCAGCCCCAGGTGAGTCTGCCCCCTTCCCCCTGGGCCGCCATCAACATCCCCCGGGCAGAGGACGGGACCGTGCGCTGCAGTGTCACAGCCGCATGCAGGGATGGTCCGGGTGGATGGTGGTACTGTGGCCATGGGTCAGACATAGTCCAACGATGTGGAGCCAGGAGCTCACCGCAGGGCGGGTTGTCATCATCCTCCATGGCCTGCAATAGACACGCGTCCACCCGCAACTGTGTGAGCCCGGCCCGTTGTGCCGCAGATGGATCAGCAATGGGGGGGTGGTGTGCATGCGGGTGGGGTGGGTGGGGTTGGGGAGGGGGGTGAGGGTGCTGGGTGGGTGGATGGGTGGGGGGTGTGGGTGGTCGGCTCTTGCCATGGTGTGCGGTCTGTGGCCATACTACCCGAGTCCCACGCCCATCTACTCAGTGAAGCGGGCGGCTATAAGTCTGTCCCGTGCCCGCTGGGCCAGCCGGTAACGGTGGACAGCCACCCGCCTGTGTCTACCCCGTCTGCCCTGACCATTGCCCCAATCCCCCTCATCTGAGGAGGACTGCGCCTCTTCCTGCTGCTCCTCCACTCCGCCCTCCTCTGCCTGCGGCACATCGCCCCTCTGCTGGGCTATGTTGTGCAGGACGCAGCACACCACAATGATGCGGCCGACCCTATCTGACCGATACTGGAGGGCGCCCCCAGAGAGGTCCAGGCACCTGAAACGCATCTTCAGCACGCCAAAGCACCTCTCTATCACTCCCCTTGTCGCTATATGTGCATCATTGGAGCGGTTCTCCGCCTCATTGCGTGGCCTCCGTATAGGCGTCATCAGCCACGATCGCAATGGGTAGCCCCTGTCGCCCAGCAACCAGCCCCTCAGCCGGGGATGGCGTCCCTCGTACATGCCGGGGATGGAAGACTACGACAACACGTATGAGTCGTGTACACTGCCTGGGTAACGGGCGCAGACGTGCAGGATCATCATGCGGTGGTCGCAGACCACCTGTATGTTCATCGAATAGGTCCCCTTCCTATTGGTAAACACGGCCCTCTTATCTGCAGGTGGCCGCACGGCGACGTGCATCCCATCAATCGTGCCCTGGACCATGGGGAACGCGGCCACGGCAGAGAAGCCCACGGCCCGGGAAGCGGATGTAGCGGTGCGCCATGGCATATAGGGCACCTGTCACTGCCCGGATGCACCGATGCACCGATGTCTGCGATATGCCGGACAGGTCCCCACTCGGTGCCTGGAATGACCCCGTTGCATAAAAGTTCAGGGCCACCGTAACCTTGACGGACACGGGGAGAGGGTGTCCCCCGCCAGTGCTACGCGGTGACAGGTGTGCCAGCAGGTGGCAGATGTGTGCCACGGTTTCCCGCCTCATCCGGAGTCTCCTCCTGCATTCCCGGTCCGTGAGGTCCTGGTATGACTGCCGGGGCCGGTACACACGGGGCGCCCTCGGGTGCCTCCGTTGCTGTGGGGCCGCGACGTCCTCCTGCCCCCCCTCATCCTGTCTGTCAGGTGTCCCTCCAGCCTGGGCGGCTGCCGCCTGCCCCTCTGCGTGCCTCTCTGGCACGCTCCTCCTCCTCCTCATCCAGGGCAACATAGACATTATCGGCTGCCGCCACGGCGGCAAACATCGCTGGATGATCGGAAAAAATGACGGCCTGGTGGGGGGGAGGGGAACGACGACATGTCATCATTGCCCATATCCCCTCCTCCCCCCAGCCAGGTGGCATGGACCGCATGGGTCCAACTGTTGGAGGCTGGCACCTGGCCTGGTGGACCAACTCACTTGCCCTCGCATCCCCCTCCCCGGCACGGACCCCGCCCCCAACCTCCTCCGAGGCACGGACCCCCCATCCCCCTCCCCGGCACGGACCCCCCCCAACCTCCTCCCCGGCACGGACCCCCCATCCCCCTCCCCGGCACGGACCCCCCCCCCAACCTCCTCCCCGGCACGGACCCCCCCCAACCTCCTCCCCGGCACGGACATCCCATCACCCTCCCCGGCACGGACCCCCCCCCAACCTCCTCCCCGGCACGGACCGCAACCTCCTCCCCAGCACGGACCCCTCCCCCCACCTCCTCCCCGGCACGGACCCCAACCTCCTCCCCGGCACGGACACCCCCCAACCTCCTCCCCGGCACGGACGCCCCCCCATCCCCCTCCCCGGCACGGACCCCCCCCAACCTCCTCCCCGGCATGGACCCCCCATCCCCCTCCCCGGCACGGACCCCCCCACCCTCCTCCCCGGCACGGACCCCCCAACCCCTCCCCGGCACGGACCCCCCCCCAACCTCCTCCCCGGCACGGACCCCAACCTCCTCCCCGGCATGGACCCCCACCAACCTCCTCCCCGGCACGGACCCCCCCATCCCCCTCCACGGCACGTACCCCCCCACAACCTCCTCCCTGGCACGGACCCCAACTTCCTTCCCGGCACGGACGCCTACCCAACCTCCTCCCCGGCACGGACCCCCCCCCATCCCCCTCCCCGGCACGGAACCCCCCAACCTCCTCCCCGGCACGGACCCCCCCCCAACCTCCTCCCCGCCACGGACACCAACCTTCTCCCCGGCACGGACGCCCCCCCAACCTCCTCCCAGGCACGGACCCCCCATCCCCCTCCCCGGCAAGGACCCACCCCCAACCTCCTCCCCGGCACGGACCCCCCCACCCTCCTCCCCGGCACGGACCCCCCAACCCCTCCCCGGCACGGACCCCCCCCCAACCTCCTCCCCGGCACGGACCCCCACCAACCTCCTCCCCGGCACGGACCCCCCCATCCCCCTCCCCGGCATGTACCCCCCCACAACCTCCTCCCTGGCACGGACCCCAACTTCCTTCCCGGCACGGACGCCCACCCAACCTCCTCCCCGGCACGGACCCCCCCCATCCCCCTCCCCGGCACGGACGCCCCCAACCTCCTCCCCGGCACAGACCCCCCCCAACCTCCTCCCCGCCACGGACCCCAACCTTCTCCCCGGCACGGACGCCCCCCAACCTCCTCCCCGGCACGGACCCCCCATCCCCCTCCCCGGCAAGGACCCACCCCCAACCTCCTCCCCGGCACGGACCCCCCATCCCCCTCCCCGGCACGGACACCCCCCCCAACCTCCTCCCCGGCACGGACCCCCCATCCCCCTCTCCGGCATGGACCCCCCCCCAACCTCCTCCCCGGCACGGATCCCAACCTCCTCCCCGGCACGGACCCCCCCATACCTCCTCCCCGGCACGGACCCCCCATCCCCCTCCCCGGCACCGACCCCCCCAACCTCCTCCCCGGCACCGACCGCAACCTCCTCCCCGGCACGGACCCCCCCCAACCTCCTCCCCGGCACGGACGCCCCCCCATCCCCCTCCCCGGCACGGACCCCCCGCCAACCTCCACACCGGCACGGACCACCCCCAACCTCCGCACCGGCACGGACCCCAACCTCCTCCCCGGCACGTACCCCCCCCCAACCTCCTCCCCGGCACGGACCCCTCATCCCCCTCCCCGGCACGGACCCCCACCCAACCTCCTCCCCGGCACGGACCCCCCATCCCCCTCCCGGCACGGACACCCCCCCCACCTCCTCCCCGGCACGGACCCCCATCCCCCTCTCCGGCACGGACCCCCCCCCCAACCTTCTCCCAGGCACGGACCCCAACCTCCTCCCCGGCACGGACCCCCCTAAGCTCCTCCCCGGCACGGACCCCCCATCCCCCTCCCCGGCACGGACCCCCCCCCCAAACTCCACCCCGGCACGGACCCCAACCTCCTCCCCGGCACGGACCCACCCCAACCTCCTCCCCGGCACGGACCCCGCCCCATCCCCCTCCCCGGCACGGACCCCCCTCCAACCAGCTCCCCGGCACGGACACCCCCCAACCTCCTCCCCGGCACGGACCCCCCATCCCCTTCCCCAGCATGGACCCCAACCTCCTCCCCGGCATGGACCCCCACCAACCTCCTCCCCGGCACGGACCCCCCCATCCCCCTCCCCGGCACGTACCCCCCCACAACCTCCTCCCTGGCACGGACCCCAACTTCCTTCCCGGCACGGACGCCTACCCAACCTCCTCCCCGGCACGGACCCCCCCCCCATCCCCCTCCCCGGCACGGACCCCCGCAACCTCCTCCCCGGCACGGACCCGCCCCCAACATCCTCCCCGCCACGGACAACAACCTTCTCCCCGGCACGGACGCCCCCCCAACCTCCTCCCCGGCACGGACCCCCGATCCCCTTGCCCGGCAAGGACCCACCCCCAACCTCCTCCCCGGCACGGACCCCCCCCACCCTCCTCCCCGGCACGGACCCCCCAACCCCTCCCCGGCACGGACCCCCCCCCAACCTCCTCCCCGGCACGGACCCCAACCTCCTCCCCGGCACGGACCCCCACCAACCTCCTCCCCGGCACGGACCCCCCCATCCCCCTCCCCGGCACGTACCCCCCCACAACCTCCTCCCCGGCACGGACCCCCCCCAACCTACTCCCCGCCACGGACCCCAACCTTCTCCCCGGCACGGACGCCCCCCCAACCTCCTCCCCGGCACGGACCCCCCCATCCCCCTCCCCGGCAAGGACCCACCCCCAACCTCCTCCCCGGCACGGACCCCCCATCCCCCTCCCCGGCACGGACACCCCCCCCAACCTCCTCCCCGGCACGGACCCCCCATCCCCCTCTCCGGCATGGACCCCCCCCCAACCTCTTCCCCGGCACGGATCCCAACCTCCTCCCCGGCACGGACCCCCCCATACTTCCTCCCCGGCACGGGCCCCCCATCCCCCTCCCCGGCACGGACCCCCCCAACCTCCTCCCCGGCACGGACCGCAACCTCCTCCCTGGCACGGACCCCCCCTAACCTCCTCCCCGGCACGGACGCCCCCCCATCCCCCTCCCCGGCACGGACCCCCCGCCAACCTCCACACCGGCACGGACCACCCCCAACCTCCGCACCGGCACGGACCCCAACCTCCTCCCCGGCACGTACCCCCCCCCCAACCTCCTCCCCGGCACGGACCCCTCATCCCCCTCCCCGGCACGGACCCCCACCCAACCTCCTCCCCGGCACGGACCCCCATCCCCCTCTCCGGCACGGACCCCCCCCAACCTTCTCCCCGGCACGGACCCCAACCTCCTCCCCGGCACGGACCCCACCAAGCTCCTCCCCGGCACGGACCCCCCATCCCACTCCCCGGCACGGACCCCCCCCCCAAACTCCACCCCGGCACGGACCCCAACCTCCTCCCCGGCACGGACCCACCCCAACCTCCTCCCCGGCACGGACCCCGCCCCATCCCCCTCCCCGGCACGGACCCCCCTCCAACCTGCTCCCCGGCACGGACACCCCCCAACCTCCTCCCCGGCACGGACCCCCCATCCCCCTCCCCAGCACGGACCCCCCCCCAACCTCCTCACCGGCACGGACCCCCCACCAACCTCCTCCCCGGCACGGACCCCAACCTCCTAACCGGCACGGACCCCCCTCAACCTCCTCCCCGGCACGGACCCCCCATCCCCTTCCCCGGCGCGGACCCCCCCCCCAACCTCCTGCCCGGCACGAACCCCAAACTCCTCCCCGGCACGGACCCCCCACCAACCTCCTCCCCGGGACGGAAGCCCCCATCCCCCTCCCCGGCACGGACCTCCCCCCAACCTCCTCCCCAGCACGGACCACCACCATCACCCTCCCCGACACGGATCCCCCGCCAACCTCCTCCCCGGCACGGACCCCCCCCACCTCCTCCCCGGCACGGACCCCAACCTCCTCCCCGGCACGTACCCCCCCCCAACCTCCTCCCCAGCATGGACCCCTCATCCCCCTCCCCGGCACGGACCCCCACCCAACCTCCTCCCCGGCACGGACCCCCCATCCCCCTCCCGGCACGGACGCCCCCAACCCCCTCCCCGGCACGGACCCCAACCTCCTCCCCGGCACGGACCCCCCACCAACCTCCTCCCCGGCATGGACCCCAACTTCCTCCCCGCCACGGACCCCCCCCAACCTCCTCCCCGGCACGGACCCCCCATCCCTGGCACGGACCCCCCCCACCCTCCTCCCCGGCACGGACCCCCATTCCCCCTCCCCGGCACAGACCCCCCCCACAACCTCCTCCCCAGCACAGACCCCAACCTCCTCCCCGGCACGGACCCCCCCCCAACCTCCTCCCCGGCACGGACCCCCCCCATCCCACTCCCCGGCACGGACCCCCCCAAACTCCTCCCCGGCACGGACCCCCATCCCCCTCCCTGGCACGGACCACCCCCCAAACCTCCTTCCCGGCACGGACCCCCCATGCCCCTCCCCGGCACGGACCCCCCAAAACCTCCTCCCCGGAACGGACCCCAACCTCCTCCCCGGCATGGACCCGTCCCCAACCTCCTCCCCGGCACGGATCCCCCATCCCCGTCCCCGGCACGGACCCCCCCCCCCAACCTCCTCCCCGGCACGGACCCCAACCTTCTCCCCGGCACGGACCCCCCCCAACCTCCTCCCCGGCACGGACCCCCCACCCATCCCCCTCCCCGGCACGGACCCCCCCCCCCAACCTCCTCCCCGGCACGGACCCCCCATTTCCCTCCCCGGCACGGACCCCACCCCAACCTCCTCCCCGGCACAGACACCCTCCAACCTCCTCCCCGGCACGGACCGCAACCTCCTCCCCGGCACGGACCCCACCCAACCTCCTCCCCGGCACGGACCCCCCCCCAACCTCCTCCCCGGCACGGACCCCCCATCCACCTCCCCGGCACGGACCCACCCCCAACCTCCTCCCCGGCACGGACCCCAACCTCCTCCCCGGCACGGTCCCCCCCCAACCTCCTCCCCGGCACGGACCCCCCCATCCCTCTCCCCGGCACGGACCCCCCCCAACCTCCTCCCCGGCACGGACCCCCCATCCCCCTCCCCGGCAAGGACCCCCCCCCAACCTCCTCCCCGGCACGGACCCCCCCAAGCTCCTCCCCGGCACGGACCCCCCATCCCCCTCCCCGGCACGGACCCCCCCCCCCAAACTCCACCCCGGCACGGACCCCAACCTCCTCCCCGGCACGGACCCACCCCAACCTCCCCCCCGGCAAGGACCCCCCCCATCCCCCTCCCCGGCACGGACCCCCCTCCAACCTGCTCCCCGGCACGGACAACCCCCAACCTCCTCCCCGGCACGGACCCCCCATCCCCCTCCCCAGCACGGACCCCCCCCAACCTCCTCACCGGCACGGACCCCCCACCAACCTCCTCCCCGGCACGGACCCCAACCTCCTACCCGGCACGGACCCCCCTCAACCTCCTCCCCGGCACGGACCCCCCATCCCCTTCCCCGGCGCGGTCCCCCCCCAACCTCCTCCCCGGCACGAACCCCAAACTCCTCCCCGGCACGGACCCCCCACCAACCTCCTCCCCGGCAAGGACCCCCCTTCCCCGTCCCCGGCACGGACCCCCCCCCCCCCAACCTCCTCCCCAGCACAGACCCCAACCTCCTCCCCGGCACGGACCCCCCCAAACTCCTCCCCGGCACGGACCCCACCCCCATTCCCTCCCCGGCACGGACCCCCCCCAACCTCCTCCACGGCCCGGACCCCACCCCCCTCACCGGCGCGGACCCCCCCCAAACTCCTCCCCGGCACGGACACCCCATCACCCTCCCCGGCATGGAACCCCCCCACCAACCTCCTCCACGGCACGGACCCCAACCTCCTGCCCGGCACGGACCCCCCCATACCTCCTCCCCGGCACGGAACCCCCATCCCCCTCCCCGGAACGGACCCCCCCAAACCTCCTCCCCGGCACGGACCCCAATCTCCTCCCCGGCACGGACCCCCCCGCAACCTCCTCCCCGGCACGGATGCCCCCATCCCATTCCCCGGTACGGACCTCCCCCCAACCTCCTCCCCGGCACAGACCACCCCCATCCCCCTCCCCGACACGGATCCCCCGCCAACCTCCTCCCCGGCACGGACCCCCCCCCAACGTCCTCCCCGGCACGGACCCCAACCTCCTCCCCGGCACGTACCACCCCAACCTCCTCCCCAGCACGGACCCCTCATCCCCCTCCCCGGCACGGACCCCCACCCAACCTCCTCCCCGGCACGGACCCCCCATCCCCCTCCCGGCACGGATCCCCCCCCAACCTCCTCCCCGGGACGGAAGCCCCCATCCCCCTCCCCGGCACGGACCTCCCCCCAACCTCCTCCCCAGCACGGACCCCAACCTCCTCCCCGGCACGGACCCCCCATCCCCCTCCCGGCACGGATCCCCCCCCAACCTCCTCCCCGGCACGTACCCCCCCCAACCTCCTCCCCAGCACGGACCCCTCATCCCCCTCCCCGGCACGGACCCCCACCCAACCTCCTCCCCGGCACAGACCCCCCATCCCCCTCCCGGCACGGACGCCCCCAACCTCCTCCCCGGCACGGACCCCAACCTCCTCCCCGGCACGGACCCCCCACCAACCTCCTCCCCGGCATGGACCCCAACTTCCTCCCCGCCACGTACCCCCCCCAACCTCCTCCCCGGCACGGACCCCCCATCCCCTTTCCTGGCACGGACCCCCACCACCCTCCTCCCCGGCACGGACCCCCATTCCCCCTCCCCGGCACAGACCCCCCCCCCACAACCTCCTCCCCAGCACAGACCCCAACCTCCTGCCCGGCACGGACCCCCCCCCAACCTCCTCCCCGGCACGGACCCCCCCCATCCCCCTCCCCGGCACGGACCCCCCCAAACTACTCCACGGCACGGACACCCATCCCCCTCCCTGGCACGGACCACCCCCCAAACCTCCTCCCCGGCACGGACCCCCCATGCCCCTCCCCGGCACGGACCCCCCCCCAACCTCCTCCCCGGAACAGACCCCAACCTCCTCCCCGGCATGGACCCGTCCCCAACCTCCTCCCCGGCACGGATCCCCCATCCCCGTCCCCGGCACAGACACCCCCCCAACCTCCTCCCCGGCACGGACCCCAACCTTCTCCCCGGCACGGAACCCCCCCCCCCCAACCTCCTCCCCGGCACGGACCCCCCACCCATCCCCCTCCCCGGCACGGACCCCCCTGCCCAACCTCCTCCCCAGCACGGACCCCCCCCAACCTCCTCCCCGGCACGGACCCCCCATTTCCCTCCCCGGCACGGACAAGCCCCCAACCTCCTCCCCGGCACAGACACCCTCCAACCTCCTCCCCGGCACGGACCGCAACATCCTCCCCGGCACGGACCCCACCCAACCTCCTCCCCGGCACGGACCCCCCCCCCAACCTCCTCCCCGGCACGGACCCCAACCTCCTCCCCGGCACGGACCCCCCCCACCCTCCTCCCCGGCACGGACACCCCATCCCCCTCCCCGGCACGGACCCACCCCCAACCTCCTCCCCGGCACGGACCCCAACCTCCTCCCCGGCACGGTCCCCCCCCAAACTCCTCCCTGGCACGGACCCCCCCATCCCTCTCCCCGGCACGGACCCCCCCCCAACCTCCTCCCCGGCACGGACCCCCCATCCCCCTCCCCGGCAAGGACCCACCCCCAACCTCCTCCCCGGCATGGACCCCCCCATCCCCCTCCCCGGGACGGACCCCCCCCAACCACCTCCCCGGCACGGACCGCAACCTCCTCCCTGGCACGGAACCCCCGCCAACCTCCTCCCCGGCACGGAACCCAACGACCTCTCCAGCACGGACCCCCCCCCCAACCTCCTACCCGGCACGGACCCCCCCATCCCCCTCGCCGGCACGGACCCCCCCCAACATCCTCCCCGGCACGGACCCCCCCCCCACCCATCCCCCTCCCCGGCAAGGACCCCCCCCAACCTCCTCCCCAGCACGGTATCCCCCCCCAACCTCCTCCCCGGCACGGACCCCAACCTCCTCCCCGGCACGGACCCCCCCCCAACCTCCTCCCCAGCACGGACCCCCCATCCCCCTCCCCGGCACGGACACGCCCCAACCTCCTCCCCGGCACGGACCCCCCATCCCCCTCCCCGGCACGGACCCCCCCCAACCTCCTCCCCGGCACGGACCCTGCAGCCCCCTCCCCGGCACGGAACCCCCCCCAACCTACTCCCCGGCACGGACCCCATCCTCCTCCCCGGCACGGACCCTCCCCAAACTCCTCCCCGGCACGGACCCCCCTTCCCCCTACCCGGCACGGACCCCCCCCAACCTCCTCCCCGGCACGGACCCCAACCTCCTCCCCGGCACGGACCCCCCCCAACCTCCTCCCCGGCACGGAACCCCCCCCCATCCCCCTCCCCGGCACGGACCCCCCCCAACCTCCTCCCCAGCACGGACCCACCCCCATCCCCTCCCCGGCACGGACCCACCCCCCAACCTCCTCCCCGGCACGGACCCCCCATCGCCCCCCCCCCGGCACGGACCCGCCCCCAACCTCCTCTCCGGCACGGACCCCCCATCCCCCTCCCCGGCACGGACCCCCCCATCCTCCTCCCCGGCACGTACCCATCCCCCAACCTCCTCCCCAGCACGGACCCCTCATCCCCCTCCCCGGCACGGACCCCCACCCAACCTCTTCCCCGGCACGGACCCCAACCTCCTCCCCGGCATGGACCCCCCCAACCTCCTCCCCGGCACGGACCCCCCACCAACCTCCTCCCCGGCACGGACCCCCCCCAACCTCTTCCCCGGCACGGACCCCCCATCCCCCTCCCCGGCACGGACCCCCCCAACCTCCTCCCCGGCACGGTCTCCCCCCCCCAACCTCCTCCCCGGCATGGACCCCAACCTCCTCCCCAGAACGGACCCCCCCCAACCTCCTCCCCGGCACGGACCCCCCATCCCCCCCCCCGGCACGGACACCCCCCAACCTCCTCCCCGGCACGGACCCCCCCACATCCCCCTCCCCGGCACGGAACCCCCCCAATCCCCTCCCCGGCATGGACCCCCCCCCCCAACCTCCTCCCCGGCACGGACCCCAACCTCCTCCCCGGCATGGACCCCCCCCCCCCCAACCTCCTCCCCGGCACGGACCCCCCATCCCCCTCCCCGGCACGGAACCCCCCCCAACCTCCTCCCCGGCACGGATCCCCCATCCCCCCCCCCGGCACGGACCCCCCCGACCTCCTCCCCGGCACAAAACCCCCCAACCCCCTCCCCGGCACGGACCCCCCCAACCTTCTCCCCGGCACGTACCCCCCCCCAACCTCCTCCCCAGCACGGACCCCTCATCCCCCCTCCCCGTCACGGACCCCCACCCAACCTCCTCCCCGGCACGGACCCCCCATCCCCCTCCCGGCACGGACCCCCCCCAACCTCCTCCCCGGCACGGACCCCAACCTCCTCCCCGGCATGGACCACCCCAACCTCCTCCCCGGCACCGACCCCCCACCAACCTCCTCCCCGGCACGGACCCCCCCCCAACCTCTTCCCCGGCACGGACCCCCCATCTCCCTCCCCGGCACGGACCCCCCCCAACCTCCTCCCCGGCACGGTCTCCCCCCCCCAACCTCCTCCCCGGCATGGACCCCAACCTCCTCCCCGGAACGGACCCCCCCCCAACCTCCTCCCCGGCACGGACCCCCCATCCCCCTCCCCGTCACGGACCCCCCCCCCAACCTACTCCCCGGCACGGACCCCATCCTCCTCCCCGGCACGGACTCTCCCCCAACCTCCTCCCCGGCACGGACCCCCCATCCCCCTCCCCGGCACGGACCCCAACCTCCTCCCCGGCACGGATCCCCCCCAACCTCCTCCCCGGCACGGACCCCCCCACATCCCCCTCCCCGGCACGGAACCCCCCCAACCTCCTCCCCAGCACGGACCCCCCACCCATCCCCCTCCCCGGCACGGACCCTCCCCCAACCTCCTCCCCGGCACGGACCCCAATCTCCTCCCCGGCATGGACCCCCCCCCAACCTCCTCCCCGGCACGGACCCCCCATCCCCCTACCCAGCACGGAACCCCCCCCCAACCTCCTCCCCGTCACGGACCCCCCATCCCCCCCCCCCCCCGGCACGGACCCCCACCCCAACCTCCTCCCCGGCACGGACCCCCCAACCCCCTCCCCGGCACGGACCCCCCCAACCTCCTCCCCGGCTCGGACCCCAACCTCCTTTCCGGCACGGACCCCCCCCAACCTCCACCCCGGCACGGACCCCCCATCCCCCTCCCTGGAACGGGCCCCCCCCCCAACCTCCTCCCCGGCACGGACCCCAACCTCCTCCCCGGCACGGACCCCCCCCCCCACCTCCTCCCCGGCACGGACCCCCCCCATTCCCCTCCCCGGCACGAACCCCCCCCAACCTCCTCCCCGGCACGGACCCCCCCCCATTCCCCTCCCCGGCACGGACCCCCTCCCCCACCTCCTCCCCGGCACGGACCCCCCCCATTCCCCTCCCCGGCACGAACCCCCCCCAACCTCCTCCCCGGCACGGACCCCCCCCAACCTCCTCCCCAGCACGGACCCCCCATCCCCCTCCCCGGCACGGACCCCCCCAACCTCCACCCCGGCACGGACCGCCACCCATCTCCCTCCCCGGCACGGACCCCCCTCCCGGCACTCCCCCGGAGCCCAGCCCACTCTAACCCCCCCCCCCCCCCCCACCCCGCCGCACACACACACACACAACCCGAGACACACCTCTCCTCACACATTCAGACTGCGGCCACGCCATCGCCTGCCCCGAGCCAACCCCGCAGGCCATCACTCACCTCCACGCTGGTCGGCATGACCCTGGAGCACCGGGTCACACCGATGAAAAGGAGGTTTAATTTGCGTCGACATTAACGGTCATCACGTCGACGGGACTTCGGCCCATCCGGAAGGGAGAACATCGGCAGGCCGAAAATCGGCTGCCTTGCGCAGACCCGTGCCATTCTCCGACGGCAGCGGCGACATTAACGCCCCGCCGACTTTTCTCCCTTTGGAGACTTCGGCAACCGGCGGGGGCGGGATTCACGGCGGCCAACGGCCATTCTCCGACCCACTGGGGGGTCGGAGAATGACGCCCCAGAAATCGCTGTTGAAAAGTTGACCTATGCAGACATTGAACAGGATCTGCACCTGGCTTGGCTGTGATCTTCAAACCCACTGGCTGAATTATCGGTTAACCACTGTCTTGCCGATCGGAGAATCCCCGTTTGCGCCACAAATCGGGGGTGGCGCCGTTTTTGCGATGCTCCACCCCCTCAAAACCGCAGTACTCGGGGAGTATGCTTCACGCCGTATGGGCGGCCTCAGGACGTCACCTGAGGCCCTCACCCGATGCTCCGCCCCGAATGGGCCGAGTTCCCGACGGCGTGGGTCACTTATGCTATTTTATTTTGTGGACTACGCGTGGTGGCTGCGGACTGTGACCAGCACCGCCACAGTCAGGGGGGAGCCGTTCCGCGGCAGGGGTGGCTTTGGCGGGTGCTGGGGGCATTGGCGGGGGTGGTCTGTGGTTGGCCAGGGGGTTACTGGGGGACAGTATGTGGCGGGCAATTCTCCGACCATGTCCGCAGGTGAAGCCGGGGGCTTTACGCTCCGCGGCTGCTAGCCCCCCACCGGATGGAGGATCGGTGCAGCTTTTGCACCTATTTTCCTGGCGAAAAACGCTACGGTTCCCACACCGGCATCAGCACTTAGTCTGCAAATCGGAGGATCCAGCCCAATAACTCAACAACTTCAGCCTAAGTAGGGAGAATAGGGACAGTTACTTCCTAATTGGACTGCACGAGGGAATTTGCGAGCAGATGCTAACTTTAGAATTGAGCAATGCCACAGCTTCGCTGCATTGTAATGTGCTCCCCAAAGTGATCAAAGCTTGAGAACCGTCGCCTGTGGCTTTGCTTATTTGTTCACCAATAAGACGCTCACTATTGCTCAGGTCGGGTTTGAGCCATTTAATTCCACAGCTCATTCAAGGACATCACTGCAGGCGTTCCTCTGAGTAGTGTCCTCGGCCCAACCATCTTCAGCTGCTTCATAAATGGCTATTTCTCCATCAGAACGGGGGCTCTTTCCCAATAATCGCACCACTTTCTACTCTTCCGATAACAAAGAGGTCTGTGCCTGCATGTAGCCAGGCCTGGAGAACATCAAGGCTTCCGCTGACTAGTGGAAAATAGCATTCATTGATGAACCTTTATAAGCCACTGGAGTAGTGTGCCCAGTTCTGAGCACTACACTTTCAGAGGGCTTTAGAGAGGGTTGCTGAGTTGCAGACAGGATTTATGAGAATGGTACCAAGGATGAGGGACTTCAGTTATGTGGACAGGTTGGAGAAGTTGGTGTTACTCTGCTGAGAGACAAGAGGGTTGAGAAGGTACTTGACCCAAATCCTGAGGGGTACAGAGAGAGTATCTAACAAGAGTCAGGAAGATCAGGGCACAGTTTGAAAGTGATCGGTGAAAGAAACGAATGTTGACACAAGGATAAACTTCTTTACACAGTGAGTGGTTCATCTGGAATGCTCTGCTTGAAATGAGCAATTGAGATAGATTCAATTATGGCATTCAAAAGGGAATTAGATAAGCTGAATGGACAAAATAAAATTGCAGGGCTACAGGGAAAGGATAGAGGAATGGGATTAGCTAAATTGATCTTTCAGCGAGCTGGTAAAAACTTGACAGATTGAATGTTCTGTAAGCATTCTATGATTCTCAGATTTATGCCAATTACAACGAGAGAGAGTCTACCAACCTTCTGTTCGCAACTCTATTGCTGAATCTTCTACCATCAATATCCTGAGACTTGATATTAAGCAGAAACTGAACGAGGCCAGGCACATCAATGCATAAGAGAGCAGTTTGGAGGCTTTGTGTTCTGCAGCTAACATCTCTGCAAACCTTTCCACCACGTACCAGGCACAAGTCAGATGTGTGATGGAAAACTCAGCTGTTGTTTGTATGATTGCTGCTGAAGAAGCTTAACACCATCCAGGACAAAGCAATCTGCTTGAGCTGTAGTCTATCCATCACCTGAAACACACAGCCCCTCCATTACTCCACTGTCTCATCCTGTCTGCAGTGTGCACCGCCTGGAGGGGGGGGGTGGGGCGCAACTCATTCGCGCTTCTTCAACAACACATCCCAAGCTCCACCACCATGAAGGAACAATACAATGGGTGCATTTGAACACCATCACTTCCAGCTTCTGCTCGAAATCACACTCCATCCTGACTGCGCACGTATCGACTACGGTGACTCACCATCACTTTCTCAAGGACAATTCGATGGGCTTCTAAATCTCAACGTGCAAGACAACAAATGGTCTTGTCACACAAGCTAGCCGTCATCTGCTGCACTCGGGCCTCCAGCAGGTCAAGAGGCTACAAGACAGCAACCCAGTAAGAAACTTAGACAAGAAGCTCTGAACAAAATGAAAAGGTAAGTATGAGGTCTTCTTTAGTAAATTGAAGACTACGGTATTTTCTTTCACTAGTGCAACCACAGAAAATAGTGATTACTTTGTGAATGGAGCCCCAGTGCACAGTTATGGATGGCAAGTATCTTGTAAGGAAGTGAAAATACACAAAAGAGACTGGAAGTTACACACAATATTCCATCAGTCATGTTTCCACATCTGGTGGGCTCCCCATTCTGGTCAGCAGTGAAATATTTTCCATATCTCACCAGTGCTTCTCAATAGTCTACATTGTTCATCTGTTTGAGTAAACCCTTAGTTTAATATATTTATTCATCTTTTTACATGGATTTTCCCGCCGATGGTGGGAATAACTGTATCCAACCACACTTGGTAACGTGGTCAGAGGTGGAAAGTTCCCTGATGGCTCATCTGAGTTAGATGTGGAAAGAACCACGGCGAACTGTATATCGCCAAGGCAGAGCAGATGTGAGATTGAGAGATACAATTGCCACAGGGGCTAGATTTTACAGCCGTGTTTTGGTTGGGTGGGGGGGTAGACATATAAAATACAAAGGAGGGATAACCCACCGCGTTCTTGCCCACGCTCAAACTCACCCCCATAACATGATATGTGAGCAGGCACTGATATCGGCAGCCAGCCCACCATACTTAAATAAGTAATTAAGGATCAATGAAGCTTGTTATCAAGCCAATTGACCCATATAATATGCTGCCACACCATAAAATGGCTGGCCATTTAAAATCTTTTTTTGTAAAGGTGGAAAGGAAGGGGCACATCATTCAAGGTGTGCACTTTGCCCATTGGGGACACCCCTCCTTTGTTCCTCCACACCAGACCTCCAAAATGCACTTGCCCACCCCTCTCGCCACCACTTCTGTGGTCTGTCTGATCCCTCCCTGTCCAAGACCCCTGACTTACCTGGTTCTGGTTGCCCTCCTCGTGACTCTGCTTGCAGTCCCAGCAAGGCCCACTACTCAGTCCTGGCAGTGCTCGGATTGCTGGATTTGCTGGCCAATCGAGTTAGTCGGCAGTTCTCAAGGGCAAGGGCAGCAGCGGTGGCGCAATGGTCTGCACTGCTGCCTCACGACGCCCGGGTCACTGTCAATGTGGTTTGCCCATTCACCCTGTGTCTGCATGGGTCTCACCCCCACATCCCTAAGATGTGCAGGCTAGCTGGAATGGCCACGCTAAATTGCCCCTTAATTGGAAATAAAAGAATTGGATATTCTAAATTTATGAGGAAAAAAAAGCTCTCAAGGGCAAAGAGATGGGCCGAAGTTCCAGTCTCCCAAGGCCCCACTCGCCCAAGCTCCTGAGTTGCAACTTGAACTGATTATGTGCACTCTTGACATGATGGGCACACTTTGAGAAGGCACAAAGTGAAGTTGTCTCCAGCCAGTTGTCAGGCTATGACGAAAACCGCAGGCTCACCTTTAAAAGGACATCATCAAGAACAATCTGTGGACAATGGTGAAAGCAAAATTGAAGATGGTGCAAAATTCAACCAATATGATAAATTGAACATCAAGGCCTACAGCTGACATTTCCGGGAACATGTGCAGTGCCAAAGTTAATGGCACTTATGTGGTGATGGCCCTCTAGGGACTTGCTGCTGGATTTTCAGTGAGATTCTAAATGGCTGCTTAAGTGAATCACCTCTGTAATAAGAGGATTCTGGCGACAGTGACACCCTGTACAGATCAGGCCATAGGTAACCTATCCTGCCCCGCCTACTTAGCATAATCTCCAACAGAGTCAATGGAATCCTCCTCACCCTCCGCACCATCCTCATCGACTCGGACCCCTGATGTGAATGGCCCTCTGTTGCGCAATATTGTGGAGCATACAGCAAATGACAATTATCCTTGACACCCTTGCGAAAAATTACAGGATTGTTCCTCTCAAGTGGTCATGGCATCTGAACTGCATTTTCAACAGGCCAATAGCCAGCTTGATGATGGTGTTCAGCTGATAGTGGCTATCGTAACCTTTGTGGTGTTGGGTGCTCTGGTGCACAGATGAGCCAACACAGTTGTATGTGGTACAACTCTATTTTATTATAACTCTTATAATACAGTTCGTTCTGGATACTCTGCACGTGCTGTCTCCCTGAGTGTGTTTGGCAATAGATGTGTCCTGGTTCTCCTCTGCAGCTAATACTGACCACCGGGGGTCGTGTCTGTGCTTTTATATCTTTCTGTCATTGGTTGTGGTGTTGTGTGTTCTGATTTGTCTGTTGGTGTGTCTATCATGATGTGTGTGTTTGAATATCATGACATCCCCCCTTTTTACAAAGATATGTGCCTACGTGGTTATAAATATAATTGTGTCGTGAGTGCATCGAAGAGTGTGTGTGTGTGTTATGTACAGCGTGTGTATATGACGTAACTATTTACATGGGGCGATGTCGGGTGCGTCACACTAACAAGGTTGTACCATAACAAAACTTGGATGCGAGAGAAAAAAAAAACTTGAACATTGGTCTGGTCAGACGATATCTGGAACAATAAACAACAACAGGTTATAATACAGAAGTGTTTGACTTTTTGAACGTATGAACAGCGTTATAAGTCCAGTCTAATGGGTGACCGCCTCAAGAATGGGCTGGTCCTCAAGCCGGTTCAGCTGTGGAGATTTGGGGTCACACTGGTTCACCTTGGACTGTTGGAGGTGATGCTGTTGCCGAAGTCTCTACTTTACCATTTGTTGTACTTCGTGCAGTGCTTGGTTTTTTCATTCGTGCAAATATAACATTCAACATCTTTGTTAGTGGTGCCTTGGCTGTGGTTTGGTTCTGGTGGCGATGGAAGGGGCATGATCCGTGGCATCTCCACGAAGTCATCCTTGGGAACCAGTGGAGGATCCGGCGTGTGCATACGGTTCAGTTGCGAGCGTGGAAGGCGGCGCAAAGCTCGCTGATTGCGCCTACGCACCAATCCATCCGCCCTGCATGCCAGGAACAAGGTGGAGTCTGTTTCTTTTTATGTTTGTGGTGGACGGCATCTTGTAGCCGATGGGTCGTTGCCATCGAAGTAGCACCATCACTAATATCATGCAAGGCGATGACTGTGCCAGATGTGGAAGTTGGCCGAGACCGTGTACGCTGGTTCCGGCCACCTGCTGTGCCGGAAGGGCGGCTCCGCAGAGAAACGTCGAAGCATGTCGCCTTGGAGAGAGAATTGTTGCTCGCATCAACGTCTGGCGATGGCGCGAATTGGTGTGTCCATCTTGGACCGCCGGTGCTGGTTCCCACTGCCGACCCAGTGGGACTGCCACGCGATCCATTCCCTGTCGCCGTGGCATCCGCCGTCACCCTGAGCGTGCCATCACCGAGGCCGCAACACCGCCCGTCCGGAGCAAGGTCTGGCGTGCGCGAATCAGAGTCGGCGCTTGGCTGCTCCCCATCTGGAGTCCGGTCTGCCTTCCGTCGATGCCCCCCGTCCGGAGTCCCAACAGGTTCACTGGAGGCAGCCGAGATTCCCTGAAGCTGCACTTCTGGAGTCGGAACATGCAGGAATGCACCAACCAGTGGAGAGGGTCGAGCCATCGAGGGTGGAAGCGGTGCGCTGCCACCGCAGTCGGCAGTGGTCCCACCGTGATCGTCGAGTGCCTCGGTACGCACTAGGCGAGGTCTGTCACCTTGCACCTTCTGCATGGGAAGTGGGATGCTGTCGTCACTCGTCTCACATCCCGTGGATAGATCCTCATTAGCAGCTTGCTGTTCACTAGGGTTGGGTAAATTGTCAGAGTTTTCATCTGGTGGTGCACACCATGTCGGTGGACTGTCATTGTCTTGCCGTTGTCCTTCATTTGGGCTTTTCTTCTTTGGAATTTTAAATCTTCCCCCAGACATTGCAGAACCTTGTTTATTACCCCCAAATTCTCCCATAGGTATGGTCTCGAATATAGGATCCAATGTTTCTATCGACTTTGTACTATTTTCCAAAGAACATTCCGTTTCACTTTTCTTCTCAGGTGCCTCATGTGTATCTTTGTCTAATGTACATGCCTTCATGGTCTCTGGGTCTGATTTTGCTGGGACTGGCATGGTCACAGTCTCTCTTTTACTGTTCTCAATTGCCCACCTTATACTCCCCATACATAACTGCTTAATCACTGGGGTTAGTGTGGTACAATGGATAATCGGGTCGACCTTATCTGCATCTTCACCATTAGTGGAAAGCACACTTGGTTCACTTGACACTGCTGTGGGTTTTAAATTCGTTATCTGGCTACTCGATGTCGGTGTCCTCAGGATTCTTGCTCCAATGTTCTGCTCAATAATCAGTGGAGCGTGTATAGGTTCAATGCAATTAATGTTCCCCTCAAGGTTTGAAGAGTCATTACTGACTAACTGCTGGTCTCCGAAGTTGAGATTTTGCGGCATTGTGTTGAAGGGAGACATTTGTCCCTGCTGTAGATATGAGTCAGGTTGTGTTATTTCCATTACCTGAGGATCAATGTCTTGTCCATTTTTTCGATCCGTACTAAAACACTGGCAATTCTCAGTCTTCTCCTTGCAAGTTAAACATTCAATTAATTTCGTTAGCAAATCCTCAGCATCCTTCTGTGGCCGTGCAGCATTATTAATCTCTGTTCGGCTATAATGATCCTGAAGGTCAGCGCATAAACCTTTTTTCTTCGGGCTTGGACGAGGCGATTCCTTTGGCTTGTCTTCAGTTGGGCTTGAACAGTCTTCAGCGCTGTGCCCTTCATTGTAGCATGAGAGACCGTCATGTTCATGCTGCTGTGTAGTGGAGCATGGTAGGCTGTTATAGCCTTCTTGCTGTTCACGTGAGCATGGCAGACTTGCATCGTCTGCCGCTGGTTGGTCAGGAGAGGTTGCTAGACCCTCATGGTCTTGTTCCTGCAAGGACTGCGCTCTGGAGTCTTGCGTTCCTTCCATCGTGGAGTCCGTCCACGAGCTCTCTGTGGAGGCTTGTGACACTGGAGTCACTTCTTGTTCGTGCAAGGACTGCGCTCTGGAGTCTTGCGTTGCTTCTATCGTGGAGGCTGTCCACGAGCTCTCTGTGGAGGCTTGTGACACTGGAGTCACTTCTTGTTCGTGCAAGGACTGCGCTCTGGAGTCTTGCATTTCTGCAATTGTGGAGTCTGTCCACGAGCTTGCTGTGGAAGCTTGTGACACTGGAGTCACTTCTGGTTCATGCGAGGACTGCACTCTGGAGTCTTGCATGTCTTCTTTCATAGAGTCGGGAACGTTGAGCGGGACGTGGACCACGCTCTGTGTGGCAGCAGGGCACTCTCCGTGTGCTTGCACCGCTCCCTGTCTGTTAATGTCAGGCTGCAGCATCATCCGGTACTGATAAGTTGGAACGTCATATCTGCTGGATTGAAGATCCTCAAATCAGAAAAATGAATCCGCATCTGCGTCGGATTCAATGTGGGGGCCGCAAATGTGCAACACGAAAGGTTCGTCCGAGTCATAGTCATATAGGACCACGGAGCTATCATTGGGCTCGCGAGGTCCGGAAACACTGTAAAGATCGTCATCGAAGTATTCAAGGTCGGAATCATCGGCTTGTGCGTAGGTAACTGCTTGTCGGAGGGTTCTTCGGAGGTCAAATTCATCTCCTGGGTCAATTTGCGGCACTGTGCTGTCATTCCAGGTGAGGGAAGGTTGTTTTACAGCTTTAACAGATTTTTGTTTTTTTGATTTGGGACGTTTCCCTTTTAAATTGGATTTGGGACATTTCCCTTTTAAATTGGTGCAGTCTGGGGCCTCTGACATCCTGACGCTCGGTGTGTAGCACGCAGGAAGCGACTGCGCATGCTCAGATCGCTGTTCCTTTACCGATGGCCGTTTTCTTGACTGCGCATGCGCAGCATCTCGCGCATGCGCAAACGAAACTTCCGGTTCTGCGCACTTCTCGCGCAACTGTGCTAGCGTTATACCTTTAGCAAGATGGCCGCCGACCTCGACCCAGCCTTCTCTCAGGCCCGGGATTTCGGCCTCTGGGAATTCGGGCTCCGGGATCCCAGCCACGAGGTGAGTACTGCAGCTTTTCTTACCTTTATGTGCCGATTGGATTGCGTTTTCTTCACAGTATTTGGAGAATTTGCCCAGGACTGCCTGGTAATCGTACCTTTGCTGCCTCCTGAAGAACCTGAACCTTGTGAATATTTCTCTTGCCCTTGCACCGGCGATGGTGAGGAGAAATTCAATTTTTTCCCTATCATCCAGGTCTTTGAGTTCAGCTGCCACCAGGAACAATTCGAACATTTGCCGGAATCGCCGCCAGTTTTCGCGGAGGTCGCCGTGGCACTGGAGCGCCTGCGGAACCGGGAGCTCGTACATCATGCCTGGGCACTGCTGGTTGTCTGTGTACACTGAGGTATGCCGGCAGGTATCGATCCACTCCTGTACCATGTGGTGTTGGGTGCTCTGGTGCACAGATGAGCCAACACAGTTGTATGTGGTACAACTCTATTTTATTATAACTCTTATAATACAGTTCGTTCTGGATACTCTGCACGTGCTGTCTCCCTGAGTGTGTTTGGCAATAGATGTGTCCTGGTTCTCCTCTGCAGCTAATACTGACCACCGGGGGTCGTGTCTGTGCTTTTATATCTTTCTGTCATTGGTTGTGGTGTTGTGTGTTCTGATTTGTCTGTTGGTGTGTCTATCATGATGTGTGTGTTTGAATATCATGACAACCTTGTTGAGGCCTGTCTCTGGTCACCTCAAGGGATTAATCAGCCACCTGCTGAACGGGCCCTTTGTCTACCAGAAGCTAAATACAAACCTGGTGTCCGGGCTGAAAAATTGCGGCAGGTGGGGAATACCTCCGAATAAAAGAGTAATGGCAGCTGCTGAGGAAAGGCGTACAGGAAGGCCTTATTGTGGTCACACAAATGCATATTGATGGAATGGAATATGTTTCTGTTCAGAATTGCCTCTAACTGTTGCAAAGGCTTTTGCTTCTGAGACACCGCACCCGTGGAGAAGTTGGTGTGTCTCCCAACCAAAGTAAAGGGTGCATCAGTGGCAGGGGTGCTGCACGGGTGGCCAACAGATTGAAAGATGTCACAGAGTCAGCAGGAGACTGCAGCAATTATGAGCAGCGTAGAAATTGAGGGCCGTGGTAATCTGCAACAGGCAGAGCATGGCACTCAGTTAATTGTGGCACAAGAGCTTCCTCCAGCATGCTACAGATGTTTCTAAACGTTTCTCTTGAAACGGCGCCGCATAACGGGCGTCATCCGCGCATGTGTGGTTGCCGTCCTCTCTAAGTCCGCCCTGCAAGAAGATGGGGGACGGATCTTGCAGGGCCGCGAAAGGAAGGAGGTCCACCCTACATCTGAGGTACCCCCCGGTGCAGGATCCCCCGTCGCCCCCCCCGCAGGCTGCCCCCCCAGCGTTCACGCACCATTCACGACGGCAGCGACCAGGTGTGGACGGCGCCAGGGGGAACCCGCCGTTTTGGCCTGGCCGCTCGGCCCATCCGGGCCTAAGAATAGCGGGGGTGCCGGAGAATCGCCATTTTGGGTGTCTCCGGCCTGCGGCCCGCGGAACCCGACCGGGCCGTTCCCGCCGCTTGGGAGAATCGCGGAGGGCGTCGGACCGGCGTCCCGGGAAATTTTGGCGGCCCAGGCGATTCTCCCAACCGGCGCGGGAGTGGAGAATCTTGCCCCTAGGTGTTCCCTTGGCATCTTGGTCTATTTACATTTTAGTAGGGTTTTACTCATATATTCGTGCCAGCCCCAGCAGGGCCCCAGGTCATGTAACTGGTTCTGTTTGTTTGCTGGCTGGAATGGACTTTTCCACCCGGATGTGGGGGGGATGGGTGCCCCTCCCTGTTCCAGGTAGTTTGGCCTTTGCCGACCCCCATTCTGACCTGGGTCCCTTCTTCCCTCCTGCAGGCCTTTGTGGCCTTATTCTTGGCCTCTCTCTTGTCTATTCCCTCGCCCACCCCCTTCCCTCCTCCCTCTGTTCCCCACTCTTCCTATTCTTTGGTGCTTTAGTGGCTCCATGCGCGCTCCCCCCCCCCCCCTCCCCTTGCTCGATTGGCTTCAAACAGATTTTGGAACAAGTGGTGAATGGCTTCCATGTCTTCTAGAAGCCTCTCCCGACCCTCAGATGGTGAATATGGCTTTCTCCAGCTGAAGAAACTCCGACAGGTTGGTGCTGATACCACAATAACTTACACACTGATTGTGTTTGTACTTACTCACTCCTGTTCAGTCAATTCTTCTTCATATATTTTGCAGCACACCAAGTCCCTGGTGTATGATATGCTGGGAATATGTTAGGGTTGGGAGCAGTGAACAAAATGCTATTACAGAGATGCTGGTTGACCTTGAAACACTGTCATTTCTCTCTCCGATTCAATACACTGGCGCACAAAGACATTGGAGGCCAGGGGATAGCAGCACGGCCTGGCACAGATGAATTAAGCCATTGTGTAAGTCTGTGTAGAGGTATTACGGTACCTGGTAATGCTGGAACACCATTGGTAGATATTGTATGTTTCCTATTGGTCAAGCTGTATGGTAGCTCCGCCCTGCAAGGCGGGGTATAAGAGCCCGTGCCGCCCCAGTAGCCTTCATTCTGTACCTGAGCTGCTGGGGGAAACATCTAGCTTATTAAAGCCTTCAGTTGGACTACAACCTCACTTTAGTGGTCATTGATCGTGCATCAATTTAATAAGCTAGATTTAAAAGAATAGAACTCCGAATCGGAGTGTCTGCAACTCAGCCTCCACGCGGCGAACTCAGCGGCAATCTTCAAGCACTGGCTGGCGTGTTTTAAAGGATATCTCGGAACGGCCGAAAACACACCCACGGGAGAACAGAAAATGCAAGTCCTGCACTTGAGGGTGAGCACGGAAATTTACACCGTCATCGAGGACGCGGAAGGCTTCAATGCAGCAATAGAACTGCTAAAAGGACATTATATTCACCCGGTAAACCAGGTCTACACCCGACATCTGCTAGCAACGAGGCGACAAATCCCTGGGGAATCGCTGGAAGAATTCTACCGTGCGCTCCTGGTGTTGGGGAGAAACTGCAGCTGCCCGCAAGTTTCGGCGAGCGACCACACAGAACTCTTGATCCGGGACACTTTCGTGGCAAGTATGCTGTCCTCCCAAATCCGCCAGCGATTGCTGGAAAAAGACACCCTAGGCCTCAAGGAGGCACAGGCCCTTGCAGGTTCCCTGGATGTGGCCTCCAGAAACGCCCGCGCTTACGTTCCCGACCGCGCGGCAGCCCCCTGGACAGCGTGGAACCCCTCCGCAGCCGACCCCGAGACATCCCCCACTGGCAACCCTGGGGGGCCCTGCTGCTACTTTTGTGGGCAGGCCAAGCACCCACGGCAGCGCTGCGCGGCCCGCGCATCCACCTGCAAGGGATGCGGTAAAAAGGGCCACTTCATGGTGGCATGCCAGGCCCGTGCGGTCGCCGTGGTCTCTGGTGGCGAATGCGGACCGCCGCCCTCTTCCTACTCCAGGGCCACGTGCGGCCCCCGGGCGCCGCCATCTTGTCCCACGGACGCCACGTTCAATGGACGGGTGCCACCATTTTGTGCACCCCCAGCCATGTGTGACCAATGGGAGCCGCCATCTTGGATGGACCCCCAGGACCCCAGCTCGGCTGACCGCACACCGGCGGAAGAGAACACTCAACTGCTGCGATTAGCCTCGGTGACCCTGGATCAGTCCCGGCCTTGAACACTCGCATCTGCTACAACAACAGTACGAATCAACGGGCACGAGACGTCCTGCTTAATCGTCTCTGGGAGCACAGAGAGCTTCATACTCCCCAACACGGTAAGGCGCTGTTCTCTCCCCGTTAATCAAAAAATCTCCCTGGCCTCCGGTTCCCACTCAATAGAGATAAAGGGGTTTTGTGTAGCAAACCTCACAGTCCAGGGAAGGGAGTTTAAAAATTACCAGCTCTACGTCCTTCCCCACCTCTGCGTGGCCACACTCCTAGGTTTAGACTTCCAGTGTAATCTCCAAAGTCTAACTTTCAAATTTGGCGGCCCTATACCCCCCCCCCCCCCCCCCCCCCTCACTGTCTGCGGCCTCACGACCCTCAAGGTCGATCCACCTCCCCTGTTTGCGAACCTCACCCCGGATTGCAAACCTGTTGCCACCAGGAGCAGACGGTACAGTGCCCAGGATCGGATCTTTATTAGGTCAGAAGTCCAAAGGCTACTGAGGGAAGGAGTCATTGAAGCTAGCAACAGTCCCTGGAGAGCTCAAGTAGTGGTGGTAAAGACCGGAGAGAAACATAGGATGGTCATCGACTACCGTCAGACCATCAACAGGTTTACGCAGCTGGACGCGTACCCTCTCCCTCGTATAGCCGAACTGGTAAACAGGATTGCGCATTACAAGGTCTTCTCCACGGTGGATCTTAAGTCCGCCTCCCACCAGCTCCCCATCCGCACTAGTGACCGCAAATACACTGCCTTCGAGGCAGACGGGTGGCTCTATCACTTCTTAAGGGTTCCCTTCGGTGTCACCAACGGGGTCTCGGTCTTCCAGCACGAGATGGACCGAATGGTTCACCCGTACGGTTCACGGGCAACATTCCCGTATCTCGATAATGTCACCATCTGCGGCCACGACCAGCAGGACCACGACACCAACCTCCGAAAATTCCTCCAGACCGCAAAGATCCTTAACCTTACATACAACAAGGATAAATGCGTGTTTAGCACCGACCGCCTAGCCATCCTCGGCTACGTAGTGCGAAATGGAGTTATGGGCCCTGACCCTGAACGCATGTGCCCCCTTATGGAGTTCCACCTCCCTCACTGCTCCAAGGCCCTGAAGTGCTGCCTAGGGTTTTTCTCTTACTATGCTCAGTGGGTCCCCAACTATGCGGACAAGACCCGTCCCCTGATCCAATCCACAGCTTTTCCCCTGTCGATAGAGGCCTACCAGGCCTTCAGCCGCATCAAAGCAGACATTGCAAAGGCCATGATGCACGCCATCGACGAGTCTCTCCCCTTCCAGGTCGAGAGCGACCCGTCTGACGTAGCTCTGGCGGCCACCCTCAACCAAGCGGGCAGACCCGTGGCCTTCTTCTCCCGTACCCTCCATGCTTCCGAAATCCGCCACTCCTCAGTCGAAAAGGAGGCCAGGCCATAGTAGAAGCTGTGCGACATTGGAGGCATTACCTGGCCAGCAGGAGATTCACTCTCCTCACTGACCAACGGTCGGTTGCTTTCATGTTCGATAATGCACAGCGGGGCAAGATAAAAAAACGATAAGATCATATCATATAATTTACAGTGCAGAAGGAGGCCATTCGGCCCATCGAGTCTGCACCGGCTCTTGGAAAGAGAACCCTACCCAAGGTCCAACACCTCCACCCTATCCCCATGACCCAGTAACCCCACCCAACACTAAGGGCAATTTTGGACACTAAGGGCAATTTAGCATGGCTAATCCACCTAACCTGCACATCTTTGGACTGTGGGAGGAAAACGGAGCACCCGGAGGAAACCCACGCACAGACGGGGAGGATGTGCAGACTCCGCACAGACAGTGACCCAAGCCGGAATCGAACCTGGGACCCTGGAGCTGTGAAGCAATTGTGCTATCCACAATGTTACCGTGCTGCCGCTATCTTGCGGGGAGGATCGAACTCTCCACCTAAAACTACAAAATCTTGTATCGTCCCAGGAAGCTAAACGAGCCTCCTGATGCCCTGTCCCGCGGCACTTGTGCCACCGCACAAGTGGACCGCCTCCGAGCCCTCCACGAGGACCTCTGCCACCCGGGGTTCACTCGCTTTTTCCACTTTATCAAGACCCGCAACCTGCCCTACTCCATCGAGGAGGTCAGGACAGCCACCAGGGACTGCCAAATCTGCGCGGAGTGCAAACCGCACTTCTACCGGCCAGAGAAAGCGCACCAGATAAAGGCTTCCCGTCTCTTTGAACGCCTCAGCATGGACTTCAAAGGCCCGCTCCTCTCCACCGACCGCAACATGTACTTCCTGAACATGATTGATGAGTACTCACGGTTCCCATTCGCCAACCCCTGCCCCGACATGACCGCAACCACCGTCATCAAGGCCCTCCATAGCATCTTTGCACTGTTCGGGTTCCCCGCTTACATACATAGTGATAGAGGGTCCTCCTTTACGAGCGACGAACTGCGTCAATTCCTGCTCAGCAAGGGCATCGCCTTGTGCAGGACGACCAGTTACAACTCCCGGGGTAACGGACAGGGAGAGAGGGAGAACGGAACGGTCTGGAAGACCGTCCTACTGGCCCTATGGTCCAGGAATCTCCCAGTCTCCCGCTGGCCTGAAGTCCTCCCGGATGCCCACCACTCCATCCGGACACTGCTTTGTACCACGACCAACAAAACACCTCACGAACATCTCCTTGTCTTCCCTAGGAAGTCCTCCTCTGGGACCTCGCTCCCGACCTGGCTGGCAGCTCCCGGACTCATCCTGCTCCGAAAACACGTGCAGGCGCACAAGTCGGACCCGTTGGTCGAGAGGGTCCATCTTCTCCATGCTAACCCCCAGTACACCTACATGGCGTACCCCGACGGCCGACAAGATATGGTCTCCCTACGAGACCTGGTGCCCGCCGGAGCCCCACGCACACCCCAACCACCAGTCCCACCCTCCCCCCCACCAGTGCACCTTACAGGAGGATCGGTCCATCCGCCGGCCCCGTCTAGGCCCCCCCCCCCCCCCCCCACCCACCGACACACCCCGCAGAGGCTCCCTTCCCAGGTCAACCGTTTTCCCCACCAGCGCCGTCTAGGGGTGTCGAAGCTGCCACAGAGATCGAGGCCACGCCCTCGGAGCCACAGACGCCCGAGCCTCCACCGGAGTCACCACCGAAGCTTCGACGATCACAGAGGACGAGCAGGGCCCCCGATCGACTGATTGCTTCATTTTAAAGTGTATCGTTAATTATGAATCATAAGTTGTAAATAGTAAATAGAATTGTAAATAGTTACAAAACTCTGTACGGAGGTATTACGGTACCTCCATAACTATAATTTCTACCACCTTACCATGTTGTAATATCAGGCCACCACCCCCGCCGGACTCTTTTTTAACAGGGGGTGAATGTGGTAGTCTGTGTAGAGGTATTACGGTACCTGGTAATGCTGGACACCATTGGTTGATATTGTATGTTTCCTATTGGTCAAGCTGTATGGTAGCTCCGCCCTGCAAGGATGGGTATAAGAGCCCGTGCCGCCCCAGCAGCCTTCATTCTGTACCTGAGCTGCTGGGGGAAACATTATTAAATCCTTCAGTTGGCTTTAGTGGTCATTGATCGTGCATCAGCCATGCAGCCTGCATCTGTGCAGTCTACTGTATGGGACAAAGGTGGTTCTAGTAGCGGGAGAGGTCCGGCCAGGAATAAAACATTGAAGATGCAATGTGAGCCCTCCCCTCAAACATCTGTTGGAAACTTCATGGTATTGGCAGAAGAGGCATCGAAAGACACTGAATGTGGAAATATTTAACCATTGACCCAATTAACACTGCCCACTCATAATTTTATTGCTTGCACATTATGCAGTTGAATCATTTGTTAAATATTTGATGTTTCCAGTGGTTCTGGAGCAAGTCTACATATTCCAACTATGTACACACAAGAAATTAAAGTGGTGGAGAGGGGCTGTCCTGAAGGCTCTGCAGGTTTTCCTGGTGGTTACTTGAACCATACAGAGAGGGAAGGATCCAGGTTCTTACCCCTCCACTGAGTTAGATAACCCCGGTTGTAAAATGATATGATTAGTCCATTTGACCTCAGAACCCAGCCATGGCTCAGTTGGTAACAATCTTGCCTCTTGTGGGTTCCAGTCCAACTCCTGAACTTGATTGCAAAAGTGAAAGCTGGCACGCTGTGTAACAATATGGGTAGTGTAAGGACCACAAAGGGTTAACACTATGATGTTAATACTTCTCACCACCAGATGGAGATAAGGAGCAGTCGCATAAATATCATGTGACTCCTGGGATTCCAGGAGAAGGTGCTTAGGCATGAGATAGATTAGTTGCATGTATAGAATTCTGTAATTCTGTTTTACTTGATAGCTTATTCCTTGTTGACTGATTAGAATCTTTAATTTAGTCATGTAAATAAATCAGCTTTGTTCAATAACTCAGCTTGATATTCTTTGTTAACTCTACATTCTCAAGACATCCTGATAGGCCCAACAGAGAACATCACACTCTGGTGTAGTGCTGCTGGAGTTCTGCCTTTCAGATGAGATGCTAAGCCAAGACCCTGAATTTGCCCTCTCAGGCAGATTGCGAAAGATCCTATAGACGTATATTTGAAGAAGAGCAGGGCAGTTATCCCTGATGTGCTGGCCAATATCTATCCTGTAATCAACATCACAAAAATGATTGAATTGTTTATCCCATTGCTATCAGTGGGAGCTTGATGTGGACAAATTGGTTGCTGTAATGCACCAACTGTCCTGGTTTGAGACAATTCACACCTCTTTAACCTGTGATTATCCCTCTCTCCAGTTGCTCCGTCTGGACCTGTAAAGACTTAATTACCTGCAAAGACTTGCATTTAAAATAACGTCTTGCATCATTGACTTTGTCTATATATATGTTGCTGGAACCCACCTCTTCATTCACCTGAGGAAGGAGCTGTGCTCCAAAAGCTAGTGATTCAAAACAAATCTGTTGGACTTTAACCTGGTGGTGCAAGACTTCTTACTGTGCTGTAATGTAAGAGTGATTGATTGTCCTTTATTGGTTGTAAGGCACTTTGGGTCATCCTGTGACTGTAAAGGGTGCTATCAAAGTGCAAGATTTTCTTTTCAGAAAATATGCTCCTGACTGATTTCTCCTGGCGGAAATGTGTATTATGGGGGAAGGCACGATGTGGTTCAGCTTTGATCTAACTCATGGAGGAACAACTTGCCAATACTCACTGCTCAGGCTAATACAAAAAACAAAATACCATTTGGTTGAGGGACTGGAGGGCAATTGGCATGTAGCAAGAAATCTTTATGATGGCAAAGTCTGGTGAGGGAAAAAAAGCATGTAAATGTTTTGTAGGTTTTAAAACATTTGAACAGGATGAAGTTATTAAATGCACATCTGTACAGGCAGCACGGTAGCATGATGGTTAGCACAATTGCTTCACAGTTCCAGGGTCCTCGGTTCGATTCCTGGCTTGGGTCACTGTCTGTGCGGAGTCTGCACATTCTCCCCATGTGTGGGTGGGTTTCCTCTGGGTGCTCTGGTTTCCTCCCACAGTCCAAAGATGTGCAGGTTAGGTGGATTGGCCATGCTAAATTGCCCTTAGTGTCCAAAATTGCCCTTAGTGTTGGGTGGGGTTACTGGGTTATGGGGATAGGGTGGAGGTGTGCACTTAGGTAGAGGGCTCTTTCTCAGAGCCGGTGCAGACTCGATGGGCCGAATGGTCTCCTTTTGCACTGTAAATTCTATGATTGTATGATCCCATGCTGCCAGATCCTAGAAAGATATTTGGAAAGCCACCATAGCAAGGAAAGAACGAGGCAAAAAAAGATCACTTGCAATTGGTATCAGTGGTAAAGGTTCTATGAGCTACAATCTCTAAATTTTAGACATGTTAGGAATGTGTTGAATTATTTTACAGAAACCAACTAAAGAATGCCATTTATAGCTCTGTTTCTGTGTGTGTATCTATCATTCTGGTCGCAGATTACTGAAATGTAGACTGGAGGGGGGTAGCATTTGGGTTTTTCACTTTGACCTTGGTTTTGCTAATAACGAGAACTACACAGGTAAGGATAACCACTGCATGAGTTTCTCAAAAACTAAACTTCCTCCATCCTTTTTCCCAAAGAATGTGGAGATCTGCTTTCCACTTGACTGCCTCGATAGTATTCTAGCCACTGCACCAGAGTGTTGAGGACTAGCCCAGAGCACAGAGGCATCCCTGCCACCAGGCCACACGTGATTCACTCTATTTGCTCACAGCATGACCACAAGGAATTGGTCCTTTCACTTCAAAGGAACAATCTTGTATAACCTGACACTCTGCTGCCAAGAAGCAGCTTTGCCAGACTGCCAGGTATCAACCATTCTCCACTGGACCACCAAGCAGGAACACTAAATAAATACAGTAAGAAGTCTTACAACACCAGGTTAAAGTCCAACAGGTTTGTTTCAAACACTAGCTTTCGGAGCACAGCTCCTTCCTCAGGTGAATGAAGAGGTATGTTCCAGAAACATATATATAGACAGATTCAAAGATGCCAGACAATGCTTGGAATGTGAGCATTAGCAGGTGATTACATCTTTACAGATCCAGAGATGGGGTAACCCCAGGTTAAAGAGGTGTGAACTGTCTCAAGCCAGGACAGTTGGTAGGATTTCGCAGGCCAGATGGTGGGGGATGAATGTAATGCGACATGAATCCCAGGTCCCGGTTGAGGCCGCATTCATGTGCGACAACGAATGAACGGACATCGCGCGACAATCACCAGGCAGGAATGTTCCCTTCCAGTCAGGGAACACTTCAGCAGTCAAGGGCATTCGGCCTCTGATCTCCGGGTAAGCGTTCTCCAAGGCGGCCTTCAGGACGCGCGACAACGCAGAACCGCCGAGCAGAAGCTTATAGCCAAGTTCTGCACACATGAGTGCGGCCTCAACCGGGACCTGTGTGGGTTTCCTCCGTGTGTTCTGGTTTCCTCCCATAATCCCATAATCCAGAAATGTGCAGGTTAGGTGCATTGGCAAGACCAATGCACAGGGTTTCGGGGATAAGGTGGGAGAGTGGGCCTAGGTGCTCTTTTGGGTGATCGGTGCAGACTCAATGGGCCGAATGGACTCCATTTGAACTTCAGGAATTCTGTGGAACATCAGAAATAAGGTCGACGTAGAGAATGTTGATGCATCTTGTTACAAAGTTAACAATTAACCATTGTTTCCAGGTCGGGTTGGAGCATTTCCTGTAATGTAGAACCTATTCCCAGATTTTCTGTCATTACTGGTAATTGTAATTCCATGATTAAGGTTTAAAATATGGATTAAAAATGTTGTGTTTTAGGCTTCTGCCAGGCTGGATACAAACATTAGGTCTGACCTTCTGAACCATTGAGCCTGCGCCAATCACCCAAAAGAGCACCCAGGCAAGTTTTCTTTCCACTTGTTTTAGAGACAGCGTCATAAAATGTATTAAAAGTGATATCTGAAACGGGTGACTCGTATGTGAAGATATCGCAATAACTCATAAAAATGAGGGAATTTTGCCAATTGGAAGTTAGTAGTTTAAGCACATTGGCTGCTACAATGTATGAGGGTGCTTCACTAATGTTATTAATTTGTGTGTGGATCAGAGATCGACGATTAATATTACATTGAATCTCTGATTCATGATGACTACCCCAGTGTTGTTGTAGAAAGTACCCTGATAATACTAGAGGCTGGCTTTTGGATAGATTTTCTTTCAAAACATGTTGGTCAAATCGGCTGTTTCAATATTAAACAGTTTACGCCAAATGATACAGAATAAGAAAATAAGCGACTAATTATATAACCTCACCTCGGCTCCTGAAGATAATGACTCAAGGATCAACACTAATTCACAAGTAATTCTAACCGTTCCAGCCTAGACAGTGACTAGATGAGAATTAGCCCGGGGTTCTCAGGCGGCAGGAGATGATTTGGAGAGAGTGGGTGTGATTGGAACTGAGCCATATCCTGTCCTCACCCTCCATCAATACACACATCCTTCCCAGGGGAAACTATGGAAAAGTGCTTATTTGCTGAATCCCTGGGTTATTCAATTCCACTTTCCTGCCAGTTCTAACATTCATGCTTGCATGTGTGTGCCTACGCCTGTGTACAACATGGCATGCACAGGTAATTGGGAAACATGGCTGGAAGATAATTGGAATAACTGAATTGGGAAGATTGAAGAAGAAGAGTAATACAGAGTTGAAAGGTTTGCCGGAATTTTCCAGCCCTTTACCCAGGCGGGATTTTCCAGTCCTGTTGACGGCAAACCCCCACCTCGGGTTTCCCGTACATGGAACGGGAAGCCCCGTTGACAGCAGGGGCATCAGAAGACCCACCGCTGCCCAATGCCGGGCCGCCTCAGTCGCCATTAGGGGTGCAGAAAGTCCCACCCCATTAACTCGGAGCATGATCTCGCGAAATTACAGCAATTCTAGCAGCCAATGTGTTTGAACTACTAAATTCCAATTGGCTAATTCACCCATTTTATTGATAGTTATTGAAATATCTTTGCCTACAAGTCCTGTGATGAGCGCGTTTAGCCATTGGGGGTTTCCCAATGCTCGCAGCGCCGAGAAACATCATGCTATCTATAGGGACTTTGTTGCAATTCGGGGCCTCGGCGGGGAACTCCCCACCGAGGCCACGCTTAGTCTCGTTTCCTGTACTGAGGAGCTCCGCTCGCCGGAACTCCTCCGAGCAAGAAGAGATCCGGATCCATTTTTAAATGACACGAGCCTCGAACCACCTCCCCCCAAAACCCAACACACCAATATGGGGGTCCTCAGGCACCCCCTGGCTCAATCCCCAGCACGGGAAAAATGGCAGCCTGTGGCAGTGACCCTGCCAGTACCTTCTGGGTACCTTGGCAGTGCCATTTGGCACTGCCAGACTGCCAGGGTGCCCAGATGGTGTCAGCAGTGCCAAGGTGCCACCCTGCCTGAGAGCAACCACCTGGGGGCTTCCAATCTCCAGGGAGATTGCATTTTTCCATTACAAATTGCTATGTATTTGTATTCGCAAACTATATCATGTCATTACATCACCCCACCATTGTAGGTGCCAGCACTGGCTGGAGGGTGCCATTACAGCGTGACAAGTTCTTATCGACAGTTCCCATTATAAATGTGGGAAAGGGTTTACAGTAATGAACGTTGACTGCAAATCATGCACAGGTGAGAAATAAGATAATTTCGGGCGCGATTATCCAGAAAGATTTCTTAGTGTCGTAGCCATGTGTGAAATGCCACGGATTTCCTGGCGCTCGGCCCAGTGAGGCCGGCAACTATTCAACTTTAGTTGGTCCACTTAATGAGGCCCCGCAGGCTTCTCACCACAAATGACAGCTCGGCAGCCGATTCGCCGGCACCACGCTCACCAGCACCCCCCAGCCCCCCCCTTTCTGACAAGGTCGAGCAGCACTTAGGCTGCACTTGCTCAGCCAAAGTAGCGCCCAGGAGACTGTCATAATATCCACGCATGTATATAATGAGATGCAGTGATTGACACACAGGATGACCAGTAAGCACACAGCACAGTGCAGCCAATCACCAGACAGGACACCACCACTATAAAGCCAGAGGGCATTGGGTTTCCCGCTCTCTCGGGACCCAGCCACTGAGACGGTCAGAGTCCACGAGCTAGCACAGTGCAAACACCATGCGGTCGCTAGTAAGTCTGGTCAGGCTGACAAGGTCTCCAGTCAGTTTAGTATAGTGTCGACCCACAATTATATATGTATGTTAGTTCTATCATTCAATAAAACCGTGTTGGATCTTCTACAGTGTTAGAGGTCTGTTACTCGCATCGCTGCATCAAGTGCAGTCCACACCGAACCGACCTGCCTAACACATCAGAGACCGGCCCCAAGATTCGGGGATGCTGACCTGGAGAGGCTCCTAGACAGAGTAGAGGCCAGGAGGGATGTCCTGTTCCGCTGAGCATCCCTGAGGGTCAATCACAGGGCAGCCAGTGCTGCCTGGGATGTGGTGACGGTGTTTTTTTTAACTCCGGTGGTGTGACTGGCCTCAAGGGCAGCATGAGTTTAGATGAAGTATTGTGAAAATGTTTATCAACATTGTTTGGAACATCAACCATTTTTACGCCTACTTAAAATTACACAATGGTATCAGAACAGGAATGTTTTTCGGCAACTTTACAATTTTAAGGCAATCCTGAAGCTTTTGAAAATTAATGTATGACATGAATTGATGGCTCTTTGTTTTGTATTTCGAACTGTAGATATGCCTCGCGAATCGTTTCCCTTAATTCATGGTTTGCTTATTCATTCAATGTTTTATACTTTTAATTGTCGAAGAAAGTATCTGGTTGTGGTGTGGATCCTGCGTGCAGAGTTCATCAACTTGTAGGGACATGGAGTACAGAGACATTAGGACGCGGGACGAAGAACCCTGACCAAGGGTACCATCAGTCGGGCTCATATATTAGATTTTTTAATTAATAAAAAGGACTAAGGACTACAACAGATTCATAGATTCATAGAATTTACAGTGCAGAAGGAGGCCATTTGGCCCATCGAGTCTGCACCAGCCCTTGGAAAAGGCACCCTAATTAAGCCCATGCCTCAACCCTATCCCCATAACCCAGTAACCCCGCCTAACCTTTTGGACGCTCAGGGACAATTTATCATGGCCAATCCACCTAACCTGCACATCTTTGAACTGTGGGAGGAAACCGGAGCACCCGGAGGAAACCACGCAGACACGGGGAGAAAGTGCAAACTCCACACAGACAGTCGCCCGAGCAGGAATTGAACCCGGGACCCTGGAGCTGTGAGGTAGCAGTTGGAAAGTTGCACAAGTGGCCTGGGGAGCTGATGGCGTTGTGGTATTGTCATTGTCACTAGACTAGTAACCTGGGCACCGGGATTCACGTCTCACTGTGGCAGATGGAGGAATTTAAATTCAATTAAAAATAATCTGGAATTAAAAGTCTAATGATCATCATGCGATCATCGTCAATTGTGGTAAAAACCCATCTGGTTCACTGATGTCCTTTTAGGAATGAAATCCTGGCCTGGCCTTCATGTGACTCCAGACCCACAGCAATGTGGTTGACTCTTAAATTTCCGCTGAAATGGCCAAGGAAGCCATTAAGTTCAAGGAGAATTAGGGATGGGCAATAAATATTGGCCCAGTCAGCGATGCGCGCATCCCATGAATTAATTTTTAAAAAGATATTTCTAGGGGCGACACGGTGGTGCAGTGGTTAGCACTGCTGCCTCACGCCGCTGAGGACCCGGGTTCGATGCCGGCTCTGGGTCACTGTCCCTGTGGAGTTTACAGACTCTCCCCATGTCTGTGTGGGTCTCACCCCCACAACCCAAAGATGTGCAGGGCAGGTGGATTGACCACGCTACATTGCCCCTTAATTGGGAAAAAACTAATTGGGTACTCTAAATTTATTTTTAAAAGATATTTCTGGGGAAAGAAATATTATTGATTGGACATTTTGAATCAACAGCACTTCAAAGTTTACTTGTTAAACTTCTGACTTGTGCTCAGATGAAACGGCCTGGTGTATGGAGCTGGAATGCGAACAGGAGTCCTGTTTTCTTCCTCCTATGTCGATACAGATGCCACCAACATGTCCATCTCCTCATGGCGCTTTGGGAAGAAAGAACGTACCTTGTTTCTCTTTGCTAAATTAGCCCTGCGTTGTGGATCTTGAACCTCTACATTAACACAATGCCCACATCTTCAAAATGGTCAAGTATACTGATTGATAAAAGCCTAAAGATCAAAGGTATATTCAGACATTCATTGTTCCTTGGGCCTCCTCAGCTTGAAATCAATGTATGTTTGGTCATGGGGAGGGGGAGGGGCCATGTTGGTTGTGGGGGCGTGCAAGTGATGGGTTAGAGAGGTCTGTTTAAGTAAGTTATGTCCTCTGGAGCAGAACGTGTAGGCAGTGGTGGAAAGTGTGACAATCATGGAGTGTCCATGCATAGTTGTGTAATAATATCATCAGTGTCTAGACATCAGGACAATTAATATCCAGACATAACTTGCTTAAACATAACTCCAACAACAAAGAGTCCAGTACAGGCCTCAGCCACTCACGATAAGTCATCTGCTTCCTCACAGACACATAAAAAGATGATGTTTGCCTTTGTTCTTTTAATTTTGAATTGGCTCTCAGCATTGCACCTTTCTTTCTTTAAAAAACAAATGTAATTATTGTTGTGAAGTCTCAATTAGACGAGGTGTCTGGGGAATGAAGCTTGAGAAATGGCTGCTGAATGCAGTAGATTCCTGACGGCCCCGATCACTGCTGTTAAGTCTCACCCAGGCAATGAATCCTGTGCAGTGGATTGTAGGTGGGTGGAAGAATTGCCGCAGCTGCTGTTTCTAATGCAGGGCAAGGAGAAAACCCCAGGCTGTCACACATTCCTGTACAATGATCAGCAACCTATAATCTGTTACCTGCTCTATGGTCGTCCTGCTCTTTTTGTTTTGTTCTGATATAAAAGCCTCCTTTTCCTCAATGTTTGTAAAAATGCTTTTAACTCAATACTACAATTATGCTGGAAGCTGGCTTTTCTGTTACACTTCTTAATTAAAAGATTATCTACATATTGTGTTCGAACGCAAATTGTTCATTAAAGGTCATTCTTAGACAGGGGGCATTTTCTTCTTTTATCCCAATATTTTGCTAATTGTTTGTCTTTCCTCTAGAATCAAAGATTATCACAGAACTAATGCCTCATGCAAGTAGCCAAGCCGACCAATATTATCCGGCATCTCAGACAAGTGGAGTCCTTCACTTGTTAGTCACTTCAGTGTTTTCCGGCAGTTTCTGGCCCCTTGGAATGGGGGAAGGTGGAAGAGCTTACAAGATCATGGCCGGGATCCTCCGAGCCCGCACTGCATTGGAGAATCGTCGTTGACGCCGAAAATTCCCGCCACGCTGCTCCGACGCCGGGACGCGATTCTCCGGCGACCAGAGAATCGGCAGCAGTCGCGCATGCGCGGTCGACGCAGCGCGGGTCGGGGGCCGTTGAAAGAGGCTCCCGCAGCGATTCTCCTCGGTTGACCAGCCGAGCTCCCACCGAGTCCCGCCGGCGTGTTTCACATATGGTACCACGGCGGGAGCTCGGCCGTCCTGGTGGGGGGGCAGGGGGATCAGACTCCGGGGGGGGGGCCTCCACGACGGCCAGACACGCGTGATCTGGGGCGGACCTACCTTCTACCACACGGGCCCGCTGTGTCGCTACGCCACGTTGCGCAGCGCAGGCGTGGAAATGGCCACCACACGCATGCGCCAGCGTGGAAACGGACATTACGCGCATGCGCCAGCGCCATGCTGCCCCCTGTGGGCCACTGAATCGCTGGGCCTAGAGGCCCATTGACGCCAGCATGAAACACTCTGGTGTAAACGCCGGTATCAACAATTAGCCGGGATTTCGGAGAATCCCGGCCCATGTCTTCAGTTAATGTCCTCATTTGTGCTGTTTCTAGCAGAGTTCATTGGATGACGATTAACGGGAACACTGTGGTTTTTCCCTTTCTTGGCCTGAGGTACTGAGACCAACTGTAGGTGTTCCAACAACTGCTCCATCTAACGTCAGCTAGCTCACCCTTATCAGGCACCTTCTGGGTTATATGGCTCACGTTGGTCCATTTATCCATTGGTTCACCACCATTGGAGATTTAAAATGACTTTTCCAATGACTTTTGCCATTTTATTGCTTTACTTAAGAAGAAATGCAAAATTACTCCTCAGGAAATGGAGCAAGAAGTAATCAGCGGCAAGATTGGCATTCAGCCTAAAGGCCTGTGTCAACCCACTCGCTATCGGAATGAATCAAACACAGTAGTTGGAAGAGCTAAGACCAGCCCATAGCCATGGACAGCTTGTGGGTCAGGTTGCACATTGCGGTTGTGAAGCAGCTTTCTTCGATTCTGGTTTGCTTTTCCCCTTTATTGATGACTAGAAGGTATTGTCCGCACAGAAGGCTTCATTCCAGGCTAAATGCACCAATGCTAACATTTTAAAATGCTATCCTTTTAAAGAATGAATGGTTTCTTTGGTAAAGGCAACAAGTTGAACACAGTTCACCAATCGGATCATTAACTCAGCCCTCCTACAATCTGTAGATGTTTAAAATCCAGGTTTGGTGCCATCGTACCACGACTGTTTGATTCATATGATCTTCTGTTCGACCCCTGCAAGACCCGTTGATGTTCAGAGCTCTGAGCCTTGGCCAATTGAAGTTAAACAAAAAAAGTAGAAAAACCCTGCCCAATCCCTGAGACCAGTCTCACACCATTGCACTGCCAAGCTGGCACACCAATGTTTTCCACGCGATGGGGCTGTTTATTGGTTGTTTGCGTTTTACGTTATGTATAACAATTTTCATCTTGAATTGCTTCAGGCTGCGTGTTGCATGATTGAGAAGCCCCTCCCCCTCCTGAAGACATGACGCATACAGGATATCCCTGAGGATTTGGCCCTCTGTGATATTTCACCTGGGTATCCATTCTTCACAGGTGAGTCCGGCCAGTGAATGTGAACTAATATTCGACTCTGAGGTGCATCCAATACTGCCCTAAGTCAACTCCACTTTCTCGTAGGAGTCAACTGGGAAACAAGCAAGAGCAGGTATCCTGATTACAGTAAGAAGTCTTACAACTCCAGGTTAAAGTCCAACAGGTTTGTTTTGAATCACTAGCTTTCAGAGCGCTGCTCCTTCCTCAGGTGAATGAAGAGGTAGGTTCCAGAAACATATATATAGACAAATTCAAAGATGCAAGACAATGCTTTGAATGCGAGCATTTGCAGGTAATTAAGTCTTTACAGCTCCAGAGAGAGGGGTAATCCCAGGTTAAAGAGGTCTGAATTGTCTCAAGCCAGGACAGTTGGTAGGATTTCACAAGCCCAGGCTCGATAGGCTGAGTCCCGGACGGTATTCCCCGCGTGTGCTCACACTGTTCGGGGACCTCACATGGCAGTTTTTGGCAGGCCGGGTCCGCGGGCATGGCCGCCACCGGCCGCCACCATGCACAGGCTCGGCCATGGACCTGGCCATTCTCCTGCCGTATCCGCAGGTAAACTGGGGCTTTACGCTGCGTAGCTGCCAGCCCCCCCACCGGGCGGAGGATCGGTGTGGGGGCAGCGCCAACCTTCTGGTCGTAAGACCAGGTGGATCCTGCATAGCCGCAGAATCGGAGAATCTAGCCCAATTTTTTTTTCAATGATTTTGGTGGAGGTATAAATACTAACTAAAATACCAAGGAAAATTCACTTGCTACTCTGAGTCCTTCTACATCCACGTCGGTGGGCAGACAGGGCCTCGCTTTACTGCCTTGAGAAGAATGGAGGGCGGGATTCTCCGACCCCCCGCCGTGAACCCCGCCCCGCCGCCCTGATGCCGGCTGCCGAATTCTCACACGTCGGGGTTTTGCCGGGTCGGGAATCGTGTCACGCCAGGCGGCGGCAGTCTCCGGCCTGCGATGGGCCGAGTGGCCGCCAGTTTTCGGCCGGTCCCGCCGGCGTAAATCAAACCAGGTCCGTACCGGCGGGACCTGGCTCTACAGGCGGCCTGCAGAGTCCTCGGGGGGGCGCGGGGGGGATCTGGCCCACCGATCCGCGGGCGGGCCTGTGCCATTGGGGCACTCTTTCCCTCCGCTCCGGCTGCTGTCAACCTCCGCCATGGCCGGCGCAGAGAAAACCCCCCTGCGCATGCGGTGGGATGACGCCAGCACCCGCTGGCACTCCCACGCATGCGCCAACTCGCGCCAGCTGGCGCAGCGCCTACCCCGCCGGCGCCAGCCTAGCCCCTGAAGGTGCGGAGGATTCCGCACCTTCCGGGCAGCCCAATGCCGGAGTGGTTCACGCCACTCCTCGGTGCCAGTACGGCCCGCCCCGCCGGGTAGGGGAGAATCCCACCCGGAATCTCTGACAGTGCATCATGGGAGTTTAACTCTAAACCATTTAAATATGCCAATCCATATTAGGCCAGGTATAAGTGCCCACTTTCAATGCAGTTATACAGGAAGGTAGCCTATTGTTCACAGCAAGCCTCCAATGCAGTTTGTGTGGCTTGCAGTTGCAGTAACAATCATTATATAAGATCTTTATGTAAGACCAAACATTAAAATTTTAAAAAATCTTCGCCAAATCCTTGCCTCCTTTCAGTTGTTTGAAAAATGTTATTTAAACCACAAGTTCTGATCGCATCATCGGACGATATGAGTGTGATGAGGGATTGGTTTTTGAATCCCCCATTGCACTTTCGTTCAGAATTGCAGTGGTGTGAAACACATCTGTAAAATGTTAAACATTCACCACTTAAACTGGCTTTGTGGCTTTCAGTGGGGATAAATGTCACAATACAGCATCACAACATATTCCTCGACCCTTCAACGAGTGCATCTTTACTGATGGTAATTCAGCTACTTCATGGTGTCAGGATCAGCAACACATTTGGGTTGGTTCTTACTGATTCTATTTACTTCTCAAAGGGAAAGGAGCTGTACTTGCTGATTTTGTAAACCAGACATTAACAAGATTGAGTAGACCAGGATTATAATGATAACTTTTTCATTGTAGTGGATTGATCACTGCATTCAATGTTATCATATGCTAATCCACTGAAAATCCCTACGAAAGGATTTCTTTACCGCCATATAACTGTGGGGCAACCTTTGACCTGGAAGCAAAGGAACATAGGACCAAAGGACTCAGGAGCAGGAGTAGGCCATTTGGCCCTTCCAGCCCGTTCTGTCAATCGATAAGACCCTAGCTGATCTGGTTGTGGCCTCAATGCCACTTTCCTGGCCGCCCCTCATATCTCTGTGATCGTGATTTTATCTCAGGATTTGTTAGCCTCTTACTCAAGAAGAGATCTTGCTGGAAGCAATGGTCATTTGTTGAAAACACGTTTATTTACATGTTATTTAGAAAATTTAAGTAAAACCAAGACATGTTTTTTTATTCGTTCATGGGGCGTGGGCATTGCAGGCTGAGCCAGCATTTATTGCCCATCCCTAATTGCCCTTTGTGGGGGCAGTTAAGAGTCAACCACATTGCTGTGGGTCTGGAGTCACATGTAGGCCAGACCACAGAAGGATGGCAGATTTCCTTCCCGAAAGGACATTAGTGAACCAGATTTTTTTACGAAAATTGACAATGGTTTCATGGTCATCATTAGACTTTTAATTCCAGATTTTTATTGAATTCAAATTTCACCATCTGCAGTGGTGGGATTTGAACTTGGATCCCCAGAAGCATTACTCTGGGTCTCTGGTTTACTAGTCCAGTGACAATACCACTACACCACCTCCTTCCATAGCTGGAGCAACTCTCTATTATGCTACTCAATCATTTACTCCCAGTGAGGTACATCACGGTGACATAACTCCTTAAGCGTGGTTCAGTAGCTATTATTAGGGTTAATCCATTACAATAACTGTAAAGCCTGTGGTAGTCACCACTGTTGTATTATATTGTATATACTGCACTGCATACAAGGGTATTACAGTAAGGCTCCTGTACTACGGGTACGGGGGTAGCTCCCTGCCTGCTGGCTCCGCCCAGTAGGTGGTGTATAAATGTGTGTGCTCTCCGAACTGCAGCCATTTCGGCAGCAGCTGTAGGAGGCCACACATCTCTGTGTAATAAAGCTTTCATTACTCTCTACTCTCGTCTCATCGTAACTGATAGTGCATCAAAGCAATAAAGAAATAAATACAGTTAAGAAAATTTGTAATGTCTTCAAAATTACTGTGGTATCTGTGATTGTGTTTACATGTTTGAAAAGATCTTTTAAGTGTTTGCTTCAATTATAAAGGAACCAATTGCAATTTTCTTGCATAATAAGAAAGGCAACCCATGTGACCTGGCGACACTTGGCCTGAAGCAATATCATCAGGATAGAGATAAAGAAAGGCTGCAACAGGGGAGGAACAGAGAAGACATACTTACAAAGAGCTCTATGTGTAATATAATTTAAAAAGACAGAAAGCTGAAGACAGGATTAGAGCAGAGATTGTGAATTGGACAATTCTATGGCTAGGCTTCAATTTTGCCAGAGCCAGCCAGGCTATATAATGAGGTTTAATAAAGGAGTCATGTAAAAAAGTCTCTGGGAAATTTGTGCAATCAGGACTGTCATGAACCTAGGTAAGGAGGTTCTGCAGGTGTCGACCATTGGATGAGGACTATCTCCAAGAAATTCAGGTGGATTGGAGCTACCATTTCGAGACAAAATCCATTGAGTAAGAAAAGTGAGAGATCTTACATTCCAGAGGTCAAGTTGGAAAGCCTGTGAGATTGGATGTGGTGCCACATTTGTACAGGGAGCGACACAAATACTTCTAATCTTGTGAGGTAAACTTTTTTGTATCTGTTATTCCATGTGTTTTTTTTAATTAATTTATGCGATGTGAGCGTAACTGGTTAGGCCAGCATTTATTGCCCACCCCTAATTGCCCTTCAGAAGGTGGTGGTTAGTTGCCTTCTTGAATCGCTGCAGTCCTTGAGATGTAGGTACACTCACTGTGCTGTTAGGGAGGGAGTTTCAGGATGTTGCCCCAGCAACAGCAAAGGAACGGCGATATCTTTCCAAGTCAGGGCGGTGAGTGACTTGGAGGGGAACCTCCAGGTGGTAAAGTTCCCAAGTATCTGCTGCTCTTGTCCTTCTAGATGGTAGTGGTCGTGTGGTCATGGGTTGGAAGGTGCTGTTTAAGGAACCATGGTGAGTTACTGCAGTGCATCTTGTAAATGATACACACAGCTGCCATTGCCTGTCAGTGGTGGAGGGTTTGGATGTTTGTGGAAGGGGGAGCAATCAAGCAAACTGCTTTGTCCTGGATGGTGTTGAGCATCTTGAGTGTTGTTGGAGCTGCACTCGTCCAGGCAAGTGGAGAGTATTCCATTACACTGCTGATTGGGCCTTGTAGATGGTGGACAACTTTGGGGGGGTGGGGTCAGGAGGTGAGTTACTCGCTGTAGGATTCCAAGCCTTTGACCTACCCTGGCAGCCACAGTATTAACATGGCTAGTCCAGTTCAGTTTCTGATCAATGGTAGCCCCCAGGATATTGATTATGGGGGATTCAGTGATGGTAATGCCATTGAAAGTCAAGGGGGGTTGATTAGATCCTCTCTTGTAGGAGATGGCCATTAATTAGCACTTGCTTGGCGCAAATGTAACTTGCCACTTGTCAACCAAAGCCTGAATATTGTCCAGGTCTTGCAGCATTTGTACATGGACTGCTTCCATGGGAGGTCCTTGATGAAGCAGCTGAAGATGGATGGAACTAGAGACTACACTGAGGAACTCCTGCAGTGGGTTTTGTGAAGCAACAGTGCTAATCACTGTGCTACGGTGCCACCAACGAAGGGTGAAGAAACACTTGCCAGAAACAACTGCAATGTCCGCATCCCCACTCCGACCAGCACCCCCTTCAAAAAGCTGAGCAGTGGTTTTCGTTCTGTTAGTGTTCAGGATCCATGGTTAATCAGGTTGCACTAGTTTACACAGGAAACAAATAGTTGTGAAACGGATAAATGAGGATTAAGCCAATGTGATTCGTCATTCAGTGGGTGTCTGCAGCACTGAGCTGCATAAACCAAGACTGAATCAGTGCAGAGTTTAGCAACAAGGAAGCCAGCTGTATGGGCTCCAATGTCCCCAAACACTGATGTAGGAATCTTCCATCAGGATCCTGCTCCTGACAAGTATCCAGGCACTCCTGTTGGAAGTACCTGTGGCTGAATGTTGGGTGAATGCGGACATTGACACTCACCGCCTGAGCTCACAAAAAATGAATAGCCTCTTAAAAAAAAAAGCAGAGGGCTGATGATATACGTGGGCGCGATCTTCCCAAAAGGGAACAAGGTCCCCTGGCGAGCGCATTTATCAATGTGTTTCCAGCACTCGCAGTGCCGGGAAACACATGGCTGTTCAACGCTACTCATGTTGAATAAGGAGCCTGAACGGGAAATGTACAGCCGAGGTCGAACTTCGCCCCGTTTTTACAACTGGAGCTCTACTTGCCGGAACTGCCTGCCGTAGCGACAGGTCGGGACCCCACTTTTTCAGGGCGTCCCGATCTCTGAAGCCCGCCCCAAAAACACCCTGATCTTCCCAGCCCGAACGCAACATGGGGGGGTCCTCCGTGACCCCCGCCCCTCCCCACCTCCAATACCCACGGCGGGCAATCCTGGCCCGATCGCTAGCGCGCAAAATATGCTGGCTTGGCAGTGCCAACCGAGCACCCTAGCAATGCCAGGATGACACCCAGGTTGGCAGTGACAGGGTACCCAGGTGGCACCAGCAGTGCCAGGCACCACCCTGCCCGAAGGGCATGCAGCTGGGGGCCTCCGATCCCCATGGAGACCTCCACGAGTGCCGTTCCACCTGGTTCCCGTGTGTGCGGACCAGTACCAAATGGCACTTCCCGAGGTCCCCGAGGCAAAGGATTTGAATCCCTAAGCCTCAGGTACCTTGGAAATCTGCACATTAGGGGTACGAGTCTCTGGCCGCGCTGGGCTCCCGCTTGAGCCCAATGCGGCCAGTGAATGCCGGGAGAGGCCTGTAGCGAGCCTCCCGACTTGTTCCACCCCTCCCGGGATTCTCCGATGCCCCTGTCTTGTTACCTGTGTGGTAGGTAACTCGTGCTACTCAATCCTTGGTTGATGGTGAGGTCTTCTGAATCTCGATGAAGAAGACTCAAACTCGTCCAGTAACAACAAAGGTTTATTGAGTAACTATAACAACAAGTGCATGAGTTCTTTACTTTAACTTTGATACTAGTGATAAGGTTAACAAGATCTAACAGCAGTGACTATGCGTAACTCCACTAACTATCTGAACTATTCTGATATTGCCCTGATCACAGTGCACCCGAGAGATAGAGAGACTGCCCAGGACCCAATGTGGCTGCCATTTATACCCCCGTTGGTCCGGCCCTCTAGTGATCATGTGGTGCTACTGATTACTCATTAACCCCTTGTGTACATGCACGTACAGAGATCACTACATCACCCGCTCTTTCTTGTGTTACATATTTTCTGTATGTTGTAAAGAAAATTGAACAAACATAATGAATGCAGTTAACTGGAGACAGGTAAGACAAATAACGCTGTGTACAATCTGTGATGGTAACGATGACTGTACAAAGCCAATCAATGTTTATAGAGTCCAATCTTAACAAAACATTTGTGAGTCCAAACATTCTGAATTTGATCAGTTGGGTTGCTTTCTTCTTCTGTCGTCGAGGTGGCAATGTTGATGTCGTCATTTCGTTGTGAACATCGTAAGTGTTCATGTGTGTAAGTGACCAGCAAGTCATTATGAGGTGTTTGAATGGTCGAAGCAACTTGCTGTCAACCCTGGACTTTCTTTTTTTGTGCTTGCGGTATTGACTCCGTACGTCCTTGTTCTTGAAAGCTGGGTTGCTTGCTTGCTGTGGTGCAGATATGAAATCGAGAGATTTGGTGTCATGGAATGTAATGATTGTAGTCTTACCACTAAACTGTCCTTTATGTGTGGCGTTGTGACATGGTGTACAGGTCGTTGTTTCATTGTTGTTTTTGTGGCTTCTGTCTTTGTTGATACCGTTGTTGGTCTTGTTGTTGTTGTTGTTACAGTTTTGCTCACTGACTGTGCCATGTGTATTATTTGAGTCATACTCAAAGGTGTTTGTGTCAGTGCCCTTTTTGGTAGCCGATGTTTCGTTGAGCGTTTTTTCTTGAGAATTGTGAAAATGATCTGATGTTGCATTGATGTTGGTGACATCAGTCATTTATGGTGGATTTGATTGCTCTTCTTTGTTTCCTTGGTGCTCCTCTTCTGGAGACATTTCCAGTACATTTGAATCATCTGTGATCTTTTTATGCTCCTCTTCAAGAGTTATTTCCGGTTCATGTGAATCACCTTTGGTTTCTTGGTGCTCCTCTTCTGGAGTCAAAATCTTCAAGATTTCAAATGGCGTGATCTCACTGGACCCAAGAGTAGACCTACTCTGTGCTTCTGTACAGACGAGCTGAGATCTGTCAGTCTCGCTGTGATCCTGCACACTCTGTATGTCGAGGGTGATCACTTTGTCACTGTTTTTACATACAGTGGGTAGACATTCAACGTCTTCTTGTTGGTTACATGAGCTGGGTAGACTTTCATAGTCTGCTGCTGGTTGCTCATATAAGGCGGATAGACCGTCAAAGTCTTCCTCATGCACTGTTGCCACTCCGGAGTCTTTAATTGCATCCATTCTGGAGTCTGTCAACGAGCTCGCTGTGGAGGCTGGTTTCACTCCCTCTGTGGAGTCGATCTGTGCTCTCTGCGTGGCATCGCCTTCTTCTCAGATATTTGACATGTGGCTGTCATCCATTGTATTGACGATCTGCCATGTCGTCATGGTACTGGATTCCTCTACCATGAGACTCATATTGAACTTGGCACCCATGTTGCTACTGCAATGATCATCAGATCCGGCGAACTCATCCATGGCTGAGTAGCATTCGTCAGCGAGCAAATCATCTCTTCTTGCTGAGGATGTGTCATGGTGCTCTATTTGTCCGATGAGGAACTCATCTTCTGAGTAGTCATCATCAATGAACAAATCTTTTGCTCTGGATTTGTCATTGTGCTCTCCTCTTTGGGTGTTGCAAATTGCTTGTTCCAGGGTGGTGCGGCGGTAATGTTTAACTGTGGATGGAGGCTCGGGCTTCTTTCTGTCGTTGGAGGAAAAAAGTTTGTGTTTTGTAACTTTAAAACTCTTGTTGTTTACTTTCGGGCATTTCGGATGAGGTGTGGTGACTGTTATGTAAGGTTCCTCAGTTGATTCCACCATGTCCACGCCGTATGAGTAGTCACAGGCTAGGTCATCATTTTCTGATAAGTAATCACCGTAGGTTGGTTTGTGTTCCATTGATGCAACGTTCCTAACGTCGCAGGGCCTCAGTTTTTGTCCTGTGGAAGTCATGTGTAGGACAGCTCTACATTTAGAGGCATAGTGGTTGTATCTTCCACACCATGGTAGCATTGTAGATAGCACAATTGCTTCACAGCTCCAGGGTCCCAGGTTCAATTCCGGCTTGGGTCACTGTCTGTGCGGAGTCTGCACATCCTCCCCGTGTGTGCGTGGGTTTCCTCCGGGTGCTCCGGTTTCCTCCCACAGTCCAAAGATGTGCAGCTTAGGTGGATTGGGCATGATAAATTGCCCTTAGTGTCCAAAATTGCCCTTCGTGTTGGGTGGAGTTACTGGGTTATGGGGATAGGGTGGAGGTGTTGACCTTGGGTAGGGTGCACTTTCCAAGAGCCGGTGCAGACTCGATGGGCCGAATGGCCTCCTTCTGCACTGTAAATTCTATGATAATCTATGAAACCTCAGGCACTGTTTGCCCAAAGCCGGACATTGCCCTTTTAAATGGGCGTGTCCACAGTGAAGACACGTCATCACGCTGTCCCGCCACGCTTGCGCATACGCAGTAGTTTTGTCATCTGGTTCCAATCTTCAGGCGCACTGCGCATGTGTGTGTGCCATTTCCAGGTTCGCACGCGTGGGATTGCCGGTGAAGGAACGCCTTCTAGAGGCCTGAGCCACCATTTTGGTGGATCCAACCTCGTCGTGGAGGCCTTGTTCCCGGTGAGTAAATTGTTCATACTGTGCTTCAGTAATTTCATGAGCAGAGCATTTTTGAATGACCATTTCAAGGGTCAGGTTTCTGTGTTTCAGGAGAGACTTTCTGAGTCCCTCATCAGAGATGCCAATTTGACAATTTGGTCTCTGACTCTGATGGAGTCACAGAGGTTTTCATAATTGCAGGATTGGGCCATCAGCTTTAAGTCAGTGACAAAACTGCTGAATGATTCTCCGGGTCTTTGTATGCGCCTGGTGAATTTAAAGCATTCAAATGTCTCAACCTCAGATTTGCACTGGTTATCAAATTGTTTTATAATTATAATTACAATTTGTCCTTGTCTTCCCCTTCCGCATAAGTGAATGAATTATATCTATCAATGGCCTGTTTCCCTGCCGCAGATAAGAGGTAGGCAATTTTTTTAGAATATGGCGCAGCGGTCATGTCCTTAATTTCCATAGATTAAATTGTTGAAGGAATATTTTCCAATTGTACTGGAGATTACCAGAGGTTCTGAGTTGTTGTGGTGCTGGAAGTGAGTCCATCTTACCGGTTTTTGTCTTGCCCGAGAGGTCCGAGTGCTGCGAAGATTTCCGTGGTCGAATATCTATCTGAATTTTTCTTCTCTTGTTGTCTAACCTTATCTAACTAGTTCTTTTAAAGCAAAACGCCTGGTGCCATGTCTTGTTACCTGTGTGGTAGTTAACTCGTGCTACTCAATCCTTGGTTGATGGTGAGGTCTTCTGAATCTCGATGAAGAAGACTCAAACTCATCCAGTAACAACAAAGGTTTATTGAGTAACTACAACAACAAGTGCATGAGTTCTTTACTTTAACTTTGATACTAGTGATAAGGTTAACAAGATCTAACAACAGTGACTATACGTAACTCCACTCACTATCTGAACTATTCTGATATTGCCCTGATCTCAGTGCACCCGAGAGATAGAGAGACTGCCGAGGACCCAATGTGGCTGCCTTTTAGACCACCATTGGTCCGGCCCTCTAGTGATCATGTGATGCTACTGATTACCCATTAACCCCTTGTGTACATGCACATACAGAGATCACTACAGCCCCGCGAGATGTTGGAATCGGAACGCAGCCCCAAATGGGCGTGACCGAATGACGCTCATGGAAGTAGGTCGTAAACCTACTTACGACCTACCTGCACTGGATTCACCGGCCTCCTTCAATTCACTGGCCTCATTTGGCAAGGAGCAGGAAGTACTTTAGATCATACAACCAGTAGTCCAAAATGTTTCCAGCCCCAGAAATTGTGTTTTTGCATCGATCAGCCATGGTGGGCTATACTCCCATTAGTTGTCAGCCTCAATTTTTATTCCTTGTAACTGGGTGCAAGGGATCTAGCCGGTGCTATGGGCAGTGTTGCGAAGATGCGGGGGAATTTAAGACACATAGAGCAGATCTGACTTGACAAATGACAAAGAGAAACCAGTTTTCCAACAAAACAAATGAAGTAGGGAACTAAAAGCCATGATATTTCCAAATTCATCAAATGTAGTGAGGGAATTCAGTAAAAAACAGCGGTGTGAGGATGGAAGAAGGAGTCCACCCTGAAGAAGGTGCCCAAGGCCAACAGCACTAAGGGAATTGGGACCAACTCCTGGTCTGATCTTGAGAATCATAGAATTTACAGTGCAGAAGGAGCCCATTCGGCCCATCGAGTCTACACCAGCCCTTGTAAAGAAGTATATCAGAATGGGTGCTCAAAAATTGTCAGGGTAGTTTTGTCATTGATGGAAGGCGTATAGACACACTTAGGTGAGCCAAATCAAACCCTGAGTCCAGCAAAGATTTCAGAGCAACAGTTAGTTGGTGTAGGCACTTTATGGAATGGAAATGTCTAATACTGTGGCAGAAAACCAAGATCTCTCAGAGACTACCAACAGACCTCAGTGCCAAAACTACCAGTTTCCAGAGATTCATCAGCGGACAGTGGCAAGAACATGACTATCCACTATGCCATATGGATGAACAGCCAATAGCTTTCATATACCCACCAAACTGTGAAGTGGAAAGGTTTGAAAACAGTTGCAGTGGAAAGCACAGAACACAAGAAGGTAAGATTCACAATGGTTCCAGCCTGCATGACCTAACAGAACAAAATTAAAGCCATTCCTAAAATCAAACTCCCGGCAGGATGGTTTGTGCATTTCCATGACAATGGTTGGATGGATGAGGAATGAGTGAATTTATGGATCGATAGTCCTACATAAAGAAGCAGCTAATTAGTATGGGACATGTTCAGATTCCATATAACTGAAGATGTGTGGATGTGTGCCTCAAGAAGCCATTCAGGGATTATGTTCACGATGAATTGAATAGGCAGCTGGTTAATGGAGATAAACCCTTCACAAAGAGTGGAAATATGCACGCCTCCCCATTTGATGCTTGTATGGTTTTGCCAGAGAAATCACGGGATGCTATTATTGCGCAAACCTTCATCAGATTGTACAAAAAACACGGAATATCCAATTTAATGAAGGGAGAAAGATGATTTGTTGTGGCGGGGTGATTGTAAAACCGGAAGCGTCACATCAGATTGAGAACGGGGTCCTTAGGATGATGTCATTGCCAAAGTGACTCAGAATGAATTTGATGAACTGCCGAAGACAATGGCTGAAATTTTCCGGACCTGCCTGCCAGCAGGATCTTCCGGTCCGGCCGATGTTAATGGCTCCCCATATCCCCCGTAGGTGGGAATCGGCCATGGCAAGGCCGGGAAATCCTGCCCAATGGATTTGACGGGTTTTAAAATGCTTTCATTATGGTTCTAGGTTTATTTGTCCAATTACTTTATTCAATAAACCCATGCCACATTAATTGAATCACCAGCGTTTTTTTTCACATTTCAAAATGGTGACCACATACGCCCACACCAGTGCTTTCAAGTGAGGCAATGCTTCATATGCATGTAGCGCACAAAGACTCCGTGAGACGAATAGAGTGAAGTCGATGAGGCTTTATTAAGCGTGTCTGTTCCCCCGCAGCTCGATAGTAGAATGGCCTGCGGGGGAGGACTCCGGCTTCTTATACTCCGCCTTCAGGGCGGAGCTAGAGGTCAACGGCCAACCAGGACCCGGGATCTGTCAGCCAATGACATTAGGGCTTCCAGTCCCACATGACCCCTAATACATACTACCACATTCACCCCTTGTCAAAAATGAACCCGGCGGGGTGATGCTTCGCATGGTGGTAAGGGTTTACAGGGCTGGTCCAGGGAGGAAAACATTCATATGGCAATACAGTATGTACAATTTTGTCCTGTTTCAACTATTTACAGAAGGTATCGGGAGAAAAGCAAAATGTTCTTGTGAAAAGTCCATATATTGATTGAGATCGACGCCACGAGTCGGTCGGGCGGTCTGGTCGTCCGTGTCGATCGCCTCGGCCCCGGTGGTGGTGGTGGTGCTTGTACCGGTGTTGTCGTCTCCGGGAGCCTTACGGTTTCAGCTTGGGCTTTATTCTTGGTCGGGCCTGAGGGGAGGGGAACCAATCCTCCTGGGAAGGGGGCGGTCGTGGGGTGCGGCGGTGGCAGGAAGGGGGGGGGGGTTGCGTGATTGGTGTCGGGGGGGTGTGTGTGTTGCCGGCGGGCGCCAGATCCCGCAGGGAGACCGTGTCCTGTCGGCCGTCGGGGTACTCCACGTAAGCGTACTGCGGGTTCGCGTGGAGGAGGTGAACCCTTTCGACCAACGGGTCCGCCTTGTGTGCCCGCACATGCTTTCGGAGCAAGATGGGTCCTGGGGCCGCCAGCCAGGTCGGCAGCGACGTTCCAGAGGAGGACCTCCTAGGGAAGACAAGGAGACGCTCATGAGGCGTTTGATAAGTGCTCGTACATAATAACGACCGGATGGATTGGAGAGCGTCCGGGAGGACCTCCTGCCGCCGTGAAACTGGGAGGTCCCTGGACCGTAGGGCCAGTAGGACGGTCTTCCATACCGTGCCGTTCTCCCTCTCTACTTGCCCGTTCCCCCGGGGGTTGTAGCTGGTCGTCCTGCTTGAGGCTATGCCCTTGCTGAGCAGGAACTGGCGCAGCTCGTCACTCATGAAAGAGGACCCCCTGTCGCTGTGGACGTATGCGGGGCAACCGAACAGTGTGAAGATGGTGTTCAGGGCTTTAATGACTGTGGCCGCGGTCATGTCAGAGCAGGGAATGGCGAATGGGAAGCGGGAGTATTCGTCCACTACATTAAGGAAGTATGTGTTGCGGTCGGTGGAGGGGAGGGGCCCTTTGAAATCCAGACTAAGGCGTTCAAAGGGGCGGGAAGCCTTAATCAGGTGCGCACCATCCGGCCTGAAAAAATGCGGTTTGCATTCCGCGCAGATGTGGCAGTCCCTTGTGACTGTACGGACCTCCTCTAAAGAGTATGGGAGGTTGCGGGACTTGATAAAGTGGAAAAACCGAGTGACCCCCGGGTGGCAGAGGTCCTCGTGGAGGGTTTGGAGGCGGTTAATTTGTGCGTTGGCACATGTGCCGCGGGATAGGGCATCGGACGGCTCGTTCAGCTTTCCGGGACGATACAAGATCTCATAGTTGAAGGTGGAGAGCTCGATCCTCCACCTTAAGATCTTGTCGTTTTTGATTTTGCCCCGCAGTGCATTATCGAACATGAAGGCTACCGACCGTTGGTCGGTGAGGAGAGTGAATCTCCTGCCGGCCAGGTAATGCCTCCAATGTCGCACAGCTTCCACTATGGCTTGGGCTTCCTTTTCCACTGAGGAGTGGCGGATTTCTGAAGCGTGGAGGGTTCAGGAGAAAAAGGCCACGGGTCTGCCCGCTTGGTTAAGGGTGGCCGCTAGAGCTACGTCGGAGGCGTCGCTCTCAACCTGGAAGGGGAGGGACTCGTCGATGGCGCGCATCGTGGCCTTTGCGATATCCGCTTTGATGCGGCTGAAGGCCTGGCAAGCCTCTGTCGACAGAGGGAAGGTCGTGGTCTGTATTAGGGGGCGGGCCTTGTCTGCGTACTGGGGGACCCACTGGTCTTAGTATGAAAAAAACCCCAGGCAGCGTTTCAGGGCTTTTGAGCAGTGCGGGAGGGGAAATTCCATGAGGGCGCGCATACGTTCGGGGTCGGGGCCTATTATCCCATTGCGCACTACGTAGCCCAGAATGGCTCGCCGGTTGGTGCTAAAAACGCACTTGTCCTCGTTGTACGTGAGGTTCAAGGTTTTGGCGGTCTGGAGGAATTTTTGGAGGTTGGCATCGTGGTCCTGCTGGTCGTGGCCGCAGATGGTTACATTGTCGAGATACGGGAACGTGGCCCGCAACCCATGTTGATCAACCATTTGGTCCATCTCCCGTTGGAAGACCGAGACCCCGTTTGTGACGCCAAATGGGACCCTTAGGAAATGGTATAATCGCCCGTCTGCCTCGAAGGCTATGTACTTGCGGTCACTTGGGCGGATGGGGAGCTGATGGTAGGCGGACTTGAGGTCCACGGTGGAGAAGACTTTATATTGGGCAATCCGATTGACCATGTCGGATATGCGGGGGAGAGGGTACGCGTCTAGTTGATAGTCTGGCTATAGTCTATGACCATCCTTTGTTTCTCTCCTGTCTTCACTACTACCACCTGTGCTCTCTAGGGACGATTGCTGGCCTGGATTATGCCTTCCTTTAGTAGCCGCTGGACTTCGGACCGAATGAAGGTCCGGTCCTGGGCGCTGTACCGTCTGCTCCTAGTGGCGACGGGTTTGCAATCCGGGGTGAGGTTCGCAAACAAGGACGGGGGTTGCACCTTGAGGGTAGCGAGGCCGCAGATAGTGAGTGGGGGTATTGGGCCGCCGAATTTGAACGTAAGGCTCTGCAGATTGCACTGGAAATCTAATCCCAGTAATGTGGGGGCGCAGAGTTGGGGAAGGACGTGTAGTTTGTAGTTTTTGAACTCCCTCCCCTGCACCGTTAGGGTAACTATGCAGAAACCTTGGATCTGTACGGAATGGGATCCTGCAGCTAGGGAAATCTTTTGTGTGCTGGGATAGGTGGTCAAGGAACAGCGTCTTACCGTGTCGGGGTGGATAAAGCTCTCCGTGCTCCCGGAGTCGACTAGGCATGGTGTCTCGTGCCCGTTTATTAGCACTGTTGTCGTCGTCGTCTGGAGTGTCCGGGGCCGAGCTTGATCGAGCGTAATTGAAGCGAGACGTGGTTGTAGTAGTGGAGCGTCTTCCTCGAACCCCGTGGAGCCGTCGACACTGGGGTCCGTTGTTGCCGTCCAAGATGGCGTCGGGGATGAACAAAATGGCTGCCCCCATACATCGCACATGGCTGGGGGGTCACAAGGTGGCGGCGGGGGTGGACAAAATGGCCGCCCCCACGCGTCGTACAGGTCTGGGGTGGTCCAAGATGGCGGCGCCCTTCCTCCCCTCGTGGTGGCCGGGACCCAAAATGGCGGCGTCTGCGGGTCGCACATGGGGCGCTGGGGGGGTTGGGGAGCGTTAGGACCGCGCGGGGCTCCCTCATCTCTGGGGACAGCGGTGGTCGGGATCCAAATTGGTAGCGCCGGCGGGTCATACGTGAGGACGGGGGGGGGGGGGGGTTGGGGAGCGTAAGCGGCGTGCAGGGCTCCCTGTTCTCCCGGGACCGCGGTGGTCGGGACCCAGAGCGGCTGCGCCTGCGGGTCGTACATGGGGCGCTGGGGGGGTTGGGGAGCGTAAGCGGCTTGCAGGGCTCCCTGGTCTCCCGGGACAGCGGCGACCTCGCGGGGCCGGCACACAACTGCGAAATGGCCCTTTTTCCCGCAGCTCTTGCAGATTGCTGCGCGGGCCGGGCAGCGCTGCCGGGGGTGTTTTGCCTGGCCGCAGAAATAGCAGCGGGTGGCCCCGGTGCGACTTGGCGTTTGGACCGCGCAAGCCTGTGGGGTGTCCGGGGGGGGGGGGGGGGGTGGGTTTGTCGCGACGGGTACGCATGGAGCCCAATGGGCTGCCGCGCGGTCGGGGCCGTAGGCGCGGGTATTACGCGCGGCCACGTCTAGGGAGGCTGCTAGGGCCCGTGCCTCTGAGAGTCCTGGCGACTCTTTTTCTAGAAGTCTTTGGCGGATTTGGGAGGAATTCATACCTGCCACAAAAGCATCGCGCATTAACATGTCCGTGTGTTCATTGGCGTTCACCGAAGGGCAGCTGCAGAATTCGTCCATCGATTCTCCGGGACCTTGCCGTCTCGTCGCGAGCTGGTAGCGAGCGTAGATTTGGTTAACTGGGCGGACATAGAGACTTTTCAGTGCTGCGAACGCCGTCTGGAAATCCTCCGCGTCTTCGATGAGGGGGAAAATCTCCGTGCTTAACCTCGAGTGCAGGACTTGTAGTTTTTGGTCTTCTGTGACCCGGCCGGTGGCCGTTCTGAGGTAGGCCTCGAAACAAGTCTGCCAGTGCTTGAAGGCTGCTGCCGCGTTCACTGTGTGGGGGCTGATCCTCAGGCATTCCGGGATGATCCTGAGCTCCATAGTCCTTTTTAGGCACGCTTAATAAATTGTAGCGCACAAAGACTCCGTGAGACGAATAGAGTGAAGTCGATGAGGCTTTATTAAGCGTGTCTGTTCCCCCGCAGCTCGATAGTAGAACGGCCTGCGGGGGAGGACTCCGGCTTCTTATACTCCGCCTTCAGGGCGGAGCTAGAGGTCAACGGCCAACCAGGACCCGGGATCTGTCAGCCAATGACATTAGGGCTTCCAGTCCCACATGACCCCTAATACATACTACCACAATGCACCTCCTGCAATTTGGTCTATTGCATTCACTGCTCCCATGCGGTCTACTCTACATTGGAGAGACTAAACGCTGACTGGGTGACCGCTTTGCAGAACACCTTCGATCCTTCTGCAAGCAGGACACAGACCTTCCTGTTGCTGCCATTTCAACTCACCGTCCTGCTCCCACATCCATATGTCCGTCCTTGGCCTGCTGCAATGTTCCAGTGAAGCCCGGCGCAAGCTGGACGAACAGCACCTCATCTTCCGATTAGACACAGTACAGCCTCTGGACTTAACATTGAGTTCAATAACATCAGACTGTGAACTCTCTCCTCCACCTTCACCCTACTTTTATTTCTATCAATTTATTTTAATTTCTTCCATTGATCTGTTTTTCCTTCACCATTGTCCTCCCCCCCTCCCTTGACCGCACTTGGACCATCTGTTTCCTGTTCCTCGTTGCCCTTTGACATACTGCTCACCCTTGTTCTGCCATTTTCACATTCTCATCTCTTTATTTGCCAATATTAGCACCCTTCTTGGCCTTAATCAACCCCGTTTACATTCCTTTTGGCTTTCTGTCCACGACATCTTTGTCAATCTCCATTTATCACTGGCCCCCTACTCAGCCGCATCGCTCCACGCCTCCCCCTCCCTCACACAACTGTATAAATCTGAAATAAAAACAGAAAATACTGGACAATCTCAGCAGTTCTGACAGCACCTGTGGAGAGCAAGGGGAGCTAACGTTTCGAGTCTGGATGATTCATTGTTAAAGTATAAATCTGATCTATTTCCAGTTCTCTCCAGCTTTGACAGAGTCATCCAGACTCAAAATGATAGCTCCCTTCTCTCTCCACAGATACTGTCAGACCTGCTGAGATTGTCCAGTATTTTCTGTGTTTGCTGTACATACCTTTACTTTGCGTATAAGCCGACTCCCGATTTTGGAAGCTTCCAAGGTTGTTTTGTATAGAAACAACTCTGCAGTCATGCACCCAGCCTTTCTGAGCAAGGTTAATGCTCTGGATTGGACCAAGCCCAAACGTGTCACATTTTGGTAGGACTGGTTTCGAATATTCTAAGCATTTAAATAAAGCCTAGGGGCACATTTTCCTTTGGTTTCACCCTTTCTGTGACCCCTCTCCCACCCCAAAATCAGGCAGGAGTGATTGCATGATCAGCACTTTGAGTTTTGCCTCATCAGGTCCACTTAATCAGAGATCCATCCCAAAGGATGGCACCTCTGTTAATGTCGCATGGCCTTGGTATGCATCAGTCTGAGCCTAGTACTGAAGCTTCGGACGATTCTGATTGAGAGGTGAGAGTACAAGCAACAAAATGAAGCTGGCACAGTCGAAAGCAGGAATGTTCAAATGTAAGGCCAAGGGAAATCATTTGTCTTCATTCAGTGTGAGCATATAGTAGAAACGTGGACTGAGGAACGTGACCAAGGACAGCTAATTCTACACAGGAAACCTGCAGTAAGGGAAAAAAAACAAGACCTTTCCAAATCAAAGCTTAATAATGTTGATACATTTGAAACAGTTGAAATCATTTAATATCCATGTCCAAAGCAATATCAACTAATAATGTGAACAGATGTACATTCCCTCGAGATGTCTGGCCATTTTTTCTTTACGTTTAATGACAAGAGATTGAAGTGAAATTTTATTGTCGGAGGCAATTCCCATCGTGGGCTGTAGTAAACAAAGAAAAAGATCTTCCTTCTTGCCCAGTTTTAATGCAAGGCAGATGGTGGTTCTTATTCAGTGTAGGCCTCAGTTGGGACTGACCCACTATTGTAGGTGTGTGGGTCTGGATGGAGCGTAGACTGAAACAACGTTGGGAGAATGTGGTAGGGGGCTATAGCAGGAGCAGCAAAGGTGCTGACAAGGTCATTGCATTTATTTTCTCATGATTAGATAGTGCTGATCTGAAAGGATATACCACAAAAAAAAACCATTCGGCCTAACCAGCCCATGCTTGCCTCAGTCAATGCCACCAATATTCTGCAGTACAAAACAATCTTAGCAGCAATTTTAATTAATAAATGTTGATAAACTATGTGGCAGTTATTTATTATTATCACAATATGTGTTTTTGTCCACCTTCTTTTATTACTCTTCTATACTAAGGGACCACGTCATGTTGGAGTGTGGTTCACAGCTCCCATAGAATCATAGAATCCCTACAGTGTAGAAGGAGGCCACTCAGCCCATCAAGTCTACACCGCCCCTTCGAAAGACCACCCTACATAGGACCAATCCCCTGTCCTATTCCTGCAACCCCACCCTAATGGGCAATTTAGCACAGCCAATCCACCTACCCTGCGCATCTTTGGACTGTGGGAGGAAACTCATGCAAACACGGGGAGAATGTGCAAACTCCACACAGTCACCCGAGGTTTGAATGGAAACCTAGTCCCTGGCGTTGTGAGGCAGCAGTGCTAACCACGGTGCCACCGTGCCGCCTTCATCCCCAACCTTTTCCAAAAGGCCACTTCACGTGAGTCCAGGCACTGAGATTTTGTAGTGAGATTCACTGCAAGTCCACTCGTAGATAGATGGCAAACCTCAGTCTGCACGTGGCTCACAGCTGAGATGGTTTTAGGTTACCATCTCAGTTAAGGGTGTAGCAAATCAGCAGTGGGGGTTGGAGCCTCCTAAACAACACCCAGTGACACCTGCTGGAAGTTCCTATTCTTGTATGAATGGTGGATGATAGTCGGGTTATGCGTGACTTTGAAGTCGATGTGACAGAATGGTCGGCCTTCACTCACCCAGCTCATCTCCGACTAACACCTGCCCTGACAAGGTACTGGTGGCTGGTTTCAGTCTATCAACAATCTTAGCATGGCATCAAAGATATTAGAAGAGGAAAGAATGGGTGGGGGTTGGATGGGGGGAGCAGGCAGGGCTGGATGGAGCAAAGTTGGGTGATGGATACACCGGCTGCGGTGTGGGGGGGGGGGGGGGGGGGGGGGCACTGGGGAGAACCTGCCATGATGTAATATTTGTCACAGGTTTCTTTGGGCTTTGGATGTGCCTCTGCTTTGGGCCTCACTCCGCACAGAATTCCTGATCACTCAGGTTTAGAATCTACCCAAGCAAACAGGGACCCAGTTGGCGTGTGACCTTGTTGGCAAGACTCTGCTACCCAGTTGATTTATTATCTGCCACAAAGTGTGGGATGCTTGAAGAATTTACTCACTCAGTACTGCAGGTAAATAGGGATTTTGCAAGTCAAATCTCTCCTCCAAACAGCAAGGAAACCATTTCTAAATGTTTTCCTTTACCTTCCTACACAGATATCTAAAAGAAAGTGAGGGCTAAGTTCAATGTAAGAGCAGTGCGTGGATTTCATTTGAGAATATTTCTGTTGGCTATCCCACATCTGCAGCTACCTTCAGTACGTCTCTGTGCTGTTTGGTTAATAATTTTGAATCTACATTTCTAATTTCCCATATTTAAAACTCATTTTCTGCTGTTCTGTTGAATTTCCTTATGTTGCCGAGGATGGGGGGCCGGGGGGGGGGGGGGGGGGGGGGGGGGGGGGGGTTTGTGAAAAGAAAACTGAAGTTATTTGATCCTTCTGTTCACACCCAGAGAGGGCAACATCTGTATTTATGCTGTGTCAGTAAATGTTTGTTGAAGCAAGCCCATCGTGTGTCCACATTCTTTAAGTTTGCCAACTGCGTGTCTGTTGTCGGATCTCATTTAAGGTTTTGAAGAAAGTTCAAGAGGGAGCCTTGACATTGTTGCCCCCTTTTAATCTATAAAATGACATTGCACAACACCATATTAGCATACGAATTGGAGTGTCATTCACAGCTCCCATAGAATCCTTACAGTGCAGATGGAGGCCATTTGGCCCATCGCGTCAAAACCAGTACTTCGAAAGCCCAATGCTCGCCCTATTCCTGAAACCCCACCCTAATGGGCAATTTAGCACGGCCAATCCACCTACCATACTATCATACAAACACACATTAGCACTCGGATGAAATATCTCTGATTAGCTACTTTCACTAAGGTGCAAGGCATTGAAAATATAGGCCGAATTTTTCTGGCCATTCCCGCCGGGGGGATCTTCCCAGGGTACAAACAGGAAGACAACGGTGGGGCGGGAAGACCCTGCCATCGGCCTATGGTCGGCCGCCTCTGCTGCCCATGGGGGCAGGGAAAGTCCCGCCCATAGATTGATTCCTTTATTAAAACAGCAAGTAAAGTCATTTGAATGACAGCACATCCATATTAGTGCACGGATATCATATAATGGGGGTAATTTTGACTGATCAGAATCCTCTCCCTCTCTGGTGGAATTTACTGAGGCAGAATGCTGGGTGCCAGAACCCTGCCACCTCTCACCTCTGCCAGAATTAAATTCTGGGTGGGAAGACCCACGGTTGACCTTCCCACCCCGCTGCCAATTGAGGACCTTTAATGCCTAATTAATGCTCACTTAAGGGCTTCATCCCATCAGTGCAGCTTCAGGCAGTTTGCTGCCATGTGACAGGCACAACAGGTAAAACTGTGTGGCCAGCTTGTCACCGCTAGCTTCTGGGGGTTGGGGCCGAATTCTCGCTCAAAGGCGTGATCGATGAACTAGAAATTGGATAAGTGGGGCCGCTGACAGCCACCCTCCTGCCTTCACTGCCACCCCTCTCCCTGCAACGCCCACCCCCAAAGCATGCCCCACCCCACATTAAGTACCTGGGTCACTCCATGATCCTGGGACTCCCCAGTGATGCTGCGAGGCTCAAGAGGTGCGGGCCTCTGATTGGCCAGAAGCTCTCGGTAGGGAGGACATTTGCCCCCCGGTCCTGATTCTAGCAGAAGGCTGGTTGCTGGCCTTACCACTGCCTAATTGACATGTGGTTCAATGGGTCTTTTCCCCGTAGAGGCAACTTGGGTCTCTTGTCTGCTTTCCAGTTGGTGCGAGAAGACCCCTTCCCCCCCCCCCCCCCCCCCCCCCCACTCCCCCACTGCCCTGACCGCAACAAGGTTCTGCAGAGTTTTTAGTCCTACTGGATAAGTGGAATTTAATGCGGCTGACGGTGTCTCGCCTGCCATCTTGAGAGCTTGCAAGATCACTGTGTCACCTCCTTTGGGCGAGTGGCAGACTTCACCTGGGATCAATGACTGCAGCAACAAAAATCCTACCCCTCGCTTCTTAGTCTTGTTTGGAAATGGAAAACGTCATAACCTTTGCTTCCAATTGACACCTTTCTCTCATCTTCATACGGCCCATCTCCACCACGTCCCTTCATTTCTTTAACCTCCCTTGCTACATTTCTGATGTCAGCTAATATTCATTGTGAACCCAACAACTTCCATGGGTACCTCAACTACATTCCTCATATCCCGCTTCCTGTAAAGACTCCATTCCATTCTCCCAGCTTCTCCATCACTGTTGCGTCTGTTCACAACAATATTGCTGACATGTCTCCCTTTTCCCTCAACTAAGGATTCCCCCACCACGGGTAAAAGGATCCTCAGCCAGTTCCAATCTATTTCCCACACTTCTGCTTTCATCACTTCCCCTCTCTCCCAGAATATAATATAATAATCTTTATTGTCACAAGTAGGCTTACATTAATGCTGCAATTAAGTTACTGTGAAAAGCCCCTAGTCACCACATTCCATGCCTGTTCGGGTACACAGAGGGAGAATTCAGAATGTCCAAATGACCTAACAGCACGTCTTTCGGGACATGTGGGAGGAAACCGGAGCACCCGGAGGAAACCCACGCAGACACGGGGAGAACGTGCAGACTCCGCACAACAGTGTCTCAAGCCGGGAATCGAATCCGGGACCCTGGCACTGTGAAGCAATAGTGCTAATCACTGTGCTACGGTGCCATCAACGCAGGGTGAAGAAACACTTACCTGAAACAACTGCAATGTCTGCACCCCCACTCCGACCAGCACCCTCTTCAAAAAGCTGAGCAGTGGTTTTCGTTCTGTTAGTGTTCAGGATCCATGGTTAATCAGGTTGCACTAGTTTACACAGGAAACAAATAGTTGTGAAACAAATAAATGAGGATTAAGCCAATGTGATACGTCATTCAGTGGGTGTCTGCAGCACTGGGTTGCATAAACCAAGGCTGAATCAGTGCAGAGTTTAGCAACAAGGAAGCCAGCTGTATGGGCTCCAATGTCCCCAAACACTGATGTAGGAATCTTCCATCAGGATCCTGCTCCTGACAGGTATCCAGGCACTCCTGTTGGAAGTGCATGTGGCTGAATGTTGGGTGAATGCGGACATTGACAACACTCACATCCAGGAGCTGTGAAGCAGCAGTGCTACCCACTGCCCTACCTTGCTGCCCTGGTACCATGGTAAGGTTCCCCGTCTTCCCACTTTCCATTCTGTGATGAACGTATTGCTGATACAATTCACCACTGTATTGTATTGTATTATGTTGATGCCCTTGTGGGCTCCGCCTGTGGCTCCGCCCTCTCCGGGGTGGTATATAGATCTGCAGCCTGTAGGCGGCACTCAGTACAGAGCAGTCGCAGATTTAGCTGATTAAAACCACCGTTCACTTTTACTAATCGTCTCGTGTGAATTGATGGTCACATCACACTCCACCGGCCTCCAGACCAAAGAATCATCCTCTGCCATTTCTGTCACCTCCAACATGATGCTACTATTAAATGTTCCCCTTCGCTCCTGTGCCGGCAGCACTGAGAAACATCACGCTATCTAACGGGGCTTTGTTGCTCTTTGGGGCCTCGACCTCAGTGGTTTCTACAGGAATTCCCATCGACAGCTGTGGGAGTAAAGAATCCCACCACCAGCAAACGATGCGCCGCCTCCCGATGCCAAGAAACACGCGGTCGGGAGGCCGGAGAATCCAGACCCCGATGTCTCCTGCCCTTCCCATTTTGAGTGTTTCGCAAACATGGCTCGAAACACCTTTAAATGCAACTTTTTCAACTGGTGTGAATGAAATCCCCCAACTCGAAGGATTAATCTAGCCAAATCAGAGGAATAAATCAGACTAACTAATAACAGTCAAGTGGTTGTTGATTTTCTGATCCTCGGGTAATTTGCTATATTACGTTTTGCATTATATTCCTTCGAATGGTTTAGCTCATAAATTAACTGGCAGAAAAGTGGACAATGGCATTTTAACAATTGGGCAGTAACCGTGTAATTGCTGCCTATTTTACCACCCAAATCGTTTTCATGGCTGTGGAGAGGTCAATTCTGCAGAAGGCTCTTAGCCATAATTCTTGTTCATTGTTTGATTTTCAAAAGGCGTAGCAATGGTCGAGCTCCCTAGTCCCATTATCAATCATTCTAAATTTCTGTTCATTTCGCTGGAATTTAGAATGTAAACCTTTTGCTGCTGTGTTAGACAACTGTCCTCTGCGACTGTGGCAGTAATTACGCTTCTTTCCAAATCTTAATAGCTCTGCCAAACTTCAAGAAGGTGCTGCCACACTGCAGTATTTTCACGACAGCATTGAAGCCACTGTCACCTTTGAAATGCACTGTTTACTTCCGCATCCCTCTCCTGTCGGAAGTCGCTAATTCTTGTCTGAGCTACAGATTCTGACTGCCTTTCAAAGGTTTGTCAAGTTGACCATCGTACCCGTGTGGTTGAGACATCTTCCTGTGCCCGGGCACATCGGATCATCCATGCACAGCAAATATTGGACAACCAGGCAGGAATGAACATGTGTTTGTAAACGAGTCTGGCTAATTTTCTGGCCCTCTAAATGGTGGAACATCGATTGTGTCTCCCCTATGTCCATGAGTTAGTTCACAGGAAACGGAGACTAGGGTTAAAATAGTCATGTTTGGTTGGCGAGATGTAACTGGTGGTGCGCCTGTTGTACCCTCAATAATGACGCTTAGAGAGTAAACGGTAAAGAAGGCTTTAATAAGCTAAGAACTAGCCTGGTGCTGAGACATGTGCTAACAGAGGTGCCGCCCACAAGGCGGCCCCTTATATACGGCTCCCAGATGGGCGGAGCCGGAGGCGGAGTTCCCCAGGGTTCCAAGCCAGGTCTTAAAGGGGACATCACCTTACATGATGACAATGGTACAGTATTACAGTAACCGTTCATCACAGTGCCACAAAGATCAGTGATGGAGCCTCAACCACTTACAATCTATATCGAACTTGGATGAAGAGGCTAAATTTATGGGGCTGGAAGATTCTTCAACTTTGAGGCTCTGTTCAGAGGAAATGTCTGGTTTTGACGATGAAAACATCGGCGAGGCCCCAGCACCGACCCTCCGACTGGTGAGGGGCTAGCAGCCGCACCACGTGAAACACACAGCCTTCCCGATATAAATGCCTGGAGAATTGCCTGGTCCATGGCCGCGCATGTGCACTGTGGTAAACCACTGTTGCACCTGTATTCAGTGATGTAAGGTAGGACCTGTACTACAGGTTCGCCGGTAGTCCCCGCCTGCTGGCTCCGCCCAGTAGGCGGAGTATAAATATACGTGTCCTCCATTCAGCAGCCATTTCGCCAGCTGCTGTGGGAGGCCACACATCTTAGAGCAATAAAGTCTCAGTTGTATCCAACTCTAGTCTTTGTTCAATTGATCGTGCCTCAATTTATTTCTCTAAGATTTTCTAAAAGATGGATCTCCGAATCAAACCAGATCGCCTGCAGCTGGACCCTCAATCAAGCAAGGCCAAAAAAGTATTTAATCACTGGCTAGCTTGCTTCGAGGCGTACATCAACTCAGCGACCACCCCTGTTCCGGAGGCTCAGAAGATACAGATCCTGTTCTCAAGGTTGAGCTCCAACGTGTTTCCGCTGATCCAGGACGCCCCGAACTACGCCGACGCCATGGCGCTTCTCAAAGAAAACTACGCACAGAAAACGAACACGCTCTTCGCCAGGCACGTACTCGCCACTCGCTCTCAACTCCGTGGTGAGTCCAGAGAAGACTTCTGGTGGGCCCTAATCCCACTCGTCCGGGACTGTGACTGTCAGGCCGTTACGGCCACCGAACATTCCAACCTACTTATGCGGGACGTGTTCGTTACGGGGATTGAGTCGGACCTCATACGCCAAAGACTGTTAGAAGAGGCCACGCTCGACCTGGCTGAAACAAAGAAGCTAGCACTCTCTATGACGGTTGCCTCACATAACATTCAGGCCTACCCCACCAGCCGCAAGGCCCACCCCTCCTACCACTCGTGGAACCCACAGACAGCTGCCCCAGCGGGGGACTTACCCAGCCAGTACGCCTGCGCCACACGCCAGCCCGCGCACCCCAGGGGTCCCCAATGTTACTTCTGTGGCAAGCAGAAGCACCCCCGCCAACGCTGCCCAGCCCGCGCTGCCCTTTGCAAGGCTTGCGGCAAAAGGGGGCACTTCGTCGCGGTGTGCCAGGCCATCGCAGTCGCCGCTATCACTCCCACCCCCCTAGCCCACACACAATGGGCACCGCCATCTTCATCTCCCCGGACCACGTGCGGCCAGTGGGTGCCGCCATCTTCACCTCCCGGGGCCACACGCGGCCATTTTGTCCCCCGCAGGATCTTCAGGCGCCGCCATCTTGTCTCCCCCACGGGACATGGACACCGACAGCATTCCAGGACCTGGGCCCCCCAGACTCTCCATCATCCGACGTCAGCGATGACCGACCACTGTTGCTAACTTTGCCTTAGTTCAATTGCTCTGTTTTATTACCTTTGCTCTTGAGTCGCCAGGTATCTTTATGATACCGCCACGTGGTTCAAGTCCGAGTAATGATCAATAATCCAATACACCGATTAGTAAGATTTAAATCAAAGCACATTTATTATACACAGTAATCACTACTCATGCACAAATTCTACGTTTAAGCTACTTCTACAACTAACAGGCCAATACTTAACTTGGAACTAGCCCACCAGGTCAGGGAAACAAATGGCCTTTCGTTCGGGTTCTGAGCCTGTGGGATACGAAGTTGGTACAGATTGATAGCTAGGAGCGCCTACCTCGTAGCGAGCATTGAAGTAAGACTTACAGTTTCGACCAGCTGCTGAAGAGTGAAGAGCTGGAGAAGCGGTGGAGAAGAGAGCGACTTGAACTTGGGGCTCAATTCTTATAGTCCCCAGGGGCTTCCCGCCTTTCGGGGCGGACCCTGTACCTGTTCCCAAGTAATTGGACTTTGTCCCAATCGCTTGGTTTGATTTTCTCCAATGCTGGAGCGGTTCCCTGATCAATGGGCGGTCTTGAGGTGGTCATTCAGCTCCTTTTGTGTAGGCTTCTGCTGGCGCCGAAGAGTCTGGTTTTGCTTTGTGCATCTAAATGTTGCTTATTGTTCCTGGGGATTGCTCATTAGTATGCAGATGGCTGTTGTTTTGTTATGCTGATGGTTTCTGGTATCGATAGTGTCTGGCCTTTCCAGAGGTAAATACACAGCCAACCTGCAGCTGCTCGTTTGTGTCTTGTTGGCTGACTTTCCCATCAGCCTTTGCCGTTCGCCATTTTGAATCGGGAGTTGGCCATTTTAAGTGGCGACATCCCTCCTTGTGATCCTAACGCGAAGCGTGAAGGATCACATAACTATGTTGCTTTCCATTCCCTGACCTGGGGGGGGGAGGGGGGGGCACTTCCTTCATGGGCTCTGCACTGACCATAGCTATTCAAAAAAATTTTAACTGACAATTCTAAGGGGCGCTATGTCAAACAGGGATATGCATTACAAAACAAGAAACTGGGAACCTCGAACTATTCTTAGTACACTACAATCACTTAAACATTTCATTATTCTAACTTCCTCAACCATACAATAAAATCATAGCAGTTTATACACAGTTTTCCTGGCTTGGCAGTCAAGCTCAGGATCGTACAATTTGCTCATGAACAGTTCTTTACATTTCTTTATTTACAATAAACGCAAGTGAATGCTCTTTATTATAGATCGCGGGGGTCGGGGGTCTGGTCGTATCTGAAAATAGGGGATCTGATCCTGTATACCGGGGTTCGAGCGCGGTAGGCTCTCCTTCTCCATTTCCTTAGGCGCATAGTCTGCACGATGCAGCAGAGTATCGCTAATACCAGTAAAGTTTCTATTACATAGGACAGGGAGTACCAGGTTATAAACCTGGCACACCAAGATGATGTGGTGTCGCTGGTGACTGGGCTCTGGGTACTGCGGGGAAGTGAAACATTAACGGCTGGGGGGGCTTGAAGTCATGGGGTTCGTGTGCACGCGCAACCAAATGTCCATAAAGATGATGCTGATCCATGTGAAGGAAGTCCTCATGGCTCTTCTCTTTCCTTTTCTTTCTTCTCTTCTCCGGTACTGGAGCTTCTGGAGTTCTGTGGAAACAAGCATAGTGTCTGTAACTATCTTTGTGTAGTATCTCGTATGATAGTCTGTCTGTCCTTTAGTGCCAATTACTCCCTTTATAATTGATGACTATGTGTCATAATTACTCCCTCATTTTTTTTTTTCAAAAATCGAAATTTAGGACAAGACACACTTCCCAATAATGAACCAGTGCGAGCCGTCTCGCAGACTGCGCAATTTACCATCCAAATGTCTCAGGATGTAAATAGCATGTGGTTGGCAACCTAAGGGTTACCTGAAACAAAACAAATCCTTTTGAACTGAAAGTGCCAAAATGAGCTGCATATGGGCCGTGACGGGTAAGAGTTGGATGGAGTCCCCGGGTAGGACGTCTACCAATGGCGTGTCTCTCCTACCCGAGCGTAGTTGACCAGAGGGGGGGGTCCCCAGGCAGGGCGGGTCCCAAGCCGTTTCTCCACTGCCTGAGCAACCGACAAGAACGGGCAAGAAATGTAGTCATCGTGGTGGTGATGCCAAATGCCATCTGAGAGGGGTGCTGCTTTGCTGGCGAAACCGTCAATGTGGTTTCGGCAGTAGTCAACCAGTCCTAAAAACGACCAGAGGGCTGAAACGTTCTGGGGAAGGGGCAATTTAGCAATCGAGTGAATCCTTTTATGCTCGATCTCGCGTTTACCATGTGTGATAATTGTTCCCAAATATATCACCTTTTCTTCCAATATCTGGGCCTTTTTGGGGTTGACTTTACAACCAATTGAATGTAATAGTTCCAGGAGTTCGGACAGAAGCTCAATGTGCTCTTCCTTGGTGTCTGTCTGCAGTAGTAGGTCGTCTACATACTGAACCAGACATTCGGGGCGAGAGAATTTGGCTAAACCATTTGCCAGCTGTCGGTGGAAAATGGAGGGGAGGCCTTGTGGCAGGCATGTCCGTCCACAGTCGTGCTTGTGGGTCGCGAATGCTGCCCTGTTCTTTTGCAGAACTGCCCTAACCTGCTTGTCCATAATAAGCGTGGTCGGGTTGAACCAAAATTCGCCTACTGCGCTAATTTTGTTCGCGTACTCTCCTATGTTGAGCGTTGCGGGGGCTCTTGCGGATTTTGCCATCTTCCAGACACACTGGTTGACTGGATCGAATGAAAGATTATGGGAATTCATGAAATCGATTCCCAGAATGTGTTCTGCTGTGGGGCAGGTCAACTAAAAACGCGGGGTGCTTGGTGGTGATGGTGCCGATTTGAATGGGTACAGGGGCTGTGATGTGTCCCTGCTGTGAGTGGCCTGTAAAGCCGCTGAGGGTGATAGTGGCTGTAGTGGGCCACATGTCTTTTTGAAACAGGGTGGAGGAATTTATCGTGTTGCGGGACCCTCCTGTGTCCCAGAGAAATTCAATGGGCTGTCCCCAAATCTTCGCTACCGGTCGTCCGGACCTATCCCAAAGGGCATCGCAGACCCAACTGGGGAAGCCCGTACACCGACAGTCCGTTCCGGTCAAGTCCGTCTGATCTGAACGGCCGCTAACGCTATGAATGGGCTCTGTCTTTTTCTTACTCAGAGTGCCCGTCTGCTGGGCTCTCTGTGGCTTTTTAGGGGCATTGCACTCTCTTGCGAAGTGTCCCAACTGTCCGCAGTTGTAACACTCCTGTGACTTGGGTGGGGGGCTGTTCTTTCCCTCATTCACCCATGCGGGCTCGTGGTGTGTTGTCTTTACAGCCTGCATATCTGCGCCGGCCTGCTTTTCCTCGGTATTCTTAACTGCGGGTTTACTTTGAACAGATTGCTCCCAAGCGCGGGACAAACTTTTCACTACCCACTTCTCGTTATGGGCCTCCTCTGAGGGATCATAACTCGCGCAGGCTTTCTGTCCTGTTTCTGTGGCATGGGAGATAAGGGTGCGGGTCCATTTGGACATGTTGTCTGGGGACGAATGGGCGCAGTCTAAGTCTCCAAAGACTGCTGCAAAGTGGATCCACAGGCGTCCAGCAAACACTGTGGGTGCTCGGATTTCTTTTGCCTACATTTGTTGAGGCCATCTGCGGGGTCACCCCGGTTATACCCGATCGCATCCAGGATCACGGTATGCATTTCTGCAAGGGTGCCTCCTCCTACATTCTGTGGGTCGGGAAAGGCTGCTGCTACTGAAGGATCTAAACTTAAAATTGTGAGCTTTACATGCTCTCGCTCATCCAGGCCGTACATGGTCGCCTGATGTTTGACTGTGGCAAAGAAATGGTGGGGGTCTGAGGTGGGGAGGAACGGTGTGATCTTATCGCACGCGTCCCGTAATTGGGTCACTGTTAAGGGGGTGTAGTATAGAAATTCCACGTCGTCCACAATGGCTGTGCGGCGGGTGGTGACTGGGTTCATTGGAGCGTGAACTATCTGCTCTGTGGGGGGTTGGAGTGCTTTCCTTTTTTGTGGCTTTCCCTGCGCACATGTTCCCTGAACATATCTCTGTGCTGTTTCGTTTAATTCTTCCCAATCAGGGCCGTCTTCCTGATCTCATTTTTCTCCAAAGGTTTCCTGGAAACCTTTCTGAACTGAAAGCAGCGATTGCAGCTCTGCAATCTGCTTCCGGCACTTTGCGTGATCTAGCGTGCTTTGTCTTTGTTCTGTGGTGGCAGCATGGAGTGCTCTTAATGCTGCCTTGAGGTCACTACACTGTCTCTGTAATGCTTCTACCTGCTTTTCTGTTTCTTCAGGTACCAGGACTGCACGTTGCGTGTCCTGATAGGCCTTTTCATATTGAGACTGGAAGCTGCTTAAGTGCACCAGACAAGACTGGTGAGCCCTTTTGGCATCCTCCACCTCTCCATCTTTTGCTGCCAACTTCCTTCTCAATTCCAAATTCTCCTTTCCTACCTCGCTTACATCGACCTTACTCATTCGATGTATGCCCTCAACTTCTTTCCGGACTGTCCTAATGACCTCCTCTGTGCCTTGCAATTGTGCCAAGCAGGACACGATTGCCATCGGCTTGCGAGCTTTCCCTGAGCTCTTTTTGTGGATCTCGCTCAGCTTCTCCCACCAAGTATGTCCTATACTCCTGGGACCTGATTCCTCGTTGTCACAGAATTCATTCCAAAGGGGCCATCCTTTCCCTTTGAGATATTTCCTGATCTCTTTCTCCCAAATGGGACATTGTCCCACTCTACTGCTGCTGGTCGCTGCGACTGCAAATTCCTCTGGGTTCATTAGGCGCTGCTTTGCCATCTTTCCTATCTGAATGCTGCTCTTCAAATTTGGGATCGGGGTATTAAGGCGGTGCTGTAAATACGGGTACGGCTTCCTCTACTTTCCAAAATACAAACTTCCGATAGTTTTGTCGCAACAAATAAATCTATCAGTTTTACCTTATCGCCCTGTTAGTTACGCAGGCATACACACACTTCCGAATAATGAGTATTGATCAGAACTGCTTGAACACTTCTGGTTTTCTGTTTCCAGTTGGATCTCTAATTCAAATTCTGGGTTCTCCCGGAATTTGTTTTCCACTTCTAGATCGGGTCCCGTCAGGATGTCGCCAAATAATGTTGCTAACTTTGCCTTTGTTCAATTGCTCTGTTTTATTACCTTTGCTCTTGAGTCGCCAGGTATCTTTATGATACCGCCAGGTGGTTCAAGTCTGAGTAATGATCAATAATCCAATACACCGATTAGTAAGATTTAAATCAAAGCACATTTATTATACACAGTAATCGCTACTCATGCATAAATTCTACGTTTAAGCTACTTCTACAACTAACAGGCCTATACTTAACTTGGAACTGGCCCACCAGGTCAGGGAAACAAATGGCCTTTCGTTCGGGTTCTGAGCCTGCGGGATTCGAAGTTGGTACAGATTGATAGCTAGGAGCGCCTAGCTCGTAGCGAGCGTTGAAGTAAGACTTACAGTTTCGACCAGCTGCTGAAGAGTGAAGAGCTGGAGAAGCGGTGGAGAAGAGAGCAACTTGAGCTTGGGGCTCAATTCTTATAGTCCCCAGGGGCTTCCCGCCTTTCAGGGCGGACCCTGTACCTGGTCCCAAGTGATTGGACTTTGTCCCAATCGCTTGGTTTGATTTTCTCCAATGCTGGAGCGGTTCCCTGATCGATGGGCGGACTTGAGGTGGTCGTTCAGCTCCTTTTGTGTAGGCTTCTGCTGGCGTCGAAGAGTCTGGTTTGGCTTTATGTGTCTAAATGTTACTCATTGTTCCCGGGGATTGCTCATTAGTATGCAGATGGCTGTTGTTTTGTTATGCTGATGGCTGCTGGTATCGATAGTGTCTGGCCTTTCCAGAGGTAAATACAGCTGCTCATTTGTGTCTTGTTGGCTGACTTTCCCATCAGCCTTTGCCATTCGCCATTTTGAATCGGGAGTTGGCCATTTTAAGTGGCTACACCACGACTCGCCTCAGTGACGATCGACCAGTCTCGTCCGCACAACCTGGCCACCACATCGACCAGTGTGAAAATCAACGGCCACGTGACCTCTTGCCTGCTGGACTCTGGGAGCACCGAAAGCTTCATACTCCTGGATACGGTAAGGCGCTGCTCCCTCGCGGTACACCCCGCCAACCAAAGAATTTCCCTGGCCTCCGGATCCCATTCCGTCGCGATCCGGGGTTTCTGCATGGTCACACTCACGGTCCAGGAGGTAGAATTCAGCGTCTTCCGCCTCTATGTCCTCCCTAACCTCTGCGCTGCCCTACTACTCGGCCTGGACTTCCAGTATAACCTTCAGACCCTATCCCTCAAATTTCGGCGGGCCCCTACCACCCCTCACTGTGTGCGGCCTCGTGACCCTAAAGGTCGATCCGTCTTTCCTCTTCGCCAATCTAACCCCGGATTGAAAACTCGCTGCCACCAGGAGCAGACGGTACAGCACCCAGGACAGGACCTTCATCAGTTCCGAGGTCCAGCGGCTGCTTCGGGAGGGCATTATCGAGGCCAGCAACAGCCCCTGGAGAGCCCAAGTGGTAGTTGTGAAAACTGGGGAGAAACACAGAATGGCCGTGGACTACAGCCAGACCATCAATCGGTACACGCAGCTCGACACGTACCCCCTCCCACGCATATCTGTTATGGTCAATCAGGTTGCACAGTACCGGGTCTTCTCAACGGTAGACCACAAATCCGCCTACCACCAGCTCCCCATCCGTAAATCAGACCGTCCATGCACCGCTTTCTAGGCGGACGGTCGTCTCTATCACTTCCTCAGAGTTCCCGTCGGCATCACTAACGGGGTCTCGGTCTTCCAAAGTGAGATGAACCGAATGGTCGACCGGTACGGTTTGCGGGCCACCTTCCCGTACCTAGACAATGTCACCATCTGCAGCCATGACCAGCAGGACCACGATGCCAACCTTGCCAAATTTCTCCACACTGCCACTCTCCTCAACCTCACCTACAACAAGGAGAAGTGTGTGTTCAGCACGAACCGCTTAGCCATACTCGGCGACGTGGTCCAGAACGGAGTTCTGGAGCCTGATCCCGACCGAATGTGCCCCCTCATGGAGCTCCCCCCCCCCCCCCCCCCCCCACTGCCCCAAGGCCCTCAAACGCTGCCTGGGGTTCTTCTCGTACTACGCCCAGTGGGTCCCAAACTATCGGACAAGGCCCGCCCACTCATTCAGTCCACCCATTTTCCCCTGACGGCCGAGGCACAGCAAGCCTTCGCCCGTAATAGAGACGATATTGCCAAGGCCGGGAGACACACAGGAGACGAGACACTGCCTTTTCAAGTAGAGAGCGGCGCATCGGACATTGCCCTAGCCCCCATCCTCAATCAGGCAGGCAGACCCGTGGCATTCTTTTCCCGCACCCTTCATTCCTCAGAAATTTGGCAATCATCCGTCGAAAAAGAGGCCCAAGCTATCGTTGAAGCTGTGCAGCATTGGAGGCATTGCCTGGCCATCAGGAGATTCACTCTCCTCACTGACCAACGGTCGGTAGCCTTTATGTTCAATAACACACACACACACCTCTCCGGCCCGGCGCCACCCTCCCCTCCTCCGGCGCTCCCACATTAACCCCACCAGGACCATCCGTCCTTCCCCTGCCCACGCCCGAGGGTGAAGAGGATTTTGGCACGCTCCCGGAGTCACTGAACATCAGGCCAGCACCGACATCGCCGCCACCGCTACGTCGCTCCCAGCAGAACAAGGCACCAGACCGGTTAAATCACTAACTGGCACCGGACTTCAAAAGAACATTTTTTCTGATCAAATACTGTAAACATAAATTCATTGCTGTACATAGTTCTCCACCACCCCCGCTGGACTCAATTTTAACAGGGAGTGAATGTGGTAAACCACTGTTGCACCTTTATTAGGTGATGTACGGTAGGACCTGTACTACAGGTTCGCCGGTAGTCCCTGCCTGCTGGCTCCGCCCAGTAGGCGGAGTATAAATATGCGTGTCCTCCATTCAGCAGCCATTTCGCCAGCTGCTGTGGGAGGCCACACATCTTAGAGCAATAAAGCCTCAGTTGTATCCAAGTCTAGTCTTTGTTCAGTTGATCGTGCCTCACGCATGGCGATGACCTGCAGCGGTCGCGCTGGACAACATGGGGCCGGCCGCGTGTTGACCCGATATGTCAAATAGTGCTCCCCTGAACATCCCCTTGCCACCCCCGGGCTACCCCCGGGTCATCCCCCACCAGTCCCCCCCAGCCCGCACCGAAGCCCCCCCCCCCCCCCCCCCCACCAGCAGCACGGCTCCCTCCCCCCCCCCGACTGTGGTGGCGTTGGACACAGTCCACAGCTGCCACACCAGGTTCACGATAACTGAGAGCACACGCGTCCCGCGCCGTCGGGAACTCTGCCCATCGGGGGCGGAGCATCAGGGGAGCGCCTTCAGGTAATCTCCTGAGGCAGTCCCAACAGCGTGCAGAGTATTCCTCGATGACGCCGTTTTGGAGGGGGCGGAGCATCCGAAAACAGGTGCCGCTCAGAGTCGGTCATAAACAGGGATTCTCCGCCTGATCGCCGACTATGATATTGGCATCGGGCAACGGAGAATCCCACCCAAGGCGGGTTTGAATCGAGGACCTCGGTGCCATGAGGCAACAGTTCTCACCCCTGCACCACCGTGCTGCTCTTGGGCAGTCATTGGTCAGACCACATCTGGAGTACTGTGCACAGTATTAATCTCCTTATTTAAGAAAGAACATAATGGTGTTGGAAGCAGTTCAAAGAATGTTCACTTCACTGATTCCTGAGGAGTTATCTTATGAGGAAAGGTTGGGCAGGTTGGGCCTGTATCCATTGGGGTTTAGAAGGTCGAGAGGCAATCTTATTGAAACCCTGAAGGTCCTTGACAGGGTGGGTGCTGAAAGAATGTGTCCCCTTTTGGGAGCGATTAAAACCATGGGACAGAGTAATGGGTATCCAGTTAAGATGAAGATGAGGAGAATTTTATTCTCTCAGAGGGTCTGTGGCATTCTCTTCCCCAGAGAGCGGTGGACTGGAAGAGCCAAAGTGTTGTCAAACGTGAACAAAATGAAGTGTTCGCTCTTCAGACTTTAGAATTGTCCAGAGAATTACAGCAAAGTGGACCATGGCCTTCGCATTAAGATTATTGCCAAACACAAACAAAACCACTCTCAGCGATAATTCCAAGTCATGGCACTTTACCACTAATTGCAGTTGGGACTGTATAAAGACATCAGGGCCGGGATTCTCCCCTACCCGGCAGAGTTGAGTTGATAAAGCTCCTGTTGCTAACTTCCTGTGACCACAAGACCCAGATTACTGAATGATCTTGACTCCTTGACACAAAGGAAATCTTCCTCCCTACTCGAAGCCTCTCAAACTAAGGGGTGCACCTAGGTCCTCAGCAGCAGTTCACCCACCCCACTGCCAATTTATGTTGCTCTAGCCGCTGGCAGAGCTTCAGTCTGACCTATTTGTGACTTTGGCTCCTCAATGCTGAGACTCACCTGTCTCGGATATCGTTTCCTGCTCCTTGCTGCTGCCCAGCTCTTCTCTCTCTTTCTCCAAGGCCTCTGCCCCCCAAACCCCCCTTGCCCCCTGTTTCCACCCCCTTCCTTTCTCAGCCCCTGTTTCAGGTTTCAGGCTCTGCCCCCCCCTGCTTCAGCTTGCAATCTGGGCTTCAAGCTCCACCCCCCAGTCTGCCATTACTTCTCATCCTGAAGGGGGCCCAATGGACCGACTGAATTCCCTCCCGCGCCAATGACTTCTGCTGGCGGGGAATTCTCCGCAGTGGAACCCAGCCCCATGCCAACATGAGAAGTTGGGACACTGAGGTCCCACTCGCCTCCCTAGCTACAATCTGATAATCAGTTTGCCTGCCCTAAATATCAATGGGGCCACTAATCCAATGTGGTAGACGATGCACTTCCAGCAGGCTGCTCATTTTGCGTTTGGAACTTGAGCACAGTGTGATCCAGTTTCTCGGGTAAGTATTCATTGACAGTCTTGTTGCCAAATGTTGCGATAGAAACCCTGTCAGCTGAATTGAATATGAGTGGAGTAACCTCAGAAATATGTACCTTAGAAGACGTATCTACCTGGGGGAAAGATCTTCAGTTCAATATAAATGAGAATTCCACTCATTAAGTTTGGTTTAATTGATTATAATCAAACCTATCACTGTTGCTAAATTCCAGCAATTAATTTTGATGTGATGCTGGGTCCCAACACTGGTTATTTACCTCACACTGCTTTCTTCCATCTCCAAGTGTCCAAGTACCTTGGCAACATGGTTAAAACTACTGATTGCCAAGATTATTTTTTCAATGGAGTTCATGTAAATCAGAAATAACATAATACTTTTATTGTGTAGGAAGAATGTGAAAGGGAGCTGAATTTCCCTGGATTTCCAGCTCTGTACCATGTTAGGCCAAGTGGCAAACTGAAGTATCCTCAGTGTATTTAACATAGACTGCTGGCAACAAGACTTCCAGGAACTTTAACACATTTGTTAACACACATCAGACTACAGAAAGGAGATACATCACTTGGTTGAATGGTGTACCGAAAACAACCTCTCTCTAAATGTCGGAAAGACCAAGGAACTGATCATCGACTTCAGGACGCGTAGCACGATACTCTCCCCCCGTCTGCATCAATGACTCCGAAGTGGAAATGTTCAATAGCTTCAAGTTCCTAGGGGTCACCATCACCATCAGTCTGTCCTGGTCCACTCACATTGATGCAACAGTCAAGAAAGCCCAACAACGTCTCTAATTCCTATGGAAGTTAAAGAAATTCGGCATGTCTGCATCGACTCTCACAAACCTCCACAGATGTACCAGAGAGAGCATCCTATCCGGCTGCATTACAGCTTGGTATGCCAACTGCTCGGCCCAAGATCGCAAGAAACTGCAGAGTTAGGTGAACTCAGCCCAATGCATCACACAAGCTTGCCACCCTCACGTTGATTCTGCATACACCTCCCGCTGCCTCAGGAAAGCAGACAGCATTGTCAGAGACCCCTCCCACCCAGGCTTTGCCTTCTTTCAGACCTTTCCATCAGGCAGAAGATACAGAAGTCTGAAGACCCGCACATCCAGACATAGGAACAGCTTCTCCCCCACAGCTACTAGACTCCTCAACGACTCTCCTTCGGACTGATCGGTAAGAACACTATTCACGACACCCTATGCTGCTCTTGCTCATGTATTTGCTTTGTTTGGCCCCTTGTTCCGCACTGTAACCAATCACTGTTTGTCGATGTACCATTTGTCGATTATTCTTTTTTGTCTACTATGTACGTACTGTGTACGTCCCTTTGGCTGTAGAAAAATACTTTTCACTGTACTTCGGTACATGTGACAAGAAATCAAATCAAATTAAATCAAACCAATACAACTGTATTGTGATAGATATGCACAATGCATCTTCCAGAACCACCTATCACTGAGCTCAGGTCACATGTAATATGATATATATTAGCTATTAGTATAATTACTATTAACACTTTGTACTACATCTTCCCCCAAGTATTTCATTCTACTAATTAACCATTCACACGTCCTATTTCTCCCCCAAAGTCCCTGAGCCATAGGGAAAGATGCTGTGGTAGCTAGCCAGCCTGCTGGAATCTGTTCCCGCTTTCCTTAGAGGAGGTCTTAGGGTCACAGTTTCCTGTGGAGGGGCACGTGAACCATCTAGCAGGTTGGTTGGTTTTCTTCTCTGTTGACGGAGTAGCCACCCAGTCCTATGATGGCCATTTGCTCATGGCTGCCAGTGCAGATTTGTTTTGTCTGAGGACACCATGGTCAGTACGGAGGATGAAAGGACGGACTCCAAACCTGCCTGTCTGGTCTTAGAATCCAGACAGATGTACCTGGCCAGAGTGAGGGTAGATCCTGTGCTTTGTGGCGACGGTTGTATGCCAAATTCTGGTTCACGCGCTAGTGATCCCCTTTTTTCCCAAACCTTTTCTATCTCTGCTACTTTGAGAAGGGTATGTGGGAAACTCAGACACAGTGTGCAAAAATTCCCTGCTCATTAAAGGTTCCGACTGCGCCAGCCCATTCTGCAATGGTATAGGCCAGTAACTCAGAAAGCCGAAGCCAACATCATTATTTATCTTCATCAAGGATTTGACAGCACGGACCCCTCTTTCAGCCTCTCCATTCTCCTGCAGGTACCTAGGTGAACTGCTAATGTGGACACAGCCATACGTCTCAGTGAATCATTTAAAACAGTTGTTGCAAACTGCGGGCTGTTGTCAGAGACAACTAAATCAGGACGTGTCGTGTGGGAAAAAGTTCCTTGAGCAGGGCAATAACTGCAGCCGAGATTGACATATATTCCACAATGACAAGGAAAGCTTTATCCTTGATGACAAAATGATCCATTTCAAAGCATTCCCATGACCGGGGTGGGAATGAGGACATCATCAATGTAATGTTGAGGTTTTGCCGATTGGTGCAATTCCTGGTAACCAAACTGAATAGTGGGCCCAAGCCCTGCACCTTGTGATACACAGGTGTCCCTGGTGTAACTGCTGGAGAATATCTAGCCTGAGACCCTGGCAATGACTATTCAGTCATTGTATGCAAACAAATAATCTAGAACACTCAGGAGATGATGCCATTCAAAGTACTGCTTCAGAATACAATTCCGAGGAACATAAGCGAGTCATCCAGTCACACAGTACTCCTGTACCCAGCTCACTCGGCATCATTTGGGCAGCTCAAATTTCTTCTAGTTTCTGGGTGGTCACGGGGAGTAACTTGGTAGACAAGGTTACATAGGACTTCAAGTCATCAACAAAGACAAAGTGTACATCATTCTGTGCAGACTTCCCCACAGGAATGTGGGACAAAACATCAGTTGCAGTTGGCTGTTTATCTTGGACATAATACTGTAGTCATATCAAACCTCAAGAGCCACATTCAAAACTATTGAATTTGTGTTGGTATCTTTGCAAAATCTTTAGAATGAATGGCCTATGATCTGCCTGGATAGTAAACTTAAGTACAAGGACCAAATCTGAAAACTTTTTGTCAGCCATGGTGATGACCAGGGCCTCTTTTTCAATGACAGAATACTGCTGCTTTGACCTGTCAGTTCCTTGGGTGCATACTAGACCAGTCTCCAAGAGCCGTCACACTAAATTTGGAACAATATGGTCCCAAGGCTAATGGACACAGCGTTAACGCTGACTATGGTGGATAGGTCTGTATCGAGGTCAGCGTTTCCATGGACTTGAGCATACCTTTGCTCGTGTCAAATGCCCTCTGTTGGTGTTCATCCCAATACCAGGCCTGGTCCTACTTCAGGTGTTGCCGTAGTAGTTCACTGATACGTGCAAGATTGAACAAGAACTTATCCAACTGATTGATCATGCCGATAAAACATTGAAACTCTAACATTATGAGGCAATGGGAAATTGTCGGTGGCTGCAGTTTCCCCGGGACGTCCCTTGGCACAAGGTGTGTAAACATTAAGGCTTGAGAGGTTGATTTGAGTTTAGTGAACTCACAATAATGATTGAGTGTCAGGCCTGCAGCCTGTAAGTGCTGGAACACTGTTCTCATCCTGCCATCATGCTGCAAAGTGGTGGACCCATGAATGATAATGGCCCCGCCTCCTGCTGCAGTGCCACTCTGCATTTATGGCAGGACAGTCTTCGTGCCAATGGGGATCCAAACGAGATACAGAGCAAGTATATACCCCTCGGAGGAAAAGGCTCTGCTTCACAAAAAAAAAGTCATGTACAACTAAAGAGATTAGGGACAGCATAAATTAAAAGAAAGGACTGACAAAAATACAAGACACAGCACGGATTAGGACCAATTGGATAGGTACAAAGTACAGCAAAGGGTCACAAAGTAGCTGATAAGAGCTACCAACAGGGATTATGAAAAGAAACTTGCAAGGCACATCAAAATCAATAAGAAGAAATTTTATCGATATATAAGTGGAAAGCAGGTGGTGAAGAGGAATGTAGGCCCATTGAAAGCTGAAAATGGAGATTATGGCCGGGATTCTCCGACCCTGCGACAGGTCGGAGAATCCCCGGGGGGGGGAGGCGCGAATCCTGCCCCGCCGCCCCATCGCCGGCTTCCCTATTCTCTGGCGTCGTTTTTTGGCCGCTGGCGGGTTCCTGCCACGCCGGTCGGGGGGCGTTGACAGCGGCCCCTCCCCCCCACCCCCCGGCGATTCTGCGGGTCCCGATGGGCCAAGTGGCCGACAGGTTTTGCCCAGTCCCACCGGCGTGAATTACTCACCTCATACATGGCGGGACCTGGCAGGTAAGTGTGCGGGGCCTACCGATCGGCGGGCGGGCTGTTTCCGTGGGGGGCCTTCTTTCCTCCACGCCGGGCCAGCGCGGAGAAGGGAACCACTGCGCATGCGTGGAAATATGTCGGCCGTGCTGCGCACACACGGACATACTCCTGCCATTCTGCGCATGCGCGAACTCACACCGGCCTTTGGCGCCGGTTGGAGCTGCGGGAACCACTCCAGCGTCAACCTAGCCCCCTAGAAGTGGAGAATTCCTCACTTTCGGCAGCCATTGACACCGGAGTGGTTGGGTCGGTTTTCACGCTGGCGTGGGGACATAGCCCCATTATTGGAGACAATGGGGAAGGCCTTAATCTTACATTGCCTTGGTGTTTGCAGTAGAAAAGGAGGATAATTTGCTGGAAGTCCTGAAAAAATGACTTGGATGATGGCATAGAAAGTCATATACTCAAATTTGCAAATGATACAAAGTTAAGTGGCATTGTAGACAGCCTAGATGATAGCATCATAAAATTGCAAGGAAATATTGACTAGGTGAATGGGCAAAATTGTGGCAGATGGAATCTAATGTAAGCAAGTTTGAGGTTATCCATTTTGGAACAAAAAAGGATAGGGCAGAGTACTTTCTAAATGGAAAGTGATTTGGGGGAGAGAGTTTCAAACTTCTACCACCCTTTGAGTGAGGGAGTTCATCCTAACATCTCCCCTGAATGCTCTAACCTAATTTTTAGACTATGCCCCCTAATTTTAGAATCTCCAGCCAGTGTAAACAGTTTATCTTTATCTACCCTGTCTATATCTGGAAAACTATAATCAGACCATAGAATTTACAGTGCAGAAGGAGGCCATTCAGTCATCGAGCCCTTGGAAAGAGCACTCTGCTTAAGCCCATGCCTCCACTTATCCCAGTAACCCCACATAGCCTTTTGGACACTAAGGGGCAATTTAGCATGGCCAATCCACCTAACCTGCACATCTTTGGACTGTGGGAGGAAACCGGAACACCCGGAGGAAACCCATGTAGACACGGGGAGAAAGTGCAGACTCCACACAGTCACTCGAAGCCGGAATTGAACCCAAGACCCTGGAGCTGTGAGGCAGCAGTGCTAACCACTGTACCACTGTGCCACCCTTAGCGTTCTAAATTCTAGCCAAAAGAAGTCTAATTTGAGTTATCTCTCCTCATAACTCAACCTCTGTAATCCAGGTATCATTTTTGTAAACTTATATTGCATTCCCTCCAAGGCCAACATATCCTTGCTAAGGTGTGGTGCCCAGATCTGCTCACAGTCCACCAAATGTGGTCTAACCAGGCTTTTGTATAGCTGCAGCATAATCCCTGTGTCTTTATATTCCAGTCCTTAGGAATAAAGGCTAGCATTGCAATCACCTTTTTGATTATTCCATCTGGTTCCCATTTGTGGGGACGGGTACCAAATGACGCTCGCCTGAGGTCCCCGAGGCGAAGGGGTTGAAGCTGGAACAGTTGTTAATTTTAAATCTGAGAGGATAGTTTTTTGCTAAACAACATTATTAAGGGTTTGGACCAACGGCAGGTAAATGGAGTTAGGTCGAAGATCACAGTCAGTTTTGTCGGGGAGCAGTGCTATTGAGTAGGATGAAGTATCATCGCAAACGGTCCCAGGGCATGTTTATAAAGACTGCTGGAATTAAGATCCCATAGGAAATTTCAAACATTATTAGCTGTATGCAACTGTATACAACAGTCGATTTCGGCGGGAGAACAGCTGGTGAGTCAGTTTCAGCGGGAGCATTGCGGAAGGAGGTTGCTGGGAGTTTTTTAGGCGGGAACAGGAAGTCGACCCGCGGACGTCTGGGAAGACCCTCACCAATAAATTCTGGTGGAGAGGAAACCCGAGACACTACACGTGTAGTGTCTCCCACCCACCCTCCTCCTCTAACCTAATAATAAAACCCATTGGTCTGAGGTAAGTACCATATTTTATTATATTATTATTATTTTTTATAAAAATTTAATTGTTATCAAAAGCCAGATCTTGGTAGAAAGTTAGAGGAATGGCAGGGAAGGGAGTGCAATGTTCCTCCTGCAGGATGTTTGAGGTGAGGGATGCAGTTAGTGTCCCTGCTGATTTTACCTGCAGGAAGTGCTGCCATCTCCAGCTCCTCCAAGACCGAGTTAGGGAACTGGAGCTGGAGTTGGAAGAACTTCGGATCATTCGGGAGGCAGAAGGGGTCATAGATAGCAGCTTCAGGGAATTAGTTACACCAAAGATTGGAGATAGGTGGGTAACTGTAAGAGGGACTGGGAAAAAGCAGTCAGTGCAGGGATCCCCTGCGGTCGTTCCCCTGAGAAACAAGTATACCGCTTTGGATACTTGTGGGGGGGACGACTTACCAGGGGTAAGCCATGGGGTACGGGCCTCTGGCACGGAGTCTGTCCCTGTTGCTCAGAAGGGAAGGGGGGAGAGGAGCAGAGCATTAGTAATTGGGGACTCTATAGTCAGGGGCACAGATAGGAGATTTTGTGGGAGCGTGAGAGATTCACGTTTGGTATGTTGCCTCCCAGGTGCAAGGGTACGTGATGTCCCGGATCGTGTTTTCCGGGTCCTTAGGGGGGAGGGGGAGCAGCCCCAAGTCGTGGTCCACATTGGCACTAACGACATAGGTAGGAAAGGGGACAAGGATGTCAGGCAGGCTTTCAGGGAGCTAGGATGGAAGCTCAGAACTAGAACAAACAGAGTTGTTATCTCTGGGTTGTTGCCCGTGCCACGTGATAGTGAGATGAGGAATAGGGAGAGAGAGCATTTAAACACGTGGCTACAGGGATGGTGCAGGCGGGAGGGATTCAGATTTTTGGATAACTGGGGCTCTTTCTGGGGAAGGTGGGACCTCTACAGACAGGATGGTCTACATCTGAACCTGAGGGGCACAAATATCCTGGGGGGGAGATTTGTTAGTGCTCTTTGGGGGGGTTTAAACTAATGCAGCAGGGGCATGGGAACCTGGATTGTAGTTTTAGGGTAAGGGAGAATGAGAGTATAGAGGTCAGGAGCACAGATTTGACATCGCAGGAGGGGGCCAGTGTTCAGGTAGGTGGTTTGAAGTGTGTCTACTTCAATGCCAGGAGTATACGAAACAAGGTAGGGGAACTGGCAGCATGGGTTGGTACCTGGGACTTCGATGTTGTGGCCATTTCGGAGACATGGATAGAGCAGGGACAGGAATGGATGTTGCAGGTTCCGGGGTTTAGGTGTTTTAGTAAGCTCAGAGAAGGAGGCAAAAGAGGGGGAGGTGTGGCGCTGCTAGTCAAGAGCAGTATTACGGTGGCGGAGAGGATGCTAGATGGGGACTCTTCTTCCGAGGTAGTATGGGCTGAAGTTAGAAACAGGAAAGGAGAGGTCACCCTGTTGGGAGTTTTTTATAGGCCTCCTAATAGTTCTAGGGATGTAGAGGAAAGGATGGCGAAGATGATTCTGGATATGAGCGAAAGTAACAGGGTAGTTATTATGGGAGACTTTAACTTTCCAAATATTGACTGGAAAAGATATAGTTCGAGTACAATAGATGGGTCGTTTTTTGTACAGTGTGTGCAGGAGGGTTTCCTGAAACAATATGTTGACAGGCCAACAAGAGGCGAGGCCACGTTGGATTTGGTTTTGGGTAATGAACCAGGCCAGGTGTTGGATTTGGAGGTAGGAGAGCACTTTGGGGACAGTGACCACAATTCGGTGACGTTTACGTTAATGATGGAAAGGGATAAGTATACACCGCAGGGCAAGAGTTATAGCTGGGGGAAGGGCAATTATGATGCCATTAGACGTGACTTGGGGGGGATAAGGTGGAGAAGTAGGCTGCAAGTGTTGGGCACACTGGATAAGTGGGGCTTGTTCAAGGATCAGCTACTGCGTGTTCTTGATAAGTATGTACCGGTCAGACAGGGAGGAAGGCGTCGAGCGAGGGAACCGTGGTTTACCAAGGAAGTGGAATCTCTGGTTAAGAGGAAGAAGGAGGCCTATGTGAAGATGAAGTGTGAAGTTTCGGTTGGGGCGATGGATAGTTACAAGGTAGCGAGGAAGGATCTAAAGAGAGAGCTAAGACGAGCAAGGAGGGGACATGAGAAGTATTTGGCAGGAAGGATCAAGGAAAACCCAAAAGCTTTCTATAGGTATGTCAGGAATAAGCGAATGACTAGGGAAAGAGTAGGACCAGTCAAGGACAGGGATGGGAAATTGTGTGTGGAGTCTGAAGAGATAGGCGAGATACTAAATGAATATTTTTCGTCAGTATTCACTCAGGAAAAAGATAATGTTGTGGAGGAGAATGCTGAGCCCCAGGCTAATAGAATAGATGGCATTGAGGTACGTAGGGAAGAGGTGTTGGCAATTCTGGACAGGCTGCAAATAGATAAGTCCCCGGGACCTGATGGGATTTATCCTAGGATTCTCTGGGAGGCCAGGGAAGAGATTGCTGGACCTTTGGCTTTGATTTTTATGTCATCAGTGGCTACAGGAATAGTGCCAGAGGACTGGAGGACAGCAAATGTGGTCCCTTTGTTCAAAAAGGGGAGCAGAGACAACCCCGGCAACTATAGACCGGTGAGCCTCACGTCTATAGTGGGTAAAGTCTTGGAGGGGATTATAAGAGACAAGATTTATGATCATCTAGATAGGAATAATATGATCAGGGATAGTCAGCATGGCTTTGTGAAGGGCAGGTCATGCCTCACAAACCTTATTGAGTTCTTTGAGAAGGTGACTGAACAGGTAGACGAGGGTAGAGCAGTTGATGTGGTGTATATGGATTTCAGCAAAGCGTTTGATAAGGTTCCCCACGGTAGGCTATTGCAAAAAATACGGAGGCTGGGGATTGATGGTGATTTAGAGATGTGGATCAGAAATTGGCTAGCTGAAAGAAGACAGAGGGTGGTGGTCGATGGGAAATGTTCAGAATGGAGTACAGTCACAAGTGGAGTACCACAAGGATCTGTTCTGGGGCCGTTGCTGTTTGTCATTTTTATCAATGACCTAGAGGAAGGCGCAGAAGGGTGGGTGAGTAAATTTGCAGACGATACTAAAGTCGGTGGTGTTGTCGATAGTGTGGAAGGATGTAGCAGGTTACAGAGGGATATAGATAAGCTGCAGAGCTGGGCTGAGAGGTAGCAAATGGAGTTTAATGTAGAGAAGTGTGAGGTGATTCAGTTTGGAACGAATAACAGGAATGCGGAATATTTGGCTAATGGTAAAGTTCTTGAAAGTGTGGATGAGCAGAGGGATCTAGGTGTCCATGTACATAGATCCCTGAAAGTTGCCACCCAGGTTGATAGGGTTGTGAAGAAGGCCTATGGAGTGTTGGCCTTTATTGGTAGAGGGATTGAGTTCCGGAGTCGGGAGGTCATGTTGCAGCTGTACAGAACTCTGGTACGGCCGCATTTGGAGTATTGCGTACAGTTCTGGTCACCACATTATAGGAAGGACGTGGAGGCTTTGGAGCGGGTGCAGAGGAGATTTACCAGGATGTTGCCTGGTATGGAGGGAAAATCTTATGAGGAAAGGCTGATGGACTTGAGGTTGTTTTCATTGGAGAGAAGAAGGTTAAGAGAAGATTTAATAGAGGCATACAAAATGATCAGGGGGTTGGATAGGGTGGACAGTGAGAGCCTTTTCCCGCGGATGGATATGGCTGGCACGAGGGGACATAACTTTAAACTGAGGGGTAATAGATATAGGACAGAGGTCAGAGGTAGGTTCTTTACGCAAAGAGTAGTGAGGCCGTGGAATGCCCTACCTGCTACAGTAGTGAACTCGCCAACATTGAGGGCATTTAAAAGTTTATTGGATAAACATATGGATGATAATGGCATAGTGTAGGTTAGATGGCTTTTGTTTCGGTGCAACATCGTGGGCCGAAGGGCCTGTACTGTGCTGTATTGTTCTATGTTCTATGTTCTATGTTCTAACTATGCACAGGGATAGGTACGTATGAGGCTCCTTCCAGATCCACCTTCCCCTGAGCTCTGGTCACATACGATCTGACGTCACTGATGATGGTACAGTATAATTGTTCATAACCCTTTATACGAATGAAGTTGCACGTTTGCTGAGAGTAAGGTCCATGAGAAGATTGCAAATCAAATCAAAATCAAATCAAATCAAATCAAAAAAAATAAATCTGTTGGTAAGATTCGTCTCTCATTCGCTGCAACGGTGCTGTCATTCTGCATTTGCAGATCCCTGACATAGAATGACACTTGTGGGGAAATCAACAAACTGGAAATGAGGCCTTAAATACTTACAATTTCTGAGCCACATGTTTCCTGTTAGTACAATTCAGCACTGGAGGCATCCGACTGCAGAATTAACCTTGATATGTACTGGAGGTTCGCTTTGACGATGGACATGATCTTGCGGCCACGCTGTGCTGGAAAAGCATCTCACTGCAGCGCAACATGGCCGGTGAAAGCCGGGAGGCCCCGTTCCCTGGATCCCCCCCCCCCGGCTCGCAACGCCTCTCGAGATTCAACACGATCTCGCGAGACGTTGCAAAGAGAATCCTGCCCACAATAGGTGGGATCACGTTTTGGCAAATCTGCATATGAGAGCAAGGCAGTAAGCTTTACTCTAATGTGCAGATTCCCAAGGTACCTGAGGCTTTGGGATTCAACTCCTTTGCCTCGGGGACCTCAGGCGAGCGTCGTTTGGTACTCGTCCCCACAAATGGGAACCAGATGGAATGGCACTAGTGGGTGTCTCCAAGGGGATTGGAGTCCCCCAGCTGCATGCCCATTGGGCAGGGTGTTGCCCTGGCACTGCTGGGGCCACCTGGGTATCTTGGAAGTGCCACCTTGGTAACAGCTGGACACTGCTGTGGTGCCCAGGTGGTGCTGGCAAGGGCACTGCTGTGGTGCCAGGAAGGCACTGCCAAGGTGCCAAGCTGGCATTTTCTGCACACGTGTGATTGGGTGGGGGTTGCCCACCATGGGAGTTGGGGGGGTGAGGGGGGGGGGGATGGAAGACCCTCCCATGTTGCGTTCAGGCTGGGGGGAGGTTTTTTTTTAATGGGGCCTCAGAGATTGGGATGCCATTTAAAAATGGCGTCCCAATCGCTCGCTACAACGTGCAGTTCCCGCGAGCAGAGCCCCCCGTTGTAAAAAACGGGGCTATGTGCGGCCCATGTGCGTTTTCCATTTCGGCTCTTTACTCAACAGGAGTAACTTTCAATAGCCACGTGTTTCTTGACAGTGCGAGTGCCGGAAAACACGCGACTGAACGCGCTCGCTGGGGAACTTTGCTCCCTTTTGGGACGATCATGCCCTCAATATTTTATTTCACTGCAGAGGTGACAGAGATATACGTTCTAATGCCAGTATTAACCAATGAGATCATTTGAGAGAATATCACTGAGGGACACCAGCCTTTTTTTGCACCTGTTTATCTGGGCCCCCCTGCAACATCTGAACTTTGGTTGCCATTTTGGCAAACAATTATATAATAACCCTCACCAGACCCATGGGGACACATTGATCAATCTCCTTGTGGGACTTGTGGAATATGAGCTTCCCCGCTGGTGGGCAGAGGCCCACCCAGCTGGGACTCAGAAATCCACCCTTTAAAAGCCGGCCCGGACTGGGACTAGCTCATCTGGAAGTCCCGATTGGAACCTGTGAGCTGTAAGCTGTGTTGTGGCCTTTACTTTATGTTTATGAATTAAATAGAGTCACAGAATCACTACAGTGCAGACATAGAACTTACAGTGCAGAAGGAGGCCATTCAGCCCATCGAGTCTGCACCGACCCACTTAAGCCCTCACTTCCACCCTATCGCTGTAACCCAATAACCCTTCCTAACCTTTTTGGTCACGAAGGGCAATTTATCATGGCCGATCCACCTAACCTGCATGTCCTTGGACTGTGGGAGGAAACCGGAGCACCCGGAGGGAAACCCACGCAGACACGGGGAGAACGTGCAGACTCCGCACAGACAGTGACCCAGCGGAGAATCGAACCTGGGACCCTGGCGATGTGAAGCCATGGTGCTATCCACGTGTGCTACCATGCTGCCCAAATAATTTGAACAAAGATTGATGCTGAGGAGTTTCTATTCTATAAAAGCTCAGAGGCGTGAGAAAAACATGGTGGCACAGTGGTTAGCGTTACTGCCTCACAGCGCCAGGAACCCGGGTTCAACTCAAGCCTCGGGTGGTTCTCTGTGTGGAATTTACACTTTTTCCCCGTGTGTGCGTGGGTTTCCTCCGGGTGCTGGGGTTTCCTCCCACCGTCCAAAGATGTGCAGGTTAAGTGGATTGACCATGATAAATTGTCCCTTAGTGTCCAAAAAGGTTAGGTGGGGTTACAGGGATAGGGTGGGGGTGGGCGTGGGCCTCGGTAGGGTGATCTTTCAGAGGGTTGATGCAGACCCGATGGGCTGAATGGCCTCCTTCTGCACTGTAAGTTCTATGTTCTATGTCTATGATTATCTGATAGGACGACTAGGAGCTGCAACAGTGTGTGCGAGCTCTGAGAGCAGTCAATCCAACACGTTGATGGTGAAACAACTTGATTTAGTGTATCCAGACATATACACACACACACAATACAGAAGAACAGAAAGCCTAGTGTTAGCACCTGGTGGTTGAGATAATTACCTCTCAGCTTTTTCTCCTGTATAATAGACACATTGTTTGGTGCTGCATGCAGGCAGACTGCATTCACTTTTTTTAAAAACGCTGGTTTTAGTCCAGAGGCTGTTGAGTGTATGAATGTATTGTACAGAGAGGCTTTGATGTGGTTTTGGGTCTCACGGCCAAAGGCCTATATTTTCTTTGAGAAGCGACTGTGTGTAATATGATTGTACCTGTGAGGACAATAGCTAACATCGCAAATCCAGTTTTTTTCTCAATCTATCAAATGAATCAACCTGACCCGTGCATCTGTCATCAGATTAAGCACTGAATCAAAGCGGTTAATCAGCTTTGAAGTAACTTTATCGACATGCCTCACCATATATAAAGGTGAGATCAGGTAGCAGCAGATCAAAATAGTTTAAGGATCAAAAACGTTCTCTGGTATTTATTACTCACCTGATCTGCTATTCATTTGTCAACCGCATATTAAGACACAAACACACTGATATAAATTAAGAACTATACAGTGAACTGACAGTCAACTCCAGCTGCCACTGGGTTTGCTGAAAATGTCTCCCCTTTGGGCAGCATGTCATTCAGTTCTAGTGCCTCTTCATATAATAAGATCAGTTTGGAAGCTTCATGTTAATGCAGTTTGGGAGGTGCATTGAGATGAAGAGGATACGTTATACAAACTGTAATTGAAATTCATCTTTAATAAATTACCTGTCATATAATTACAGAAGAGCCCAGAGCAATATGGCTTCAGTGTAAACAGTGCTCTTCTCTCATTACAGAAATCCCTGGAGCAGTTTAGCGCTAGTTCATAGTGTAAACACAGCCATTACCTTGAGATGCCTTCATTATTGCAGTGTCAGCCATAGCTCAGTGGTAGCTTGCTCTCCTGCGAGTCAAAAGGTTATGGGCTCAATTGCCTCATTCCAGAGACTTGAGCTCATGATTGAGGCTAACATTCAAGTGCAGTAAAGTGCTGCACTACTGGAAGTGTTTGTCTTCCAGATTAGACGTTTAAGTGTCTGCCCTCGCTGGTGGATGTAAAAGACCCTAAGGCACTATTTGACAAAGAACAATAGAGTTCTCCCTAGATCATTCTACCCTCCGTAAACCTGAGGTCATCCAACACTCTGCTGCCCACCTCTTAACTGGCACCAAGTCCCGTTCCTCTATCACTCTTGTACTCACTGACCTACATTGGCACCCAGTCAAAAGATTTGATAGCTCTCAGCCCTGTTTTCAAATTTTTCCATGGCCTTGCCCCTCCCTATCTCTGTGATCTCCTTGAGCTCCACAACCCTCTGACAAATCTGCACTTCTCTAATTCTTACCTCTTATGAACCCCCGATTTTAATTGCGTTGGTGGGTGTGCCTTTAGTTGCCTTGACCCCAAGCTCTGGAATCCCCTCCCTACTTTCTCAGCCTCTCTTCTTTCCGCCTTCAAGGAAGCTCGTTAAAATCTACCTGTTTGACCAAGTCTTTGGTCATCTGTCCTTGTAATATCTCCATAAGTACCTTGGCGTCATACTTTGTTTCCCCATGATCTTGTGAAGTGCCTTGGGACAGTTATCTGAGTTAAAGGTGCTATATAAATATAAGTAGTTGTTGGTGTGGTGCTCTGAACTCATTACCGAATCATCACTAAAACAGACAGTCAGGTCATGAAGATATGACTGTTTGTGAATGCCTCCTGCTGCATTTCCAACATTGCAACAGCCACTTACATTTCAAAAAGTATTTAAAAGACTGCAAAGCACTTTGGAATGTCCTGAGGTCATGACAGGTGCTACATAAATCCCAGCTTTTCTTACCAAATCTCGATGATGGCATCAAAACTTGCATATTGCGAATCAGCCCCCATGCAGCAAACCCAGCGGCCATATTTAAACACTGGCTAGCGTGCTTCGAGGGATACCTACAAACGGCCCCCGGCCGGATCACAGAAGACCAGAAAATGCAGGTCCTGCATTCCAGGGTGAGCCCGGAGATCTACACGCACCTCGAAGGCGCGGAGGATTTCCCGACAGCGCTCACCATGCTGAAAGGAGTCGACATTCGGCCCGTAAACCAAGTCTACACACGCCACCAACTCGCGATGAGACGGCAAATCCCTGGAGAATCGCTGGACGTGTTCTACAGTGCGCTGCTAATATTGGGAAGGAACTGAAACTGCCCATCGGTGAGCGCAAACGAACATATGGAACTCCTAATCAGGGATGCTTTTGTGGCAGGTATGACCTCATCCCAAATCCGCCAGTGACTGTTGGAGAGAGACTCACTCGGGCTCATGGAGGCACGGGCACTTGCGGCCTCCCTCGATGTGGTCTCACAATTTTGGCGGGCAGTCGAAACACCCCCGGCAGCGATGCCCGGCCCGCTCGGCCATCTGTAAAAGTTACGGCAAGAAGGGGCACTATTCGGCGGTGTGCCAGTCCCGGGGGGTCGTCGCAATCTCCGGGGGAGAATGGGGACAGCAGATTCAACCCCCCCAATGATCCATGTGCGACCAACGGGCGCCGCCATTTTGGGTCTCGGACTCCAAGCGGGGAGGATGGGCGCCGCCATCTTGTGACCCTCCGGACACATGTCCGCCCCCGACCGCGTGCGATCCATGGACGCCGCCATCTTGGCTGATAGCCAAGGACCCCAGCATGGACGGCTCCACGGGGTCTGAAGAAAACGCCCCGATGCAGCAACCACGACTGGCTTCGGTGACCCTGGACCAGTCGTGGCCCCGGACGCTCCAAACGGCAACAACGACGGTGCTGGTTAACGGGTACGAAACACCATGCCTGATCGACTCTGGGAGCACGGAAAGTTTTATCCATCCGGATACGGTAAGACGCTGTTTTCTTTCAATCCATCCGAGTACCCAAAAGATTTTCCTGGCAGCGGGATCCCATTCTGTAGAAATCAAAGGGTTCTGCATCGTGAACATAACAGTGCAAGGGAGAGAGTTTAAGAATTATCGGCGTTATGTCCTCCCCCACCTCTGCGCTCCCACTCTCTTAGGGTTAGATTTCCAGTGTAACCTCCAGAGCTTAACGTTCCAATTCGGCGGCCCAATACCCCCACTCACTATCTGCAGCCTCGCGACCCTCAAGGTTGAACCGCCTTCCTTGTTCGCGAACCTCACCCCGGATTGCAAACCCGTCGCCACTAGGAGCAGAAGGTACAGCGCCCAGGACCGAACGTTTATCCGGTCTGAAGTCCAGTGGTTGCTGAAGGAAGGCATAATCCAGGCCAGCAATAGTCCCTGGAGAGCCCAGGTGGTAATTGTAAAGGCCGGGGAGAAGCAGAGACTATAGTCAAACCATCAATAGGTACACGCAGCTAGATGCGTACCCTCTCCCCCGCATATCCGACATGGTCAATCAGATTGCACAATACAAGGTCTTTTCCACCGTGGACCTTAAGTCCGCATACCATCAGCTCCCCATCCGCCCGAGCGACCGCAAGTACATGGCCTTCGAGGCAGACGGGCGGCTCTACCACTTTTTAAGGGTCCCATTTGGCGTCACTAACGGAGTCTCGGTCTTCCAACGGGAGATGGACCGAATGGTTGACCAGCACGGTTTGCGGGCTACGTTCCCATATCTCGACAACGTAACCATCTGCGGCCATGACCAGCAGGACCACGACGCCAACCTCCGCAAAGTCCTCCAGACCGCTAACGCACTGAACCTCACCTATAACGAGGAAAAATGCGTGTTTAGCACCGACCGTCTAGCCATCCTTGGCTACATGGTGCGTAATGGAGTGATAGGCCCCGACCCTGAACGCATGCGCCCCCTTATGGAGTTCCCCCTCCCCCACTGCTCCAAAGCCCTGAAACGCTGCCTGGGCTTCTTCTCTTATTACGCCCAGTGGGTCCCCCACTATGCGGACAAGGCCCGCCCACTAATCCAGTCCACTACCTTCCCCCTGACGACAGAGGCCTGCCAGGCCTTCAGCCGCATCAAAGCGGATATCGCAAAGGCCACGATGCACGCAATCGACGAGTCCTTCCCTTTCCAAGTCGAGAGCGACGCATCCGACGTAGCTCTGGCGGCCACTCTCAACCAAGCGGGCAGACCCATGGCCTTTTTCTCCCGGACCCTCCACGCTTCAGAAATCCGCCACTCCTCAGTGGAAAAGGAAGCCCAAGCCATAGTGGAAGCTGTGCAACATTGGAGGCATTACCTGGCCGGTAGGAGATTCACTCTCCTCACTGACCAACGGTCGGTAGCCTTTATGTTCGATAATGCACAGTGGGGTAAAATCAAGAATGACAAGATCTTGAGGTGGAGGATCGAGCTCTCAACCTGTAACTATGAGATCTTGTACCGTCCCGGAAAGCTGAACGAGCCGCCCGATGCCCTATCCCGCGGCACATGTGCCAACGCACAGGTAGACCGCCTCCAAGCCATCCACGAGGACCTCTGCCACCCGGGGGTGACTCGGTTCTACCACTTTGTGAAGACCCGCAGCCTCCCCTACTCTGTTGAGGAGGTCTGAACAGCCACCAGGAACTTCCAAATCTGCGCAGAGTGAAAGCCGCACTTTTTCAGGCCAGATAGAGCGCACCTGATAAAGGCTTCCCGACGCTTTGAGCGCCTCAGTCTGGATTTCAAAGGCCCCCTCCCCTCCACCGACCGCAACACAGACTTCCTAAACGTGGTGGATGAATACTCCCGTTTCCCTTTCGCCATCCCCTGTCCCGACATGACCGCAGCCTCCCCGTTCGGTTTCCCCGCATACATCCATAGCGATAGGGGATCCGCCTTCATGAGCGACGAACTGCGTCAATTCCTGCTCAGCAAGGGCATTGCCTCAAGCAGGACGACCAGTTACAACCCCCGGGGAAACGGTCAGGTAGAGAGGGAGAACGGTACGGTCTGGAAGACCGTCCTACTGGCCCTCCGGTCCAGAAGTCTCCCAGTTTCCCGGTGGCAGGAGGTCCTCCTGGATGCCCTCCCCCATATCCGGTCGCTGCTGTGTACCACAACTAATCAAACGCCTCACGAGCACCTCCTTGCCTTACCTAGGAAGTCCTCCTGCCTGGCTGGCAGCCCCAGGACCCATCTTGCTCTGAAAGCATGTGCGGGCGCACAAATCGGACCCTTTGGTCGAGAGGGTTCATCTTCTCCATGCAAACCCCCAATACGCCTACGTAGCATACCCCGACGGCCGACAGGACACGGTCTCCCTGCGGGGCCTGGCGCCCGCCGGAACCACCCCCACCCGCGCCAACACCAATCACCCCCTCCCTCCCGCCGGCGCACCCCACGGCCGCTCCCTTCCCGGGTGGATCGGTCCTCCTCCCGTGCCCGCCCAGGAGTAGTGAAACAGGAACAAACAGCGCGACGCTCCCAGAGACGACAGTGCCCGAGCGAGCACCTGCACCACCACCTGGGCTGAGATGATCGACAAGGACGACCAGGGCACCCACTCGACTCGTGGAATCCGCGTGACAAAGCAAAACCTGTAAATAATTCAATAGCCCAGTAAAGCGGCAGTGTAAATAGTTCACCATTGAGATCGATGCATAGCACTGTGTTAAGATAATTCCAGTACCAGCTTTGTAAACCCACCATGCGATCCACCACCCCGCCGGGTTCTTTTTAACAAGGGGTGAATGTGGTGGTATGTATTAGGGGTAGTACGGTACCTGTGCTGCCGAGAGGCTTTTGGTAGACAGACACTGGGTCCTGATTGGATCGGCCGCCTGCTGGCTCCACCCAGTAAGGCGGAGTATAAGAACCTGGGTTCTCCCAGCAGCCGCATTCTGTAACTGAGCTGCTAGGGAACAAGTCTGCTTAATAAAGCCTTCGATTGACTTCATCTCTTCTCGTCTCGTGAGTAATTGATTGTGCTACAAGACAATAATCAACATTATATATATTAAAGCTTCAATTAATGTGCAAATTATCCATCATCTTGGGATCACTCCCATAAATGGCCATTTACCCCTTTAAATTGGCGTTGTGATATCTGGTCACATAACATTGCCCAGGGGTTAAATAGATACCAGTCTCACTGTAATTATCTCATCGAATTGACACACGCCGTTTAGAACCGTAGAGTCCTTAAAGTGCAGAAGGAAGCCATTCGGCCCATCGAGTCTGCACCAACCCTCTGAAAGAGCACCCCACCTAGGCCCACTTCCCCTCAACCCATCTAACATGCACATTAAGGGGCAATTTAGCATGGCCAATCCATCTAGCCTGCATTTCTTTGGACTGTGGGAGGAACCCAGAGCACCCAGAGGAAATCCACACAGACACCGGGAGAAAGTGCAAACTCCACACAGACATCCTGTGGCTTGGGCTATAAGCTGGAATCAATTCTATTAAAAGTAAAAAGTTAAACTGTATCGAAGTCAATGTGCCAAATCTTCTGGTGACCATTGGAACCCCTGTGCCCATCGCTGGCCAGACACAAAACTGTTCCCTTGCATATGATTTATCGAAACAACTGACGGAGCATCTTGCTTAGGGCAGGAAGCCACAGAGACAGCAGCCAAGAGATTGGCAAACGTTTGGAAAGAGAATTCAGAGGATTGAATTTCCTTTCAAGGTCAGGACCCTGACTTTAGGGCCACTTCTGCGTTCTGACCTCCCATTTCTCTAATTCTGGCCTCTTGTGCACCTCCATTTTTAATTGCTCCCCCATTGATTTCCTTGATTCTAGTCCCCCTTTTTTTATGGCACTAGCGTCGTATTCTGGTACATTTTGTAAAGGTCTCCAAGCTTCCCAGTTTGTTAGTGAGTGACTGGGTGAGGTAATTGAGTAAATGGATAGATGAGTGAGGTAAGTGGATGGGGTAAGTGGGTAAGTGGATGGGGTAAGTGGGTAAGTAGATCAGTGTAAGTGGGTAAGAGGGTAGGGAAGTGAGGCAAGTGGGTAAATAGGTGAGGTGAGCAGGTGGGGGAGGGTGATAACTGGGTTGGTGGGCCGAGAGAGCTGGAGGGTCAAGGGTTTGAGGGGGTTGTGGAAGGTGGGGGGGGCTCAGTGTGAGTGATTGGGGGACTCATTTCTGTAGTTACTAATTCAGATTATTAAGTTGCAACTTTCCAAAGTCTCCGACTCTAACTCAGAGTCAGGCTTTTTTGGAGGGTCCCGAGGAGCAGGGGAATTGTCCATCAGAAGTTAAAAATTTCCAGGCAATTCTCACGGAATCCAGACATCGAGATTTCCACAGGGTCCTGTTGTACCTTCTAAACCACAGTGTGTATTTAACCCGTACACAATGGACAAATGATCAGACAAGTTGCTTAATACAATAATTGTTTATTACAAGCACACAAGTTAATATTAATCAATCACACACACATGCAAGTTGAACTCTAAACTAGTAGACTAGAAAGACCTTGGGCGGGATTCTCCGCTCCCGGGACTAAGTGCCCGCACCGCTGTGAACGCCGTCGCGTTTCACGACGGCGCGGACAGGGCCCGGGCACGGCCTATTCTGGCCCCCACAGGGGGCCAGCACGGCGCTGGAGCGGTTCATGCCGCTCCAGCCTCCTTGCGCGGTGGCAACTGGGCGCTGCGCCAACCCGCACATGCGCAGTTGGGCCATGCCATCCCGCGCATGCGCGCGGAACTTCTTACGCGTGCCGGCCCCTCACCAACATGGCCCTGGGGTTCTGTGGCCGGCCGCGGAAGGAGGTAGGCCCGGGGGGGGAAGAGGCCGGCCCGCCAATTGGTGGGCTCCGATCGCGGGCCAGACCCCATCGGAGGCCCCCCCTCCCGGTGAAGGAGCCCCCCTTCCCCCCCCCCCCCCCACCACAGGCCACCCCCCCCCCACCAGCGTTCCCAAACAGTTCCCGCCGGCAGAGACCAGCGGTGAACGGCACCGGCAGGACTGTCATTTTTCTCGCCGGCCGCTCAGCCCATCCGGGCCGGAGAATCGCCGCTCGCCATTTATGGCGATTCTCCGAGCGGCCCGGCACGATTCTCGCGCCGCTGGTTTTGTGGGGGGGGGGAGAATCACGTGCGGATGTCGGGGCGGTGTGGCACGACTCGCGCGGCGTCCCGGCGATTGTCCCACTCAGCGTGGGGGGTGGAGAATACCGCCCCTTAACTTAACTTCCAGGTGGTTGGCAAGTACAGAGCAGATATGTACTTATCTGTAATCTTGTCCTCTAGCAGTGCTGGATGTCCCTCCGTGGATGGCATGGATGGTCTTCGTCTTGGCTGGTGAAGGGTTCACCGTTGTTGTTGGCTGTCGAAAGCTGCAGTCGCGACTGTGAGTGGTGTGGTGGGTAGCGCAGCACCTTTGATCCCTGGGATTTCTGCGTGCTTTTGGGAGGTCCCAGCAGAAGATCCAATGGATCAATCAGGTCTCGATCACCCTGATCGATCTTAGCCAATTGGGGGTGGACACCTTGATGGCTGGGTGGATCCCTGTCGCCCATAGCCGTTAGTGTCCAGGCACGTAGGCCTTCCCAAATAAGGAAAGCAGGTGCCGCTGTGTCTGCCACTTGTTGTCAGTTTTTACCTGGAGCCCACTGTCCCGGGATGGCCTTTCAATGGCCTTTTTCCTTTGTTAGTTTCTGCATAAGTCTGAGCTGCAGCCTTTTGTATATTTGCAGGCTGCAGCCTGTCTGTGCTCAGGCTTGGCCAAATTTCCCATCAATCTCTGCAGGCGGCCATTTTAGGTGGCCAACGTCCCTATATGCATCTTGGGTGGTGGGGTGGAGTTGGGGTACGCCCAGTCTCCAGCGGTCTGGAGACTGAAAGAAATGGGCTAATGTCACCTGATTACAGAACTTTTAAACTTAAACCTCCTCAGATCTAAAAATATCAAGGCATTGTACTTCTCCCTCTTAAAAGACAGCAGACCTGCCTTAGCCCTGGTAGAGCAAACATATACCTGTTTTGTCCATCTTCATTCAGTCCCCGCGCATTCGCCTCTCTGTGAACTGTGGAGTGGAGAAGTAAAGTCACCATAGTCCCAGTGACCATCGGCTGGTTTCCCCTTTAAATCCATTAAATAAAATTCCTACAGTGCAGAAGGAGGCCATTCGGTCCATCAAGTCTGCACTGACCCTCTGAAAGACCACCCAATCCAGGCCCACTCCCATGCCCTATTCTGGAACCTAAAATTCCTGGACACTAAGGGGCAATTTCAGCATGGACAATCCACCTAACCTATACATCTTTGGACAGTGGGGTAAACCACACAGACACGGGGAGAAAGTGCAAACTCTACACAGATGGTCACCCGAGGCTGGAATTGAACCCCTGGTGCTGTCAGGCAGCAGCGCTGACCACTGTGTCACCGTGCCGCCCACAGTCCACTGAATTCTCTTTCCTAATGGTTGTCTTCTTGTGCATAAAGAAATGTGTCTATTGCCCATTCCCTCACTGGTGACGTTCCAGCTTGAGAGAGAACACAGAACATGGCGCATTGAGGAACCAGTAAATGAAGGAAGAGTGGTGGGATTGGACTGAAGCAGATCGTGCCCATATTCAGCAAGACCTGGAAAACATTCAGGCTTATGTTCTTATGTTCTTTGGCTGAAAAATGGCAGGTAGCATTCGTGCAATGGTCATCTCCAATAAGAGAGAATCCAACCATGTTGCCTTTGTTCCGAACCCCTGGGCTAGTGTGCTGTCAATTCCAGCGCCAGTTGATCCGGGGTCACAACACAATCAAAATTAATAAATAATTCTTCGAAAAACGCCTGAAGTCTTTGGCCTTTGATTTCCCAATAACTGCAGTCCCCCGGTTTGTAAATTTAGACACAATAAATGTTATTAATAGCAATAACTATGGACGGCACGGTAGCACAGTGGTTAGCACTGTTGCATCACAGCACCAGGAACCCAAGTTCAATGCCTAGCTTGGGTCACTGTGTGTGCGGAGTCTGCACGTTCTCCCCGTGTCTGCGTGGGTTTCCTCCAGGCGCTCCGATTTCCTCCCACGAGTCTCGAAAGACGTGCTTGTTAGGTGAAATGGACATTCTGAATTCTCCCTCTGTGTACCCGAACAGGCGCCAAAATGTGGCGTCTAAGGGATTTTCCCAGTAACTTCATTGCAGTGCTAATGTAAGCCAACTTGTGACAATAATAAAGATTATTATTATTATTATTAATTACATTTGCAGCAAAAATAAATGGTTAACTATTATCTAATTCCTAACCCTCCTCTTTAACTCGCCCCCCCCACCCTCTACACACACCAAGACAGACAAACAAACACAGAGGGGGAAAGGGGAGTAAAAATAATAAGGAAAAGGAGTCTTTGTTTTAGATGGTTATCTTCTAACATACCTTCCTTCAATCAAAGCTTTCAGTTTGAGGTTTCTGCTTTCAGTCTGTAATTATTTTCACTGCAGATACATTCAGGTCTCTCGATTCATTCAGAAATACAGCAGATACAAACCTTTCTGGAGAAAACAAGAGAGAGGACAAAGAACAAAGAACAATACAGCACAGGAACAGGCCCTTCGCCCCTCCAAGCTTCTACCGGTCATGATACCAACCTTGGCCAAAACCCTCAGCACTGCCTTGTGCCGTATCCCTCTATACCTATCCTATCCATGTATTTTTTCGAGACGCCTTTTGAATGTCGTTAATGTATCTGCTTCCACAACCTCCCCTGGCAGCACGTTCCAGGCACTCACAACCCGCTGTGTAAAAACCCCACATCGCACATCTCCTCTAAACTTTGCCCCTTGGACGTTAAACCTATGGCCCCTAGTGACTGACCCCTCCACCCTGGGAAAGAGTGCCTGCCCATCCATTCTATCCATGCCCCTCATAATCTTGTAGACCTCTATTAGGTCACCCCTCAACCTCCATCGTTCTAATGAAAACACTTCAAGTCTATTCAGCCTCTCCACATAGCTAACACCCTCCAGACAAGGCAACATCTTGGTAAACCTCTTCTGCAACCTCTCCAAAGCCTCCACATCCTTCTGGTAGTGTGACGAGCAGGCTTGTGCGCAATATTCCACGTGCGGCCTTACCAAGGGTCTATACAACTGTCGCATGACTTGCCAGTTTTTATACTAAAGAGCGAGCTTGTCCTTTCCTCTGAACATCCAGGACCTGGCTGTGATTTCCTTGGTTCTCTGAAAAATCACCCCACTCAGGTAGAATGCAATCACCGCCTGTTACCAAGCAGAATATGGTCTTTTGGAACATTCATTGGCCACCAGCTAACTAATCAACATTGAGTGCCAAAATGTCTGAGTCCTGCTGTCTGAATGCTAGCACAGTGTACTATCTTGCCACCTTTGAGTTCCCCACTTCATCTGCTCGACTTAAAGAAATATGTTCATCAAGCACCCATGGATCAAAATGATAATGGCAAAAAAATGTAAAAGGGTAAATAAGGGAACCAACAGGGAGAACCCTTACACCTTGGCATTCAATAACATTACCATTGCTGAATCCGCAGCTATCAATATCTGGGCTTATCATTGACCATAAACTGAATGAACTATAAATACTGCGGCTACCAGTGCAGAACAGAGGCTGGGAGTTCAGCAGCGAGCAACTCACTCCCTGACTCCCCAAAACCTGTTCACAATCTACCAGGCACAAGTCAGGAGTGTGATGCAATACTCTTCTCCACGTGCCTGGATGACTGAAGCTCGACACCATCCAGGGCAAAGCAGCCCCGTCCACCACCTGAACCATCCACTCCCTCCACTACTGATGCGCAGTGGAAGCAGTCTAAACCATCTATAAGATGCACTGCAGCAGCTCAACAAGGTTCCTTTCACAGGACCTTCCAAAACCATGACTTCTACCACATAGGACAAGGACAGCAGATGCATGCAGGCACACACCAATTTGCAAGTTCCCCTCCAAGCCACACACCTTCCTGACTGAGAACAATATCGCTGTTCCTTCACTGTGGCTGGGTCAAAATCCTGGGATGTCCTTCCTAACAGTATTGCGATGTACTTACACCCATGGACTATAACAGTTCGAGAAGGCAACTCAAAACCAGGACCATTTGAAGGGTAATTAGGGATGGGCATGGGCAATAAATATCCACTGACGCAGCTTGGTGGCATAGTGATTAGAACTGCTGCCTAATGGTGCCAAGGGCCTTTGTTTGATTCCAGTCTTGGGTGACTGTCTGTGTGGAGTTTGCACGTTCTCCCCGTGTCTGCGTGGGTTTCCTCTGGGTGCTCCGGTTTCCATCCACATTCCAAAGATGTGCGGGTTAGCTGGATTGGCCACGATAAATTGCCCTTAGTGTCCAAAGATGTGCAGGTTAACTGTCGTGATCGTGATTATTGCACAGGGTTACAGGGATAGGTGGGGGAGTGGGCCTAGGTAGGGTGTTCTTTCAGAGGGTCAGTGCAGACTTGATTGGCTGAAATGGCCTCCTCTGCACTGTAGGGATCCTATGGAAATGCTGGCCAAGCTAACGCCACCCACACACCATGAAAGAATGAAAACAAAAATACTAGGCTTGTTTTCTTGGTGTTCTCCTTTCGTGTCTGTCCCATTTTCCAAATGGAGTGTACACCAACTCAGAATCAAAGTTATCGTCCCAATGAGGCATGTGCATATTAAATGTACAAATTTCCTGCTGTCTGTGTGGTCAAAACCTGCAGAGGGATACATGCCTTGTGTTCATTGTAGGTATCTAAAATAGATCAGAAAGTGCTAGAAATAGCAGATCTGGCAGGATCTGTTGGGTGAGAGTTAATGGGCATGATTTAACCACCACATTGTGCCCGGCGCGAATCTGGGTGTGCCAGTTAAATAGTGGGAAAGACCAAAATCGAGACATGTACCACATGCAAATTAGTTTGGTATCTAACTGGCTCATTCCCAATGGCAAGTTTTGGATCCTTCCCAAATATGGCGAGCATATCATTGACCCCAATTTGCACCAAGTTCCATCTCATTAGCAAGATTAAAGTCAAATGTAATGGCCTCTCAGGAATTAACCAGTTCCCCAGAGAGAAATCACACGGACGTCATTTAGTACTCCTTTCTAAAAAAGTGAAGCTGGCACAATGGCTGCTGAGGGGAAGTGGAGTGGAGGGGAGCAGCTGTTTCCATTTTCCGACATGCAGCTCAAGGGCACTGGAGCTGTTGCCCCAGAGCTCGGGGAAGGGGGGTGGGGGGAACGCCTCAGGGAGGGTCGGGCTTGGTAGAGGGCTGAAGCGTTCCAGGTCCTGGGTCACCCCTGGGTCGGGTGGAAGCCCTAACTGATTGTCGGTCTCTCTTCTTCTCCAATTCCTTACAGATACCGTAATGGATCCCGCAGAGGATACTCTCGCAGTGCTGGTGATTGCTCAAGATGCGGTTCCGATGCCTGACCGTGCTGGTGATGCATTGCAGTACACCCCCCCCCCCCCAGAGAGTCTCTCACTTTGTGGTGGTCTGCTGTGCCCCCCAAAAACTAGCAGTGGGATGACATGCTGGAGGAGAAGGAGGAGGTGGAGGGACATGTGACCTTGTCTGAGGAGGAAGCGGACCAGAAGGGGATTGTGAATGAGCCCGGGGAGGGCCCGCAGGAGAAGCCAGTGGATAGATGATAGGCCAGGTCAAGTGTCCGGCATGTTTGAAGGACCAGGGAGGCCCTCACCCTCGCCCACTTCATATAGGACGAGTCTTTGTCAACTCAGCCCCTTCCTTCCATTTCCCACCTTCCCCGCATTCCCTCCTTTCCTCCAATCCTTCAAACCTTCCACTCCACCCCTCCCAAACCCCCCCCCCGACTATCGTGTCCTACCCTCCTAAGGTCTCAGTAACGCCTCAGGGTGATGTGCCTGTGTCGGCACTGTCAGTGAGTCAATATACAAGGCAGGAGATTAACTCAATGTAAGGTTAACTCTCGCTCCTCAGGTTATGCTAAAGTCCGACTCCTGACCTTCTGCTGACAGCACTCTCACACCCATCCTCTGAACGGGGTCTGCATCGGGGATGTTTGATTTTGGACCACTGTGCCCGGGGAGCGGGGGGAGGGGGGGGGGTTCAACAGGGGGTGGGGGTGGAGGAAGATTAATGTGACAGAGGCTTCACATGTGTCAGGGATAATACGTTTTAATTATTAACATTTTGCATTTCCAATCTCTGTAGCTGTAGATAGTGACCCTCCCACCCCAGTGCCCACTCAGTGATGCTCAATCTTCTTGATCTTACGTGGTCTACTTCTACGTCTAGGTTTACCCACAGGATGCACATCAGAGGTGGAGGCAGCTTGCTGCTTTCCGAGCCCTGTGGCCTTGACTGCCCTTGGCGGACGTCTTCTGCAGGGCCTGGAGCCTGAGAGCCCCCGGCAAACTTACCGGTGTCACTGGCATTGCCGTGCCATGCCGTTCCACCCACTGCCCTTGAGATGTGCCGGTGAGACGTCTGGTGATGGGGATGTGCTGAACGGACGCACAAGAAGTGTCTTTCCTCCTGGAAACTCAAAATTAGGCATATTTAACCCAATACCCAGGAAAACAAAACCCCCGGCAGCCTCCTCCAACATCACCACAACAAAAGAAACATGCCAAGCAACAACAACTTGAGGAGCCGAAGGCAGAGGCAGTAAAAGCTAGCAGATACACTGGTGTCAGGAGGGCGGATTGAGAAAAACTGGAGACCGCCATCATCTCATTGTTGGCAGGATCCGGATCACCCTCCAGCGTTTCCTCCTCCCTGACGGTGCCCGTCGGGCCCTAGGGACTCCATGGGACTGAGGGGCAGCTGTAGTGAGCTTCTGCGTCAAATGGCTCTGCCAGTCCTGGCACCTCCCCATTGTCTGTACCATGGTGTCAACGCCCTCAGTGATGCTCCTCAGTGACTGGGCCATGCTCTGCAGTGCCTCGGCAATGTCCACCTGTGTCTGGGATGTGTCCCTCAGCGAATGGCCCATGATTCGAGGCCCTCAGTGATGGTCATCACAGACTGAGCTATGTCTTGGACACCACCACTCAAGACATTGACCGCGTGCTGCAGTCTTTCCTTTGCGGTCATCACCCGAGCAAAGTTGGCCACCCTGCCACACATTGTCTCCTGCAGCCCTCGGACTCATCCAATCGGCTATGCACTCGCCGGGGTGTCGCTGACATCCTCTCCTGAATCACACGGTCGAGTCCAAGCATCTGTATCAGCTCTGGGAGAACATTGTCCACGGGCTCGGCATCTAACTGGGACCCAGCTGAGTCCTGGGATCTATCAGGGTCTGGTTGCTGTCTCTGATGTTCCTGCATCCACCTGTTGCGCACCCGCAACTGTGTGGTGCTCTCCAGATTGTGCCCCAGAAGCCTGTTCACTGATGTCACCCACCGAGGTGTGTGTCTCTGCGCTGGTGGAAGGTGGGGGCAATAGCTGTGACACCTCCATAGTCGTCCCCTAGGAGCTCTTGTCTGAGGTGGTCTCTTGGGTGGCAGTAGGGGGAAAGACTCCAGCTGGCCCGGCCCCATCAGATGGAGATCCTGAGAGACAATGGACAAGTGGTCAGTGAGAGGGAAGGATTATTTTGTCTGATATGACCAATTCACTGGAGACAGGTCACCTGGGTGAAGGGGCAGTGGATCCTCACCTCTGCAGCACAGGCCAACCTCGCTGTCAGTGACTGCTCTCTCCTCGGACAACCCCGTGACATACAGGGCACATTCCTCATAGCGGGTGAGGATTCAGATCTCAGGTATCCCTGGCACTGTCTTGACCCTTTCCCACTTATTATGGGCTATCTTCTTCTGCGGGGACAAAGAGAGGGCTTTGTGAGCCGCACGCTTGATGTATCGGGGGCGGGGGGAGGGTATGGCAGGTGTCATGTGTGGGCACCGGAACTGAATATGAAGGGGACGTGCTGCTTGATGCCAGGGGGTGCTGAGGAACGAGCACAAAGATCGGATGTGGGGAGGGCGCGAGGTGTCAGCCAGCGATTTGTGGGGGGGTTTGTTGGGAATCTGAGGGGTGGCAGGCGGAACTGGTGCCAGGAGGGAGGTGCTAACATACCCTTGCAGCTCGGTGGAGGTCATCGTTCTTCTTCCGACATTGTACGGCGGTCCTCCTGGTCATGCTGCCCGCACTGACTGCCACTGCCTTCCAGGAGGTATTGGTGGTCCTGCGGTTGGGCCTTCAACCCCCTCAAGGGAACAGGATATTCCTTCTCGCCTCTGATATGTCCAGAGGCCTGGCCAGGTCAACATCGCCAAAGCGAGGAGCAGGTCTCCGGCTGCCATGCCTGTGTGTTGACTGGGCGTGAGTGGTGAGGGAGCGTTTAAAAGCAGCTTTTCTTTTGTTAGCGGCGAGCGACTGAGGCGCGAGTCCGGCAAATCAGACTGTGACACAGCCAGTAATGAGAAGTTCATGGGGGCTCATTTTCAGCACTAACTGCCTTTAAATACGGGCTGTGATCTCGCCAATGCAGCCGTCAAGAAACACCCCATTATTAAATCAGGCCCATCATTTCATGTCAAATGTAACTTCTTCAGAACTAAGGGAAGGTAGAAATGTGATAGGATATGTGGTGCTGAAAGAGGGGAGGGGAGGAAGAACACAAGGGATAGGGTAGAAATTGGGAGAAATTAAATGATGAAGACGTATTGGAACATAAGGCAAAGGAAGTCGTATAGGTTGTATCAAAGAAACAAAGTATTTGTCCAGAGCGTGTGTGAGTAGCTGTATAATGACCAGCTCTGTCTGAGAGCAAAAACATGAAAAAAATGATTCAGACCAGCAGATGGCAAAGAAAAAGAATCAGCTCCCAGTGTTTGCGTGGGTTTCGCCCCCACAACACAAAGATGTGCAGGGTAGGTGGATTGGACGCGTTATATTGCTCCTTGATTGGAAAAGATTAATTGGGTATTCTAAATTTATAACCAAAAAAAGAAAAAGAATCAAAATGGGTGACAGAGTTCATGGCCTAAAATTGTTAAACATCACGTTAAGCCCACGAGGCTGTAAAGTTCCTAAATTGTTCCTCACGTTTACATTGGGTTTCACATACTGGATTACTGCAACGAGAACAGAAAGGCGAGCGCGAGAGCTAGATGCGGAATTAAAATGGCGTACAACTGGAAGCTCGGAGTCATGCTTGAGGGCTGAACAGAAGTGTTTTAAAAAGTAGTCACCCAGTCTGTGTTTGGTCTCCCCCAGGGTAGAGGAGATCACATTGTGAACAGCGAATACAGTATACTGAATTGGAAAAAGAATATTGCCGCTTCTTCTGGAAGGAGTCCTGGGGGCCAATTGCAAGACTCTGCTTCCACCGCCTTTTGAGGAAGAGAGTCCCAAAAACTTGATGACCCTCTGAGAGAAAACATTTCTCTGTATCTCAGCCTTAAATGAGCGACCCGTTATTTTTAAACAGTGACCCCTAGTTCTATGTTCTCCCGCAAGAGGAAACATCCTCTCCACATCCACCTTGTCAAGCCCCCTCAGGACTTTAAACGTTTCAATTAAGTCGTCGGAGGCCTTGTGGCACAGTGGTGGTAACCATACCTGCGGCCCAGGAGCTCCACGTCTAAGACCAACACCAGGACTTGTTGACCACGGAAAGAGCGATCATTACATGTTTGAATGGGCTGATAATCAGTTTGGGAATCCTTCCAACACTTCCCAACGAGAAAAACGTGTGTGTGAAGATACACTTTTTTAAAAAATCAAGGCGCCTCTTAATTTTCTACGGTCCAGTGGATACAAGCCTAATCTGTCTCACCTTTCCTCATAAGACAACCCTTCCATTCCTGGTATTAACCTTCTCGGAACTGCTTCCAACGCATTTGGATCCTTCCTTAAATAAGGAAACTAATACAGTACAGGTCTCACCGGTGCCCTGTGTAATTGAAGTCTTGGATCTCCCCTGACCTCAGACTGAACACCCATGTCCTCCAGTGTTAAAGCTGCCTAAAGGAAGCTTGACTTCCTCCTTTGTGTCAAAATTTTGCCCTTCCTTGTGCAACTCTCCATTAACGTTCTGCATTCTGTCCCTCGCATTTAAAGCATTACTCAACACTTTTAGACTTTGGAATCTAAGTGTAAAAGAGAACAATATGGGACAATAAAGGAGAGCTGGAGGAGCAAAGACTGGAAGAATTAAGCAGCCTGACATCCATATTTAAATAGCAGGGATAACATAATTAGGGCTGCTTAAACTGACTGATCATTTAAGTAGAAATTAAAAGGCACAAACGTGCGTCTGTTCACCTCAGTAGCAATTACCAATTAAAGTTAATTATATTCTGACTCAAAGTGCCATGTTATCTGCCATGAACACTGTGCTGAGAAAGATTATTAGATTGTAGAAGAGGAAGTTATTTACGACAAATTTTCACTGTACAAACGCACAGTTAGAAATTGTAGAAATGAGTTTCAACACTCCACCAGCATCCTGATAGATGTTGTAATTAATTTCACTCCTTCTATCACTCTTCTAAGGGGGTTAGATACATTGGCAGGGACAAGACCTGACCAGTGTTTATACTAGGGATCAAGGTAGGGCAGGGGCTGTTTAGCACAGGGCTAAATCACTGGCTTTGACAGCAGACCAAGGCAGGCCAGCAGCATGGTTCAATTCCCCGGACAGGCACCGGAATGTGGCGACTAGGGGCTTTTCACAGTAACTTAATTTGAAGCCTACTTGTGACAATAAGTGATTTTCATTTCATTGTAGAGGCAAAACACTGCACTCACTAAAACCGCAACAATGTTCATTTATTTAGTGCCATCCCAAGATGCTTAGTAGAAGCAGAATCAAGCAAAGAATTATTACTGAGCCACTGAAGGAGCTGTTAGGACACATAAACAAAACCTTGATCAAAGTTTTAATGAGTCATGAGAGAGGTAGAGAGGTGCAAAGTTTCAGGGAAGGAATTCCAAAGCTTTGAGGGCCTGAGTCACATAAGGAGATATTAAGGATACATGTCCATATACTTGGTTATTAAGGGTATCTCGGGAGGTTGGTAGGTTAAAGGGGTTCATTCCAGAGCTTCGGGCCTGGGCAGCTCAAGGCATGACTGCCAATGGTGGAGCAATTAAAATCAGGGAAGAGCAAGAGGGCAAAATTAGAGAGAGAGAGATCAAAGATAAATTACAGCCCAACATTTGGAGCAGGATAGTACACTCTGCCCGATGTGGATCAACTATCTTCTTTTCATTTTGTTTTTACTGATTGGATATTTTTGGAATACCAACCGAGTTAGTCATATACTATGATGCTTTAATTAAAGCTGTTTTCACAACACAGGTAGGAACTTGATTCCGCTGTTGGTTCAGAGCATCATGAGGCAGCCACACTACGTGATACTTGATGCACTATCAATTACCACAAAGATGAGAGTAGTGAATAATCGAGGCTTTATTGAGCAAAGATGTTGTGCCTCCTGGAGCTGGAACCAGAATGGCTGCAGCACCGGCGAGCACGCACATTTATACTCCGCCTACTGGGCAGAGCCAACAGGCAGGGATTTACCCATGTACCTCTACTATAGGGGCAGTGCCGTAATACATGTAATACAACTAGTGGTGACTACCAAATTCACCCCCTGTTAAAAAAAATAGAGTCCGGCGGGGGTGGTGGAAAACATTACAAGTTCAGTCTGTCGGGGGCCTTGACCCTCCTCTGCGATCGCCTCAGTCCTGGTGGTGATGTGGCTGCCGACTTGGTCACCTGCGACTCTGGGAGCGTGTTGTCCTAGTCTTCGTCACCCCTGAGTGGAACCAGTGGGAGGACGGATCCTACTGGGGTGGGGGCTGCGCTGAGGTTCTCTGGAGGGAGGGTGAGTGGCGCAGGGGTGAACGAGGCAACCGGGGGTTGGGGGGGGGTCAGGTCAGGGGTCGTGGGTGGGGATCCAGCGGGTGCCAGGTCCCGGAGGGAGAGAATGTGTCCTGGCGCCCGTCGGGGTGTGCCACGTAGGCGTACTGCGGGTTCGCATGTAGTAGGTGGACTTTTTCGACCAAGGGGTCCGACTTATGGGTCCGCACATGCTTCCAAAGGAGGACGGATCCGGGAACTGTCAGCCATGTTTGGAGTGAGACCCCGGAGGTGGACTTCCTGGGGAAGGTAAACACATGTTCGTGAGGGGTCTCGTTGGTCGCAGTGCAGAGGAGCGATCAGATGGAGTGGAGTGCGTCGGGGAGGACCTCTTGCCAGCGGGAGACCGGGAGATTTTTAGACCGCGGGGCCAGCAGGACGGCCTTCCAGACCGTTCCGTTCTCCCTCTCCACCTGCCCACTTCCCCGGGGGTTGTAGCTGGTCGTCCTGCTCGAGGCAATGCCCTTGCTGAGTAGGAACTGATGCAGCTCATCGCTCATAAAAGAGGATCCCCGATCGCTGTGGATGTAGGTGGGGAAACCGAACAGAGTGAAGATGCTGTGGAGGGGTTTAATGACCGTGGCAGAAGTCATATCGGGGCATGGGATGGCGAAAGGGAACCGGGAGTACTCATCAATCACGTTCAGAAAGTACGTGTTGCAGTCGGTGGAGGGGAGGGGCCCTTTGAAGTCCATGCTGAGGCGCTCAAAGGGGCGGGAGTCCTTCACCAGGTGCGCTCGATCTGGCCGGTAGAAGTGCAGCTTGCACTCTGCGCAGACCTGGCACTCTCTGGTGACGGTCCTGACCTCCTCAATGGAGTTGGGCAGGTTGCAGGCCTTGATGAAATGGAAGAACCGGGTGACCCCCCGGGTGGCAGAGGTCATAGTGGAGAGCCCGGAGTCGGTCCACTTGTGCGCTGGCACATGTACTGTGGGATAGGGCATCAGGAGGCTCTTGAGCTTCCCCGGGCGATACAAGATCTCATAGTTATAGGTGGAGAGCTTGATCCTCCACCTCAAGATCTTGTCATTTTTGATCTTGCCCCGCTGTGTATTATTAAACATGAAGGCAACCGACCGTTGGTCAGTGAGGAGAGTGAATCTCCTGCCGGCCAGGTAATGCCTCCAATGTCGCATAGCTTCCACAATGGCTTGGGCCTCCTTTTCGACAGAGGAGTGCCGTATTTCGGAGGCATGGAGGGTGCGGGAAAAGAAGGCCACGGGCCTGCCCACCTGGTTGAGGGTGGCAGCCAGAGCTACGTCCGATACATCTCTCTCCACCTGGAAGGGGAGGGACTCGTCGACCGCGTGCATCGTGGCCTTGGCGATGTCTGCCTTGATACGGTTGAAGGCTGGCGGGCCTAATTGCATAATTAGGGACCCACTGGGCATAGTAGGAGAAAAACCCCAGGCATCGTTTCAGGGCCTTGGGACAGTGGGGGAGTGGGAGTTCCATGATGGGGTGCATGCGGTCGGGGTCGGGCCCTAGGACTCCATTTTCCATGACATAGCCAAGGATAGGTAAGCGGTTGGAACGGAACACGCATTTCTCCTTATTGTATGTGAGATTAAGGGGTTTGGCGGTCTGGAAGAATTTTTGGAGGTTTGCGTCGTGGTCGTGATGATCGTGGCCGCAGATGGTAACCTTATCTAGGTATGGGAAGGTGGTCCTCAGTCCATACCGGTCAACCATTCGGTCCATCTCTCGCTGGAAGACCGAGACTCCATTAGTGATGCCGAAAGGAACCCTAAGGAAGTGATAGAGCCGGCCATCTGCTTCGAACGCAGTGTATTGGCGGTCCTCTGGGCGGATGGGGAGCTGGTGGTAGGTGGACTTCAGGTCCACTGTGGAAAAATCTCGATACTGCACAATCTGATTGACCATGACAGATATGCGTGGGAGGGGGTACGCGTCGAGCTGCATGTACCGATTGATGGTCTGGCTGTAGTCAATGACCATCCTGTGCTTCTCCCCAGTCGTAACTACTACCACTTGAGCTCTCCAGGGGCTGTTGCTGGCCTCAATGACCCCTTCCCACAGAAGCCATTGGACCTCCGACCTGATGAAGGTCCTGTCCTGGGCACTGTACCGTCTGCTCCTAGTGGCGACGGGTTTGCAATCTGGGGTGAGGTTCGCAAACAGGGAAGGTGGATCGACCTTAAGGGTCGTGAGGCCGCAGACGGTGAGGGGGGTAGGGGTCCGTCGAATTTGAAGGTTAGGCTTTGGAGATGGCACTGAAACTCCAGGCCGAGTAACAAGGCAACGCAGAGGTGGGGGCGGACGTCGAGCTGGAAGTTGCTGAACTCTACGCCCTGGACGGTGAGGGTCGCGATGCAGTACCCCCGGATTTCCACAGACTGGGATCCGGAGGCCAGGGAGATTTTCTGGGTGACGGGGTGTACTGGGAGGGAGCAGTGCCTTACCATAATGGGGTGGATGAAGCTCTCCGTGCTCCCAGAGTCAAAAAGGCAGGTTGTCTCGTGCCCATCGATCTTCACCGTTGTCGTCGCGGTCGCGAGGTTGCGGGGCCGGGACTGATCCAGGGTGATAGAGGTGTGCTGCCGCAGATGCTGGGAGGTCCCGGGCTGGTCAGCGGTGGTGGAGTTAGCTGCAGGCGATGAAAGGCCAGACAAGCAGGGGTCCTGAGACGTCATCCAAAATGGCGCCGAAGATGTCGGCACCCACGGGGCGCACATGGTGGGCGACATCAAAGATGGCAGCACCCACGGGCCGCACGTGGCTTGTGGTGATGAAGATAGCGGCACCCACGGCCCGCACGTGGCTTGCGAAGGGGAAATGGCGGCGCCCCTGGGTCACACGTGGGGGGTGTGGGAACACCGGGCCTGGAAACAGCAGCGACCGACCGGGCCTGGCAAACAGAAACAAAGTGTCCCTTCTTACCACACCCGTTGCAGATCACTCTCCGCGCCGTGCAGTGCTTCCTGGGGTGTTTGTTTTGCCCGCAAAAATAGCACTTGGGCCCCCCAGAGTTGGCTGTCTGCCACGCGGCGCAGGCTTGCGGTGAGCTGGAGTCGGCAGCTGGTGGGGCCCACGATGCCCACGAGGGTGCCACGCGGTCGGAGGCGTAGGACTGAACGTTACGGGAGGCCACTTCTAACAAATTAGCGAGCTGCCTTGTTCCCGCAAGATCAAGCGTACCCCCTTCCAGTAGCCGCTGGCGGACGTACGCAGACTTCATGCCCGTAACGTAAGGGTCTCGAATTAAACGTTTGGTGTGCTGGACTGACAAAACTGCCTGGCAGTCACAGTTCCTAACTAGGATGTACAGGGCACACCAGAAATCAACCAGAGACTCCCCGGGGAGTTGCTGTCTCGTGGACAGGAGGTGCCTGGCATTTACTTGATTGACTGGTCGAACGTAATGTCCCTTCAGGAGCTCCATCGCTTCAGAGTAAGTGGGCACATCCCGGATGAGAGGAAAATTGTCAGGGCTCACCCGTGAATAGAGGACTTGGAGCTTCTGCGAGTCCGAGGGTTCCTCAGCAGATATTCAGAGGTAGCTTTCGAAGCAGGCTAGCCAGTGGTCAAAGGCGGACGTAGCGTTGGCTGCTTGAGGGCTCAGCTGCAGGCGGTCAGGTTTGATGCGGAGATCTATCGTTTAAAAAAATCTTCGCTCAATAAATTGATGCACTATCAATTACCACAAAGACGAGAGTAGTGGAATGTTCGAGGCTTTATTGAGCAAAGATGTTGTGCCTCCTGTAGCTGGAACCAGAATGGCTGCAGCACCGGCGAGCACACACATTTATACACCGCCTACTGGGCGGAGCCAGCAGGCAGGGATTTACCCACGTACCTCTAGTATTGGGGCAGTGCCGTAATACATGTAATACTACAAGTGGTGACTACCACAATACTGACTGTATTTTATTCAGGGAGAGTAGAGGAGTCTGCTTATGTACCTGAACAAAGGAGTAGCCTTTCGCTCACCAGGAATGCGACTGAATGTTTCAAGGTTCGCCCTGCAGTTGGCATTATTCGAATTTGCACACTCTCATGAGAGAACAAGAAAGCTACATTTATTTCACATTTTATTGTGTGTCTGAGAAATACCCCAAACTGTTCATGCGGATATCAAACGCTGATGTTATGTGAGTGGATGTGGCAGCCATTCTGCCACATAGGGGATTTTATAAACAGGAATGAGATGAATTACCAGCTAGTCCTTTTTTTTGGGGGGGGGGGATGTGAGCTGAGGGAGACTCGTTCAGCACGCCAGCTCCTTGCTATCCTCTGAAGTTGTGCCATGGGATCTTTAATATCCATCTGAACAGGGCCTCAGCTGAATGGCTTATCTGAGAGATGGTAATTCTAACAGCACATCAGTCCTCTGACTCTTACTGGAGTGTCAATTTAGATTAAGTGCTGAGGTGGAACTGGGGTTTGAACTCATTGCCGTCTGACTCAGGAGTAAGGATGTTCCTAACTGAGCCAAGCTGCCTACACAAAGCTCGAGTCAGTCTGTGCTTTGTCTGCTGGTGACACATGCAGGCTGCGTCACATTATGAGTTTGAGTATGAATTTCAGGCTGGTGAAAAGTTCATTGACTCGCGCAGAGATCATTTGTGTCAATGTCCAGCTTTGAACTGGAATGATAGTGGCTGAACCCATAGCAATTTGAAGTGTTTCTGAACAGTCAGAGGGTGATTACAGCTGTGCATGGGTGAGTCAGCCAGAATCTTAAACCATTAATGAGTTGGTAGCCTGTATTCACAAGGGCTGTGCACCTAATGCTTCAGACGGGCGTCAAAGATTCCACAGCTGTTCGAAACATTTCATTTGAACGACAAATGGAGTTGATTAGCAGCCCATTAACATCGGCCTGCCAAAACAGCACAACTGCCTCATGACATCAGCATTAGTTACTGTCCTTCACCCTGTGACTTCTCGGTTTCTATCCAGACTAAGAGATAATATAAAGGGCCTGCCTGTCCCACCAGCTGTTCAAAGTCAAGTACATAGTCTCGGGACCCAGCCTGCCAATGAACACAATTCCCAACTCAAAGCCACTCACCCAACCCGACAACCCATCCCTGGCTCTGTTATTGTTGGGTCAATCGTCTCGGAAGACATCGAGTGGCTTACGCTATGAGATCTGGCTGGAGGCATATATCGTTCCTGAAGAGTGCATTTATTAACACAACTAACTCGTTACAAAATGACACAAACAAGCTGCGTCACATTATTATCGTGAGTTTGAATTTCAGGACAGAAATAGACTGCTCCTCTCTCAGGTTCTTTGCACTCCATCTCTCCCTGAGTCACATCGTAAAGACATAGCTTTACTCTACTCTGGCAAGCAGTCAACTCTGGGAGCCTGGAACCTAGAAGCAAAGGGCCAAAGCGATTTCTGAAAGAAAAGTGATCGGGGCTTCAATTTCTCTCAGCTTGCACCTCATTTGGGTGACGATTTTACAACTCTACTGCTACAATCAAAACAAGCAGACACCCTTCACCTGCTTGCTGACAGTGTCATGGTGGCCATGTTTTGTGAATGTGTGTCTTATGGGAGAACCTGGCTGTGCCCATCAAAAGCTCACGGGCCTCAAAAATAAAGGTTCGAATAACTTTCTCATCGCAAAGAGATTCCCACATTAGCCAGATCAGAGCTGTGGTGATTGCAGTGAAGCTCAGGAAATAGAGGGAAAATGTCAGAAGGTTTAATAATAACAATAATCTTTAGCAGGCTTGCATTCACACTACAATGAAGTTACTGTGAAAACCCCCCAGTCCCAGTCGCCACATTCCGGCACCTGTTCGGGTACACAGAGGGAGAGTTCAGAATGTCCAAATGACCTAACAGCACGTCTTTCGGGACTTGTGGGAGGAAACCGGAGCACCCGGAGGAGACCCACACAGACACGGGGAGAACGTGCAGACTCCGCACAGACAGTGACCCAAGCCGGGAATCGAACCCGGGATCCTAGTCGCCACATTACGGCACCTGTTCGGGTACACAGAGGGAGAATTCAGAATGTCCAATTCACGGAACAAGCAGGTCTTTTGGGACTCGTGGGAGGAATCCGGAGCCCCCGGAGGAAACCCACGCAGACACGGGGAGAATGTGCAGATTCCGCGCAGGCAGTGACCCAAGCCGGGAATTAAACCCGGGTCCCTGGCGCTGTGAAGCAACAGTGCTAACAACTGTGCCACAGGTAAAGGAAAGATTGGGCTGTCCCCAGCCAAACACAATCTATCCCAATCCAAAGGTCTGCCGTCATTATCCTTGTGAAAACAGACTATGGGCAAAGTATTGGGGAATTCAGCGTCCAGATAAGAATATAAGAGATGGGAATCTGAGTGGGCCATACAGTTCTTTGAGCGTTGTCCCTTGTTCAATGGGATCATAGCTGATTTTCTCAACTCAGCCCCACTGTCCTGAACTATCCCCATATCCCTGAGTGTCCAAACCTTTATCAAAGTCTGTCTTGGGTATATTTAATGACTAAACATCCACAGGAGTCAAGAGCTGGGAGATGTAACTTGAAAAGAGCTTGCCTTGGAGATGGAATGAGAACACCAGAGGCTACGTTGCCTGGCTCATGATCCCTTCGAGGGTGGATCCCATTTCCTGGTTGGATGTGATCGGGAATTTTACGTCGAGAACTCAGTTTGACTCGCCACATTCAGCAGTTGTATGGAGCAAGGGGCAAACAATATGGGTTCTTTCCACTCCTGAATTTCCATCTCCCTTAAAACAAAAAAGCAGGAAATCTCAAAAGGTTTTGTTTGGGCCACTTAAGAATGGCAAACGACTAAAGAGAAATAATCTCGCACCACCATAACCAATCTTGCTTTTCAGCCTGGAGTAAGTCACTTCAGGCGCGCACAATGAAAGCTGAGTGGGGCAGCTGTGCAGAGGGCCCACCTGTGCATTGCCGCCACCTCACAGTGGCAGTCCACACGGTGCACGCCTTGTAGCCAACACCTGCCCCACATTCACTGTCACCGCAGTCCCCACAGCACTTTTCACACGAAAACTTCACCTGCCACCGGTGGCCGGGGCTCGTATTCACACTTCAAAGGAAGTTTTAAGCCTCAACTAACTGGTTGCCGGGCTGAGCCGCAGCCTTCACTCGACAGGTTAGTAAATCCTCTCCCCTAATTAGACACAGTGGGGAGTGTGCTGCAGATGAAACCTGAGAAGATGATCTGGGGTCGGAATACAACGACGATTTGAACACAACGCGTGGTGAGTGAGCCTAAACATTCTGCCCCGATATTTCATTGTTCCACTGCCACCAGGACAACTATTTCAGCTTTGGGACACTTTTAAAGGCAAACATGACAGACATGAGTGCTCATTGGCATTCAGTAAGCAAGACTTGTGCAGCACCTCTCGGAAATGATTTTTCTCATCATGTTGAGGTTATTCTCATAACGAGCTTGACTGAAACTCAAGTTGCGCCATTTTGAGTAAAATGTAGGCAGGACCAGCCTAGCCTTAGAGTAAATAAAATTGTTGAGGAGCTATTAACATTGTGTGCCATTTATATATTAGTTGACCCCCCCATAGCAGTCCTTCAGAGTAATATAAAGCTGTGGGGCAGGATTTTCCGTTGGCCGGCGGCAAAATCACGGCGGGCGACGATTTGACGACATATCGCAATTCCCCGTCACCTCGACAGCGGTGTCAATGCGGTCCGGAACGCACGTACAATAAACACCGTTTGCATATCATTTGGGGGCCTGACCCAGTATTCTCCGAGGCCTCCGCGATTCTACGCCTCCAAAGGGCTGGGTTCCCGACGGCACGGTTCACTTGTGCTTTAAAAATGGCGAAACTGGCGTTGTGGCTGCTGAGGGAGAGAGGGGGGGCGGGATTCACTGCAATCGGCGAATTGGCCCGGTGCCGGCACCAACAATGACGCGAACCACTCCGACGTCGGGCAACATTCTCCGCACTTCCAGGGGCTAGGCCGGAGGGGTTGACGCCAAAGGGACTGCGTGAGTTAGCGCATACGCAGAACCGCCAGCGTGGTTTAGCGCATGCACAGACCGGCTGGCTTATTCTGCCGCATGAGCAGAGGGGTGTCTTCTCTGCGCCGGCCATGGCAGAGCCCTACAGGAGCCGGCGCGGAAGAAAGGAGTGCCCCCACGGCACAGGCCCGCCCACAGATTGGTGGGCCACCCCCGCACTCCCAAGGACCGCACCAGCCGGCCTGCCAGCGAGGTCCCGCCGTGTGGGACCATGCCCTATCCACGCCGGCGGGACTGACCAGAAACCGACGGCCGCTCGGCCCATCGGGGCCCGGAGAATTGCCGGGAGGGCCGCTGCCACTGGCCCTTGACCGGCGTGGCGTGACTCCCCGCCCGAAAACCGGCGCTCGGAGCGGCGGGGCGGGATTCGCGCCGCCCCCCCCCCCGGGGATTCTCCGACCCGGCAGGGGGGATCGGAGAATCCTGCTCAGGGTGTATGGAAAGTGTCCAACATTGCCATAGTTTGCTGACAGTTGTGCCGCTGGCTGGGGGCTTCTGCCAGGGCTGGGGAGAGTAGTGGGCGGTGGCCAGGAGGTGGGCTGTGGGGGCATGAAAGAACATTGCTGCAGCGGAAAGGCAGCCATGCACCTGTTCACGCTGTTGACAGACCACTGTGAACGTAGGGCCATGGGCCATAATGGTGTCCCCAGGCCACCCCATTAGATGCCCTCTGACCCCAGCCAACCCATTAGCTGTATGGGTGCGCTCCAGCACAACCAGTGCCATCTTGCTGGCTGGGATGAGTGTGTGTGGGGATTGTAATGTGTATGTGCGGCTGCAGCTTGTCAGCCTCCCGAGTGTCAATCACAGATCCGGTGAAACCCGCACCGTTTTTCATTGGAATAGATTGTGTTCCACGTGGCCCCGGTGCTAGCCCCTCCTTCGTCGCTGAATTGCTCCAAGTGCGACGTCAGTTTTGCGATCTTGAAAGTCCACGAATCCTGCACCGGCGTCAACACTTAGTCTCAGGAACGGAGAATCTAGCCCGTATTTTTTACCTGCAAACCATCCTGTTCTTTTAACCCCATTGCTGAGGTAACCCTCTGGAATACAAAAACAAAATACTGCAGATGCTGGGAATCTGAAATAAAAACAGAGCATACTGGAAATACTCAGCAGGTCAGGCAGCAGGTTTAATAGACTGGATTCTCACGGAGTCAGAGAGACACTGCGGACCTTTCCAAATGGAAGATAGGACCTGATGCTCGGATTCCTGACCCGATTACTGAGGTTTCTCATGTTTTTAGCAGTGCCTTTTAAGGGTGTAGGGAGGTTTTGGTATCAGGCCCGCAGCCTGCATTCCTGAACTGCCCATCTTCATCGAGGGGATAAGCATGTCTGAGTCCTCCGCAACATCCATGGCATTGGGCCAGCTTTTAAAAGACTCGGGCAGGACGGTGGAGTTGAGGCCATGATGAGATCAGTCATGATGGTATTGCAAGGTGGAGCAAGCTCGAGAGGCTAAATTGCCTACTCCTGCTTCTAGTCCTTATATTCTAAGAAATAACTATTCTGTCTCATTCCACCTTCCAGCTCTTTGTCTGTAGCCCTGTAAGTAACAGCTCCTAAAGCACAAATCTAGTGTTCTTGATTAATAAGGGGAGTTCTTGGGCGGCAAGTTGGCGCAGTGGTTAGGACTGCTGCCTCATGGTGTCGAGAACCGGGGTTCGATCCCGGCTCTGGGTCACTCTTTGTGTGGAGTTTTCACATTCTCCCCATCTCTGCGTGGGTCTCACCCCCACAACCCAAAGATGTGCAGGGTCGGTGGATTAGTCATGCGGAAGTGCCCCTTAATTGAAAAAATTCAATTTTAAAAAAGGGGATTTCTTGATTATTAAGGGGATCAGGAGTTATGGGGAGAAGGCACGAGAATGGGAAGAGGAACAAATCAGCAATGTTCAAATGGCAGAGCAAACATGATGGGCCGATAGGCCTAATTCTGCTCCTATATGTTATGGTGTTATGGTCTAATGGACCCGGAGCTAAGAGGTGTCATGAATCACAGTCAGCATGAGGGAACCTTTTTAAAGATAAGTTCAAAATGTCTGCCCTCCAAGCCAATGGATGCTCCCTCATCCACCCTCTATTGCCCCTCATTCCTCCATGCCATAGCATGCTTCCCAACCACCTTCTTTGGTCTCTCATGCACCCCATGCTAAGCTATGACACTTCCATGTCCACTCATCCACTATACACAGCACAGAACAAATGAACATTATAGTGACAGGCAGCTAGGTAAAAAAAAACAGCTTTGAAAAATAAACTGACATTCATCAATAACTTTCCACTTTCTTCAAAAAAAACTGCTTTTTACTACAGACCAATAAAAGTGTCAGTCATCCAGACTCATTAAAGTATCAATAGCAGAAACAACAAGCACTTGCAAGTTCTTCATTTTGTGCAAATAAACATTGTTAAATGGACAACACAGATCAGAGACCAGGGGCGTCATTCTCCGACCCCCCCGCCGGGTCGGAGAATGGCCGTTGGCCGCCGTGAATCCCGCCCCCGCCGAAGTCTCCGGTACCGAAGATTGGGCGGGGGCGGGAATCGGGCCGCGCCGGTTGGCGGGACACCCCGCTCAATTCTCCGGCCCGGATGGGCCGAAGTCCCGCCCAGAAATTGCCTGTCCCGCCGGCGTAAATCAAAGCTGGTATTTAACGGCGGGACCAGGCGGCGTGGGTGGGCTCCAGGGTCCTGGGGGGGGCGCGGGGCGATCTGACCCCGGGGGGTTCCCCCACGGTGGCCTGGCCCGCGATCGGGGCCCACCGATCCGCGGGCGGGCCTGTGCCGTGGGGGCACTCTTTCCCTTCCGCCTCCGCAACGGTCTCCACCATGGTGGAGGCGGAAGAGACTCTCCCCACTGCGCATGCGCGGGAAACTGACAGCGGCCGCTGACGCCCCCGCACATGTGCCGCATTTCCGCGCCAGCTGGCGGGGCAACAAACGCCATTTCCGCCAGCTGGCGGGGCGGAAATCCCTCTGGTGTCGGCCTAGCCCCTCAATGTTGGGGCTCGGCCCCCAAAGATGCGGAGCATTCCGCACCTTTGGGCCGGCGCGATGCCCGTCGGCGGACATCTCGCCGTTGGGGGAGAATTTCGCCCCAGAGGTGGTAATCAGGCAATGTTTACCTGGAGCTCAGGTATTTCAACAAGCTAATGGATTTCTGGGCACTTAGCCAAGCCTATTAAAGGGCCGGTATTCTCCATTGCAAGTCAACCCCACTACCGCTGCTGGTGAGGACAGGGAATTTGGCACTCAGCCAAATCACCCATTCATTGCGGCAGGACTGGAGAACCCGCTGCACTGAGCGGACGGAGAATCTAGCCTATGGCCTGCAGGGAGGGCGGGGGTGAGGGGCAGGAATTGGGGAGGGGTCAGGTAAGGGGGATGGGGTGGGCAGGGTCAGGGTGGGTCGAGGCTGTAGGTCAGGGAGTGGGGGTGAGAATCAGACTCATGGGGTTTGTGGGGAAGGAGCCTCATGTAACTGGGGGGAATTCCACGTCGGGTTGGGAAGGTGGGGAATACCAAGGGAGCAGTTTTGCCATGGGGTGGGGACCCTGTGAGGGCTCAGACTGCATCTTTACAATAGTTACCCTGAAGCTAGAAGAGGTTTAGAATTCTTCTAACTTTTTCTGAGTAGCTATTGGTGTAACTGCTGGAACCATCTGAAGTTTGTGATTTTAATCTAAATTTTGGGTGGTTCTCAGTATAGGAACATTTCCCAGGGGATGTTTGCATTATGGGCAACTTCTGTGCAAACCTTATTTCCAAGAGGGCTTCCCCAGCGCATCTTGGGGGATACCGCCCCCATCCCAAACAAAATCCGACGTTGGTGAACTGGGAAGTAATTTGGCTGTGAAATTGGAGATGCTAGGATGTAATGTCATCCACCCTGATCTCCATTAGAAATGCAGCGATTGAGGGCAGCACTTTGACGCAGTAGTTTGCACTGCTGCCTCACGGCGCCGGGGTCCCAGGTTTGATCCCGGCTCTGGTTCACTGTCTGTGTGGAGTTTGCACATTCGCCCCGTGTTTGTGTGGGTGTCGCCCCCACAACCCAACAAGGTGGATTGGCCATGTTAAATTGCCCCTTAATTGGAAAAAATGAATTGGGGATTCTAAATTTTAAAAAAAGAAATGCAACAACTGATATATTTGTTTCTTTTATATTTTACAGAATGAGTGTAGCAACATCAGGTGCTGGACTCTCTGATTTTGCTGCTCTGTCCGGACTGGAAGCATCTGGAAGTGTCTGGGGTTGGGGCTAGCAGCCACGCCACATAAAGCCTTACCTGCAGATTCAGATGCAGAATGGCCGGGTCTATGGCCATGCATGAGCACGGCGGCGGCATGCAGTGGCCTCACCGTACAACATGGCACTGGCCACGCGCGGACTCAGCCTGCCAGATAATGCCCCCTGCAACTCCCCTCTCCACCCTCGGACCACTCTCCACCAGTCCCACCAGCCCCCACCGAAGCTCCCCCTGCCAGTGGAGCGGCTCCCCACGCCCCCCCCCCCCCCCCGCCCCCCCCCCCCCCCCCCCCGACTCTGGCGGTGCTGGACACAGTCCACAGCCGCCATGCGAAGTTCACGAAAATTGAGCGGACACGCAACCGACACCGCCAGGAAGTCAGCCCATCGGGGGCGTAGCATCGGGGGAAGGGCCTCTGGTGACGTCCTGAGGTCACCCCAACGGCGTGCGCCGTTCTCCTGGAGTACGGCATTTTTGAGGGGGCGGAGCATCCGGAAAACGGTGCCGCCCCGATTTCGGTGTAAAAACGGACTCTCCGGCCATTCGCCGAAGGCGATTTCACCGTCGGCAATTGGACAACCCACCCCAGATTTCTAGGCCCTAAATTATCGAACAAAGCACGATGTTTGCATGGGAAAGTCTATTGCCCTTATGTTCCTCTGACATTCTGGTACTGAAATTAAGTTATGGGGAATTAATAAGTGGATGTCTGAAACTCTTATCTCTATCACTTCGCTGAAGTATTACCCATTTAAAAGAATTGGGCAATTGCTAAACTAAAGAGGGATTTCAAGTGATGGTACATGTCTTTCACTGTGGTGATTCAGATTGCCTTAGCATATTGTGAAGGTCTATAAAAGACTGCCCAATCCAATTGTCAAAACATGCAAGAAAAATATTTCAGATTGGAGATTTCAAACACTGGTTGATTACATTGTTATCCACATATGCGTTCTAGCTCTGTTACGGTGTCTCAATGTTTCTATTTTGTTCAACACGGTACAGACAGGGGAGCTAAGACAAAATGGTTCCCCCCCCCCCGTTCAAAATGATGAACACATCAAGAGGTGTTTTAAAACAATAAATGTTTTAGCCTCCTGAGTGCTATGACTCTAGAACGGAAACAAGACAGGTTTTCTCGTAAGAGTATATTTTGCAACACTCAAATATATTTGCAACAGCACCTACTCAGATATACACATAGGCACCCACACACAAGAAAATGTGACTATAGAAAGGTGCATGCACTTAAGTTTTTTTAAAAAGTCCAAAACACCACTATTACTCTTGAGTCTTTTGAGATAGAAGCTGGAAATGCCGCAGGCCCTGATGATTCTCTTATGGTTCACTGAGGAAATTGAGATTGGACGTTTACGGTGATGAATTCAAAGTGGTTCACTCTTTGCCGCATCAGCTTTCTAGCTTTTCTCCAGCTGAGGCGCAGTCGAGCCCCCGTAGTGAAGATTGACTTGCTTCTTCAGGTTGTTAGGTAAATAGCTTGCCCCACTTCTCCGCCTGTTAGTGGATTCTTCCCTAGCTTAACAAAGGTCTCCTTGTCTGCCAGACTGATTGACATCTGAGACTGGTCTCCAGAAATCCATTAATAAATGTTTCTTATCACTGGCTGGTTTCAGTCAGGTGACCATAGTATTGGCGTTCCCATTGTCTACACAAATGGTGCCTAGTGATGTGAGCATTTACATATGATGGCGTTTGAAAGTTACCCATTTGCACCTCCTTGTGATGAGATGTGTTTTCCTCACACCCATTGTGTGGAATTCTATTTTGCAGCCAATATGTCTGTCGGGTCACAGTGCATATTTTCTGTAGGTACCTGGACAATAGCAGCTGTTTAATCCATAGGAGAGGTCAGTTGCATTGCGTATGTCTTCTCAATGGAAAGATCCAAAATGTTATTTACATTTTAATGCTCTGACAAGACAAGCCGGTTGACTTCCAGACTTGGGCAATTTCATGTATATTTGCCAGACACAAAGTGAGGAAAGGTCACCTGACATCCCGACACCACCTGACTTCAAAGTCAATTGTCCATTTTCCACTCCGTTTTTTGTAAGTTGAGTCCATCTTTCCATAACGCCACATGGATGTGACAAGCCACTTAATAAATCTGACCATTATGTTCTTTCTCTATGTCGTTTTTAGCTTCATTTTCCATTGGGTGGCTCCAATGAGGCATTTATTTCATATCCCTCACTGCGTTCAGAAGGTGAGACTTTGCCACAACTGGCTGGCTTTTTAAGCCACTTCAAATGGCAGTTGAAAATTAACCATGTTAGTGTTGGACTGGAATTATGCATAGGCCAGATCAGGTAATGGAGGCAATAGTGAACCACTTGGGTTTCCATGACTAATGCAGCTTTACGGCCACTCTAGAACTGTATCAGCCATTTCACCAACGTATCTGCTTAGACCCTCCGTCGCCTCCAGTTCTGTTTTAGCAGCAAGATTGAAATCCATCCAGAAATGGACTTGCCTTCTTAAAGTCAGTCTTTCCACGACGTCACTTCCGCTGAAGCCTCCTGGAATATGAACAGTCAGAGTTGGCAATCCCAAATGAAAAGTCGTATCAGAGTAAGCAAGATACCAAGGCTGCAAAAAGACTAGTTCCGTCTCAGACAGCCGGCAGGGAGGCAGGTGTTGTCGGTGGCTTGGGAACACAGTTTGCGTTGGGGACAGTGAACAATAGCCTTGGTGTTCCTAATGTTTAGCCAGAGGAAATTTCTGTTCATTCAATACTGGATGTTGGACACGCAGCATGTCACATCAGAGGCAGTGGAGGGGGTTGAGAGAGATGGTGGTAGAATAGAGCTGGATATTGTCAGAGAACATGTTGTTTTCAGTTGATATGGCTAAGGGGACATTTGTAGATGAGCAATAAGTTGAGGCCAAGAGTAGATTTTTAAGGGCAGCTTTTAGTTCCCAATCTACGTGTAGTCATACTTGCCACCAAACATTTGAATGTCCTCCCAATGTGCCAGGTCTAACGTATTCTGGGACAGAAACTGTCTGTTCAATCCCAGTGACTATTCTTCAATTGAGATACATTTCATCAATATGCTATCCTCAGTGTTTATGTGGTAACGAACATTGTGAAAATACTCAACATTCAGACTATATTTCATTGGAACCTTTGCTACCAACAGATTTTATTTTGAAACTTAAATTCAGAAGATTCAGCACTCTAACCTTGATACTTGTCCAAGTCTGTTTGGCAGAGAAAATACAGGCTAATGAAACTCTGTGCTGTGTTTTTCAGTTATTTGTTGACTATGAACATATAAAAAGAACATAAGGCTTATTAAGACTGTTTGTTCCAGGAAACTATGCAACTACATACCAACCTAAAGTCATGCAACGTCCAGGAACAGGATTTAAAAATACATGTGAATAACAATGTTCAAAATGTAATCTTGGTTTTATATAGTGCCTTTCATGACCTCAGATTGTTTCAAAGCTCTTTGTAACTCATGAAACACAGAAAAACAGAACTCCTACAGTGAAGAAGGAGGCCGTTCGGCCCATCAGGTCTGCACTGGCCCTCTGAAAGAGCACCCTACATAGGTCTATTTCCCTGCCCTGTCCCTGTAACTTCATAACCCCACCTAACCTGCACATTTTTGGACACTGAGCGGCAATTTAGTATGGCCAATCCACCTAACCTGCACATCTTTGGACACTGAGGGGCAATTTAGCATGGCCAATCCACCTAACCTGCACATCTTTGGACACTGAGGGGCAATTTAGCATGGCCAGTCCACTTAACCTGCACATCTTTGGACACTGAGGGGCAATTTAGCATGGCCAGTCCACTTAACCTGCACATCTTTGGACACTGAGGGGCAATTTAGCATGGCCAGTCCACTTAACCTGCACATCTTTGGACACTGAGGGGCAATTTAGCATGGCCAATCCACCTAAACTGCACATCTTTGGATACTGAGGGTCAATTTAGCATGGCAAATCCACCTAACCTGCATATCTTTGGACTGCGGGAGGAAACAGGAGCACCCGGAGGAAATCCACGCAGACACGGGGAGAACGTGCAAACTCCACACAGTCACTCAAGGCCGGAACGAAACCTGAGTCCCTGCCGTTGTGAGGCAGCAGTGCTGGCCACTGTGCCACCCTGCCGCCCTCCCTAATTAAGTACTTTTTGAGGGTGGTGTGGTGATACAGTGGTTAGCACTGCTTCCTCACAGCGCCAGAGACCCAGGTTCGACTCCAGCCTTGGGTGACTATCTGTGCGGAGTTTGCACATTCTACTCGTGTCTGCGTGGGTTTCCTCCGGGTGCTCCGGTTTCCTTCCACGGTGCAAAGAGGTGCAGGTTAGGTGGATCGGCCATGATCAATGCGCAGGGTACAGGTATAGGGCAGGGGGCCTAGGTCAGGTGCTCTTTCGGAGGTTAGTGTCAACCCGATGAGCCAAATGGCCTCCTTCTGCACTGTAGGGATTCTAAGGATTCTATTCCTATTTGTACCATTTTGTAATGTTTGGGAGAGATCTTAACGTAATGTCACAGAGCTAGTAATCCAGCAGCCCAGGATAATGCTCTGGGGACACGGGTTCAAATCCCACCCTGGCAGCTGGTGGAATTTAAATCCAATTAATAAATCTGGAATATAAAGCTAGCCTCAATAAGTGAGATGGTTTAAACTATATAATCGGTTATTTCAAAAATCCATCTGGTTCACTCATGTAATTTAGAGAGATCTGCCGTATTTACCTGCTCTGGCCTACATGTGACTCCAGACCCACAGAGATGTGGTTAACTCTGAAATGACCTCTGAAATGACCGAGCAAACCATTCAGTTCCGGAGGAATTCGGGACAGACAACAACTGCTAGCCTGGCCAGCGATGCCCATGAAAGAATAAATTTAAAAAATGAAAATACCTGCAGGTTATCAATAAACAAAGACAGATACACACGGTTTAAGAACAACTCCGTCAGGGATGCGGATTGCTGAGCAGGAGGTTACAATCAGTTAGCTATCCGCTCAAATAAACAATACACAGAAAATGCTGGAAAACCTCAGGCCAGACATCTTTTGTGGGCAGAGGAAAAACAGAAAGAAAGAAATAGCGTTCATTTACAACTGTCACCCCTTTCAGAACACTAAGAGGCCCCAAACTGCTGTAAGTGCCTTTGAAGTGGAGTCATTTTTTTGTGATTATAGGCAGACAATTTCACAAAGCAAGAGTCCACAAGCAGCATTGAGGTAAGTGGCCAAATAATTTGCTTTAGTGATAGTGGATTAGGAATAAATATTATCCAGTACACCAGGGCTTCTTTGTAATAGGGCTTTGACAAACGGTCACCTGGACTCGAAACTTTAGCTCTTTTCTCTCCCTACAGATGCTGCCAAACCTGCTGAGATTTTCCAGCATTTACTTTTTAGTTAGGGCTTCTTTGTTTATCTGTCGATAGTGTCATGGGATCTTTATTGTCTACATGAGAGGACAGGCAAGACTTTGGCTTGACACCTCACCCGAACGGCAGCGCACCCAACAGTGCTGCTCCCCCTCAGCACTGCGCTGAATTGCCAGGGTCGGATTGTAGTTTCACCAGATCAGTGTGACCCGTCTCCAGAATGGGAAGATTTGTCTGTACGGCAAACGTCCGCAACAAACTTCCCATTTTTTTATTGGAGCTCTCATGCGATTTGTTTTTGGTGTCACGATATTCACATATTTTTCTGTCCAAAGCGATACTGATGTGATATATACCTTAACAGGGACAGATTATTTACGTGTGGTTTCAATCATAATAGTGCAATCTTGTGGTAACCCACAAGCAACACAATTATTGTAAATGATGCGTTTTTATAACATCTCTTTTTTTTCAAATTCCAACCTGACGTACTAATTTGGAAACCAACTGAAGTAAAAGATCTGAAAAAGAATGAAGAGATGAAATGCAATAAATTATAGACTTCGTAGATTGAGTAATTGAAAGTTAAGTTGTTTATATTCGGTACACGTTAAACATTGAAAATATTATACACACTGGAATAAAAAATCTTGTGTCATTATCTTCTTTAATCTACCATAATTTACAAAGCTAATAGGTTGGTAGAGGGGATACATTTCTTGCCTGTTGTTTTCAGTTGCTTGGTTGCCATCTTTCCACTGCATTCTATGTAAGGTTTTGGGACCTCCATTGTCCACACTGTTTTCTCATTGATAGGGGATTGGCAAACTACCCTTAGCTTTCTGGCCGAAAGAAACCATTACTGCCATCATCCATCCTCAAAATGGATGCCCTCAGAATCCCCTCGTGCTTTTCCTGTGATCCACGCTCCCAGTCTTGAGTGATCTACATATGAACACACAAAATAGGAGCAGGAGTAGGTCACATGGCCCCTCAAACATGCTCCACCATTCAATAAGATCATGTTTGGTATGTTTGTTTTGAGTTCCACATTGCCCCATCTACTCCCCGATAACCTTTGGTTCCCTTGCACAGCAAAAATAGATCTATCTCCCCCTCTTCTAAAAATATTTAGTGACCTCGCCTTTTGAGGCAGAGAGTTCAAAGGTCACACGGCCCTCTTAAAAAATAAATTCTCCTCATCTATGTCTTATGGGGACGATTACTAATTTTAAATCAGTGCCCCCTACTTCTGGATTCACCCACAAGTGGAAACATCCTTTCCATGTCTACCTTGTCAACAGTATTTGTAAATGAGAACCTTAGGGGTGGCACGGTGGCGCAGTGGTTAGCACTGCTGCCGCAGGGCACTGAGGACCCGGTTCGATCCCGGCCCCGGGTCACTGTCCGTGTGGAGTTTGCACATTCTCCCCGTGTCTGCGTGGGTCACCCCCACAACCCAAAGATGTGCAGGGTAGGTGGATTGACCATGCTAAATTGTCCCTTAATTGGGGGAACAGAAATTGAGAATCTGTAGTGGCAAACTTTCTGGCTTTTTTTTCAACAGCACTCCAAGCTTCTATTTGAGTTTTGAATTTTTTTGAGGCTCTGACTGCATGGGTCAGCTTTTGTCAGTTTTGATAAGCACATACTCCAGCACATAGAGAGAGACACTTGGATAATTCCACACGCTTTCCCTGGGAGGAGGCAGATCTTGGGCGGGATTCTCCACTCCCACGCCGAAGTGGCCGCGCCGTCGTCGAGGTTCACGACGGCGCGGAACGGCCCCGGTCCCGACCGATTCAGGCCTTGACAATGGGCCAGGATCGGGGCCGCGTCATCTACACGCGCCAGGCCTTGTTGCCCGCGTAAAAGCGGCGCCGCAGAGATGACACGGCCGGCGCCGCATAACGGGCGTCATCCACGCATGCGCGGGTTGGCCGGCGCCAACCCGCGCATGCGTGGTTGTCGTCCTCTCTAAATCCGCCCCGCAAGAAGATGGGGGACGGATCTTGCGGGGCCGCGGAAGGAAGGAGGTCCTCCTTCAGAGAGGACGGCCCGACGATCGGTGGGCACCGATCGCGGGCCACCCCACATTCCAGGTAAAGCCCGGTGCAGGATCCCCCCTCGCCCCCCCGCAGGCCGCCCCCCCAGCGTTCACGCACCACCCACGACTGCAGCGACCAGATGTGGACGGCGCCGGGGGGAACCCGCCGTTTTGGCCTGGCCGCTCGGCCCATCTGGGCCTCAGAATAGCGGGGGTGCCGGAGAATCGCCATTTTGGGTGTCTCCGGCGATTCTCCGGCCTGCGGCCCGCGAAACTCGACCGGGCCTTTCCCGCCGCTTGAGAAAATCGCAGGAGGGCGTCGGACCGGCGTCCCCGGAAATTTTGGCGGCCCAGGCGATTCTCCCAACCGGCGTGGGAGTGGAGAATCGCGCCCCTAGTGTTAGCTGTGCTCTCTGCATCAGTAGAATAATGTGTACTAGTATAGCCCCGTGACTTAGATCATAGGATGTTTTAGTATAAACCTGCAAATTATAAAACCTCACAAAGACATGGTAAGCCATAAATATTCCCTGGGTCATAATATTATCAGCATAATCGGGACAAAATCATCACATTCATGGTAGAATGAGATAAGACACAGCTGTTGTCAGGCTCAGCTGAAACAGCAGAATTGAGGAACTTTTAAGTCTGAAGTGTAATGGGATTCAGTGAAGTTGCTGCAACTTTTTTGAACCAGTTTCTAGCAGTTTGAAGCAATATTTGGCATTCATTCTGCCGGCCTGGTCTGGGACTTGCCCTTCTCACTGATTTCGCGAGTCAGAAACCACTTGGAAATTTAAGCCCTGCTCCCAGTGAGGAAATACCAGAAGCTGGTATGGTATTCCCTACGGCATTCTCTCTTGGCATTTGAATGGAGAGAGAGAGAGAGAGAGACAGAAGAGGATGGAGTGAAAAAAGAGAGAGGTGACGCTTACGAGAGATTTTGCGTGGATTCCCCATTGCCCGCTGCCGGTAGCCGGGGAATCCGGCAGAGAATCGAGGGTCGGCCGAGAAATGAGATTGACGGCCGACGCCAAACCCGTTCTGACCCTCCGGTGCCCCCGCCAGCGAGTTCCACGCCCCGTGCCGGCAGCACCATGCAAATGGGTCATTAGAATCTTATTCTGGAACCCCGGTTTGTAAGGCGCAGTGATGCCCCAGCCCACTGAGCCGGGATTTCTGCTGGTGTAAATTGGTGCAGGTATTTTCAAGTGTGGCGCTCATGCGATTGACTCTGCAGATTATACAAATGGTGGGTAAAAATATGCAAAGAGCACTGCACGATAACACCAGTTCTGCAGAAAGCTAGGGGGCGCGATTCTCCACCCCCACGCGAAGTGGCCGCGCCGTCGTGAACGCCGTCGAGGTTCACGACGGCGCGGAACGGCCCCGGTCCCGATCGATTCAGGCCCTGACAATGGGCCAGGATCGGGGCCGCGTCATCTACCCGCGCCAGGCCTTGTCGCCCGCGTTTAAGCGGCGCCAAATAGATGACGCGGCCGGCGCCGCATAACGGATGTCATCCGCGCATGCGCGGGATGGCCGGCGCCAACCCGCGCATGCGTGGTTGCCGTCCTGTCCAAATCCGCTCCGCAAGAAGATGGGGGACGGATCTTGCGGGGCTGCGGAAGGAAGGAGGTCCTCCTTCAGAGAAGACGGCCCGACGATCGGTGGGCACCGATCGCGGGCCACCCCACATTCAAGGTGAAGCCCGGTGTAGGATCCCCCCTCGCCCCACCACAGGCAGCCCCCCCCCAGCATTCACACACCGCCCACGACTGTAGCGACCAGTTGTGGACGGCGCCGGGGGGAACCCGCCGTTTTGGCCTGGCCGCTCGGCCCATCCGGGCCTCAGAATCGCAGGGGTTGCGGAGAATCGCCATTTTGGGTATCTCCGGCCTGCCACCCGCGAAACTCGACCGGCCCGTTCCCGCCGCTTGGGAGAATCGCGGGAGGGCGTCGGACCGGCGTCCCCGGAAATTTTGGCAGCCCAGGCGATTCTCCCAACCGGCGTGGGAGTGGAGAATCGCGCCCAGGATTTCCTGTGAAATTCAGTTCTCCCTGAGCTGGTGAAGGAGGGAAATCAGTCAACAGATGGCTTTGAGTGACAAGGTCTATCCTGCGTCCTTATTAAGCCCACTCAGTGGCTCAAACAGCAGGAGAGGAGTGGCAAAATGATGCACCCCCTTCAATAGGACTACTGGGGTCATTGCTTAGACAGGTTGGGAAAGGTTCAGCGCTATGACCATGTTCATGCACATTTAGATCCTGCACAAGATCTTGGCCGTTCCTAACTGCTTTGGATGCAGAAATACCAAGATAAGAATGTCGGAATGACCATCGTTCAGAGGACTTCTCAATATTCCAAGTGGATTGGAGTCCAAGAATTAAGAAGTCTTGCTACAGTTATACAAGGTTCTGGTGAGACTACGCGCAGTTTTGGTCTCCATATTTAAGAAAGGATTTTGGAAGGGTACAGTGAAGGTTCAGTAAATTTGTCCATGGGTTGTCCTATGATGAGAGGCTGAGTAAATTGGATGTAGATTCTCTGGTGTTTGAATGAATTTTGAATTAAATTTTTTTCAAAATCTGGAATTTACAATCTAATGCTGACCACGAAACCATTACCGATTGTCACAAACACCCACCTGGCTCACTAATGTCCTTTAGGGAAACAAAATCTGTTGCCCTTACCTGGTCCGGCCTACATGTGACTCCAGGCCCACAGCAATGTGGTTGATTCTCATACGCCCTCAGTTGAAAGGCAGTTAGGGATGGGCAATAAAGCCCATCCAGCAACGCCCACATTCCAAGAATTAATTTTTAAAAAAACATTCTCAGGATAAGGGGCCGTTCATTTAGAACTTAGATGAGGAGACATTTCCTCACTCAAAGCGCTGTGAATCTTTGGAATCAGAGGATTCCGGATGCTCCCCCGTTGAATACATTTAAGGCTAGAATAGACGGACTATTGGCCTCTCCAGCAAATAAGGGATATGGGGAGCAGGTGGGAAAATGGAGCGAAAGCCCAAGGTGACTGTCTTGGATGGTGGAGCAGGCTGGTGTTATTTTTCAGCTCCAGTTCATAAGAACATAAGAACTAGGAGCAGGAGTAGGCCACCTGGCCCCTCCAGCCTGCTCCGCCATTCAATGAGATCATGGCTGATCTTTTGTGGACTCAGCTCCAATTTCCGGCCCGAACACCATAACCCTTAATCCCTTTATTCCTCAAAAAACTATCTATCTTTATCTTAAAAACATTTAATGAAGGAGCCTCTACTGCTTCATTGGGCAAGGAATTCCGTAGATTCACAACCCTTTGGGTGAAGAAGTTCCTCCTAAACTCAGTCCTAAATCTACTTCCCCTTATTTTGAGGCTATGCCCCCTAGTTCTGCTTTCAACCGCCAGTGGAAACAGCCTGCCCACATCTATCCTATCTATTCCCTTCGTAATCTTATATGTTTCTATAAGATCCCCCATCATCCTTCTAAATTCCAACGAGTACAGTCCCAGTCTACTCAATCTCTCCTCATAATCCAACCCTCTCAACTCTGGGATTAACCTAATTAATCTCCTCTGCACACCCTCCAGTGCCAGTACGTCCTTTCTCAGGAAGGAGACCAAAACTGAACACAATACTCCAGGTGTGGCCTCACTAACACCTTATACAATTGCAGCATAACCTCCCGAGTCTTAAACTCCATCCCTCGAGCAATGAAGGACAAAATTCCATTTGCCTTCTTAATCACCTGTTGCACCTGTGAACCAACTTTTTGCGACTCATGCACTAGCACACCCAGATCTCTCTGCACAGCAGCATGTTTTAATAGTTTATCATTTAAATAATAATCCCTTTTGCTGTTATTCCTACCAAAATGGATAACCTCACATTTATCAACATTGTATTCCTTAGTTCCTTAGGTTCCTATGTAGCTGCTGGTCAAGGCTAGAACTGATCACTTTGCTTCAGATTGGTACAATTACCTTGGTTCATCACTACCCTTACTTCTTATCTCCCACCTTCAAATAAAGCAAAATTACAAAATTAGTCAATACGAAAGTGATTGAGTCAGTGAGGGAAGGAGGTGGTCATGACCTTCCACATCTCACCAGCCTCCATTGGCTTTCCTCACTGGAGAGAAGGAGAGAAACCTGTTCAGCAATGAATAGACACAACAATATTGTCAGACTTTAGGATGGGGGAATCACAAGACACTCTTTGCACAAATTCCCGACTGGAGTCAAGAATTATCCAAGTCAAAACTGCCGCAGTAAAACAACATGCCCTTCGACCGACTAAGAGGGGATTTGTCTCAGTTGGCAGGTGGTCCTATCTTCACATGACGTCCCAGTCACTCGCCGTTCCCCAGTGCACTGACTCGCGAGGAGCTCAGAAGCTAATGTGAGAGCTGAGGTCACGCCGGCTGATCTGAGTCGGCACTTTTTGTACTTGGAAAGCGATCTCGCCTGGCAGCTGATTAGGCGGCACCTCAGGAGGCCAATTATCCCACACAACCCAGTACAAACTGTAACTGCCAGTACCCAGGGGGAGGTACTCCTCTGGACAAGGAGTTAGGCTGCCCCTTTCCACCAAGCGCTCCACAATTTGCTCTCATATCACTGCTGCAATAATTACAAAATTAACTCATGATTTCCTTTTGAATAGCTCCTAATTAAGTGAGCAATTTTCTAAAAGCCAGACACAGGCAAATTAGCATTGTCACTGTGAAGACAGCAAAGACATAAGCACAGGAGGTAAAATCTTACCACAGCAGTTTCTGTCACCTTCTTAATTAAATGCAGAGAGTAACTGAGGTCCCTGACAGCATGGGAGCGATCAGTGTGCTTTTACTGCTCATGATCATTCCAGTGAGAGAACTTGTAAAGATTATTATGTACTTTAGCAATTTAGTCTAAGCAGCCTGGAGTTTTCCATGGATAGTATTATGACCACAATGGCATTGCCTGGCAAATACCACTTCGCCTCTCATACTAATGATGACCCTTTGTGGTCTGGATTTCAGAATGACGGTAACCGGGAGCAAGTTGATGACACCGTATTAATTGCAATCCTCAACACTGGCAAGGATCAGAAATAAAAGCAAACAGATTTCCTTGCGCTGTCACTTCATTTTGTCATTTCACACTGCACATGTCCTCTTGCCCTATCCTTATGGGCTCTGTCACACACAGTCTCACACCAACTGTTCCTTAAATGCTTTAAGGATGTACCTGAGCCAAGCATATAAAGAGGTGCCCAGGCTCAGTTGCCAGTTCATTAGGGATTCAGCATTTGAAATGGGAGACAAATCAGCCCTGGTTCTCACTTCTGCCCCTGATGCTGCCTCAAGGCCAGACACTCCCATCCCCTTAGACCATAAGACCATAAGACATAGGAGCGGAAGTAAGGCCATTCGGCCCATCGAGTCCACTCCACCATTCAATCATGGCTGATTTCAACTGCATTTACCCGCTCTCTCTCCATAGCCCTTAATTCCTCGAGAAATCAAGAATTTATCAACTTCTGTCTTAAAGACACTCAACGTCCCGGCCTCCACCGCCCTCTGTGGCAATGAATTCCACAGACCCACCACTCTCTGGCTGAAGAAATTTCTCCTCATCTCTGTTCTAAAGTGACTCCCTTTTATTCTAAGGCTGTGCCCCCGGGTCCTAGTCTCCCCTGCCAATGGAAACAACTTCCCTACATCCACCCTATCTAAGCCATTCATTATCTTGTAAGTTTCTATTAGATCTCCCCTCAACCTCCTAAACTCCAATGAATATAATCCCAGGATCCTCAGACGTTCATCATATGTTAGGCCTACCATTCCTGGGATCATCCGTGTGAATCTCCGCTGGACCTGCTCCAGTGCCAGTATGTCCTTCCTGAGGTGTGGGGCCCAAAACTGCTCACAGTATTCTAAATGGGGCCTAATTAATGCTTTATAAAGCTTCAGAAGTACATCTGCAGCACGGTAGCATAGTGGTTAGCACAATTGCTTCACAGCTCCAGGATCCCAGGTTGGATTCCGGCTTGGGTCACTGTCTGTGCGGAGTCTGCACATCCTCCCCGTGTGTGCGTGGGTTTCCTCCGGGTGCTCCGGTTTCCTCCCACAGTCCAAAGATGTGCAGGTTAGGTGGATTGGCCATGATAAATTGCCCTTAGTGTCCAAAAATTGCCCTTAGTGTTGGGTGGGGTTACTGGGTTATGGGGATAGGGTGGAGGTGTTGACATTGGGTAGGGTGCTCTTTCCAAGAGAGCCGGTGCAGACTCGATGGGCCGAATGGCCTCCTTCTGCACTGTAAATTCTCTGAAATCCCTGCTTTTATATTCCAAGCCTCTTGAGATGAATGACAACATTGCATTTGCTTTCTTAATTATGGACTCAACCTGCAAGTTTACCTTTAGAGAATCCTAGACTAGGACTCCCAAGTCCCTTTGCACTTCAGCATTATGAATTTTGTCACCGTTTAGAAAATAGTCCATGCCTCTATTCTTTTTTCCAAAGTGCAAGACCTCGCACTTGCCCATGTTGAATTTCATCAGCCATTTCTTGGACCACTCTCCTAGACTGTCTAAATCTTTCTGCAGTCTCCCCACCTCCTCCATACTACCTGCCCCTCCACCTATCTTTGTATCATCGGCAAACTTAGCCAGAATGCCCCCAGTCCCGTCATCTAGATCATTAATATATAAAGAGAACAGCTGTGGCCCCAACGCTGAACCCTGCGGGACACCACTCGTCACCGGTTGCCATTCCGAAAAATAACCTTTTATCCCAACTCTCTGCCTTCTGCCTGACAGCCAATCGTCAATCCATGTTAGTACCTTGCCTCGAATACCATGGGTCCTTATTTTACTCAGCAGTTTCCCGTGAGGCACCTTATCAAAGGCCTTTTGGAAGTCAAGATAGATAACATCCATTGGCTCTCCTTGGTCTAACCTGTTTGTTATCTCTTCAAAGAACTCTTAACAGGTTTGTCAGGCACGACCTCCCCTTACTAAATCCATACTAAATCTCCGGGATTTACTGTTGGTTCCCTGAAAATAAAAGAACTCTCTCCTCCTTTCCACCTCCATCACTAAGGGCTCCAGAGCAGCATCTTTGAAATACGGGAGCTCTTTCTTTTCCTTGTTGCTCCATTTGAGCAGTTCCTGCTGGTGGCATCAGCAACCCCCTTCCACTGAGTATAAGAACCCTTTAAGAAGAGCAGATTTGGTGCACCACATGTTATCAGTGCATGTTATTTGGCCCGCTCAGTGCTGCCTGTCTCAACAGGACTGGGCATGTCAAGTTCATGAATCATGATCCCTGTGCCTGAAAATTAACTTTGACGAATTATTATTGCGGAAGAAACATGCAAAATATATGCATATTGCTAAAAATACTAACAACGAGAAAAGACATTGTTATATTGTCATAAATACATGATAATACTTTGAATATGAACATTTTGGGCACCTGAAACCTCATCTAACTTTGCATATTAGCAAAGCAAATCAGCCAAATTAGCCACAGCGTATTCTTTCTGAATTATGTGGCGTGTTTGCTATTGTATTCTCATTTACTTAAAGATAGTAAAGCATTTCATTGTGAACTAGTTGAAGGAGGAAATCTTCTGCCAATATTACAATAAGCAATAGTAATGACCATAGACCGCTTTCCCCTTTGAGGGGGACAGGTGGTGATTTGGCCTAAGGGCCACAACACCTCAGGTACTAGGGCACGGTTGAGCCTTCATGGCACGATAGCACAATGGTAACACTGCTGCTTCATGGCACCAGGGACCCAGGTTCGATTCCCGCCTTGGTTCACTGTCTGTGCAGAGTCTGCACGTTCTCCCCATGTCTGCGTGGGTTTCCTCCGGATGCTCTGGTTTCCTCCCAGAGTCCGAAAAGACACGTTGTTAAGTGAAGTGGACATTCTGAATTCTCCGTCAGTGTACCCAAACAGGCGCCAGAGTGTGGCATGACTAGGGGATTTTCATTGTTAATGTGAGCCTCCTTGTGACACTAATAATGATTATTATTATTAAACTCAGCTGGTATGGGAATTGAGCCTGCACTACTGGTCTCGCTCTGCATCATGAACCAGCTCTCCAGGCAACTGAGCTAAACCTGCCCCCAAATGCAATTACCAGCCCCCCTTATTACAATAGGTAATAGTAAAAGCAAAATGCTGCAGATGTGGAAAATCAAAAGTAAAAACAGAAAATACTGGAAGCACTCAGCAAGTCAGTTACAACACCTGTGGAGCGAGACACAGATTGAATAATTTTCGGTCGCAGACTGTTCCTCGGAAGGTTTCTCTTACCATAGCTGCTGCCTGACCTGATGAATATTTGCAGTATTTTGAGTATTTATAAGGCAACCTCTAATGCCTCCAAGGGCAAGATGTCCTCCCCATAGCATATTTCTCGGCAGCGGGAGGCAACCCACACTGTTGGCCGGTAGCGGGATCTTCTGGTCCTACCACTGTCAATGGGATTTCCTTTAAATCCATCCCAAGCCGTCAGGAAACCTGTGGTAGGCGGGGATGGGAGCTCCCACCAGCGTGAAGATCTCAGAATAGCTGTGAAGTTATTTCAAAATGCTTCACTCAAAGACCTTCTTGATTAAGTAACATGACTAGTGCTACGTCAATAGGTTTAGCAACTCACCTGTTAATGCCCCATCGACTGAATGATCAATCAGCCTTCTTTTAAGGTGCAATTGGTCAAGGTGTGGGGGGTAATGTTAGCTGGGACAATAAAAACAACAGGCGTCTGTACTTATATGGTGCTGATAACAGAATAAAATATCCCATGGCATTTCAGAGGAGCATTATCAAACATAATTTGAAGGGGGGCACGGTGATGCAGTGGTTAGCACTGCTGCCATATGGCGCCAGGTCACTGTCCGTGTGGAGTTTGCACATTCTCCCCGTGTCTGCATGGGTCGCACCCCCACAAACCAAAGATGTGCAGGTTTGGTGAATTGGTCACGCTAAATTACCCCTTAATTGGGAAAAAACATGAATTGGGTACTTTAAATTTTTTTTTAAATCAGACAAAATGTGACACCGAGACACAGGAGGAGATACAATGCTGGCTGACTAAAAAATTTAGTTGGAGTAACAGTTTGCAAGGAGCTTCTAAGAAGAGGAACGAGAGTTAGGGGAGCAGAAAGGTTTAAGGTGGGAATTCCAAATCTTTGGCAACAGAAGACTGAAGATTGAAAGCCCCATTCTGAAGGATTCTCAAGATGCCAGAATTGCAGGGATGCAGTTATCTTGGGGAATAAAGGGTGAATTTTGTGCCTGTTATTAGGTACATACACATGGCAGGCCCAGAGGCGAACTCGAAATGCGCTTCAGGAGCGTGATCCAATGGCCACGTGCGTCCGAAAAGCAGCTCGCTGCAGCACAGCGTGGACAATAAAAGCCATGAGACCCCGCTCCCGGGATCTCCCTGGATCGCAACGCCGCCCGAGATCTTACGCAGTCTCGCAAGACGCTGAAATGTAAATCTCGCCCATTGTGCGTGGGATCACTTTTTAGTAAATCTGCATCTTAGAGTGAGACAGTTAGTCTCACTTTGATGTGCAGATTCCTGAGTTACCCAAGGTGTTGGAATCTATCCCCTTTGCCTCTGAGACCTCAGGCTAGCGTTGTTAAGCACTGGGGACCAGATGGAATGGCACTCATGGGGGTCTTCCAGGGGATTGGAGACCCCCAGGTAAATGTCCTTTGGGCAGGGTGGCACCCTGGCACTGCTGGAAAGATAGGATAAATTCTGTACAACAGTCTGTAAGAATTAGTGCCTCTATTCATAGACCAGAACAGTAAGAGAATGGGGGGGGGGCAAGAGGATAGGGTCAAATAAACATGATAGGATGACATGTCAAGGTGCACACCTTTATGTAGAGCAAGATCATGACTTGCAATATGGCTCATGGGAAACCTTGCAGGAAAGGGTCAGTCAAAGCAGAGCTTATAAATTTGAGATAGGGGTCCCACACCTTACCGAATGTATCACAGTTAGAACGGAGCACAGACGTCAGATATTCCATAGGAATATATTCCATGACTATTTTATGCAAATTTTGAATCGAAGAATACTGGTCACTGATCCAGGAGCAGGGAATATTTTTCCGAGCTACAAAAGTTAGGATGTTATACAGTCTTTTTAGGTTAAGATCAATATCTCTCCCGTCTGGAAGACCCAGAATTAGGAACAAAGGATCAAATTCTAAGGCCCTGCCACATACTCGGTCAAGCTCCTTAACTAAAGCAGACCAATTGGATTGAATCTTGACACAGGCCCATGCGCAGTGTATATAATCATCCTCATCTACCAGGCACTTTAGGCACTTCGAGATTACAGCAGGATCAAACCTGTGTCGCAAACACGTGTGATATGCAAGTGGTGCAACATCATGAACTGAGTCTCCCACATACTATTGCATACCGAAAAGTTATTAGCATAATCCCATATACTACTCCATGTCACCTCATCAATATTGGTCGTCAAGCCTCTTCCAAGACTGCAAAGTACCCAATGTACTAACACAGGATCTAGAACACAAAGGTATCATAAAATGTGATAATTAACCCTTCAGGCTTCGCAGAAATCCAAGGTTTTTTCCACTGAGGAAATAGAGGAGTTAATATGCGAAGTTGTCTTGTTAAGGATAAAGTCTCTAAATTGCAGACACTTAAAAAGGGTGTCTCAGAATGTCAAATTGTTTGCATAGCTGTTCAATGGATGACAAGGGAGCACCGCTGAACATATCTCCCAGCCTTCACATGCCTCTATCCCTCCAAGTATTGAATCCATAGTCCATAATACCTGGCGGGAAGTCTAGGCTGCCCTGGATGGGAGAGAGAGCTGAAGTCAGTTTAGGTCTCTCTTCTAGTTAACAGACCCCATACTCTAAGCATATTAATAATTATAGAATTTTCGCACCTAGCAAAACCCAACCTAAAGTCCCCGCAAAATAACAAGACCTGTAAAGGGTATACCGACTTGTCTGCTCAATATCGAGCCAAATGGAGGTGGGGTCCTTTCTAACCCAGTCTCTTATAAACCTCACAGAGACGAATAATAGTAATCTTTATTAGTGTCACAAGTAGGCTTACATTACACTGCAATGAAGTTACTGTGAAAAGCCCCTAGTCACCACACTCCGGTGCCTGTTCAGGCACACTGAGGGAGGATTCAGAATGTCCAATTCACCTAACAAGCATGTCTTTCAGGCCTTGGGGGAGGAAACCCACATAGACACAGAGAGAACATGCAGACTCCGCATAGTGACCCAAGCCAGAAATCATACCCGAATCCTTGCCGCTGTGAAGCAACAGTGCTAACCACTGTGCTATTGGTGCAGTCTAATATACAGCACTCCCAACTCTCCTTAGAACCTGGGAGCTGCAATTTGATGAACTTCAAATTAGGTTTATTTTTCTTCCATATAAACAAACTGATTATTCCATTGATCTCCTTTAAGACCCTAGCAGACAACAAGATTGGCAACATCTGCAAGGGATACAACAGTCTAGGCAACACATTCATCTTAATCAGTGCAATCCGACGCAGCTACGATACTGGCAGGATGAACCAACAAGCCAGTTCCCACCTTGTAGACAAATCAACGGAGGAGTAAAATTAGCCCCATATAGATGTTGGAGAAAGGTGGTAATTACAACAACCAGAAAAATAAACCCCGACAGGGCCACCTGATAGTGAAATTAGCAAGGAGAGGTGTCTACCTCTCAACCCTCCCACCGACATAGCTTCAGACTTTGTGAATTAATCTTATAACCAGGGAAGGTACTAAATCTAACTACCACGTCGATAATGGCAGGAACTAAAATGTCCAGCTTTGGTGCAAACACCAGCACATAATCAACGTAAAGCGTGATCTTATACTGCTTCCCCCACAGCACAGCCCAAATATCAAAGGATCTTGCCTTATAGTATCCGCTAAAGGCTCTATGGCCAATGCAAACAGCAAGGGGGTAAGGGGCAGCCAAACCCAGTCCCTCTCTGAAGGCTAAAATTCTTTGATCTAAAGGCATTCATGAGCACTGCCACCAATGGCCGATGGCACATACCTGAATCCACTTAACGTGTTGCACACCCAGCTCAAATCTACACAATGTATAAACCAGATAATTCCATTCCACCCTGCCAAAAGCTTTCTCTGCCATTCAGGGAGTTCACTAACCCATCCAAAGCCAGCTTTTGGAAAACTTGGATCACATTCAGTACCCTCTGCCATCATTGCTGATGAACCCAGTCTGGTCCTCCCAAATGGTCAGTGGGAGAATTCCCACTAAATGTCACATCACCATTTCAGACAACAATTTCAAATCAAAATTCAGAAATGAACTTGGCCTATAGGAAGCACACTCTTCCGGGGCCTTGCCGAACTGCAAAAACAAGGAAATATTTGCCTCCTGGAGCATTGGTGGCAATAGATCTGTCTGAAATGAATGACAGTACATATCAATTAACAGATCTAGTAACAGTCAAAGAAGCAACATTTTTGAAGTTCGGGGTTCTTTCCTCTACTTCATTGAGCCTTTTATTCGTATTCTGCAGCTTGGCCTCAGGAGCACTAAGATTCTGTGTCAACAAGCTGAGTTTGTCATCAAGTACACTAATATTGATGATAATGTTCGCAGTCATTATTTCTTTCAACACTCATTCAAAAATCATCTAGGGACATTCTACGGACTATGAACTCCTGGATTAGGCAAGCATGGGCCGGGCAAACAGGAGGAAAGAGGGATTACAAAACCGCTATTCCCATGCCCACATCACATTGTTTCCCCCTTTATTTCAGTCCTGACATTTTACCCCGCTCTGGATCGAGATTATAACTAAAATATAACGGTCACCTGGACATTGGGCCCACCCGCCAAGTGTAAAGGTAGACGGGCCAAGTGAAACCACTTTATTTGACTCCTTAGTGGGCATAATTGCTCGTGTGATTGACGGCGGGCGCTTCCAACTCGCATATGCATCCGGCGACCAAAATATTGCATAAGTGCAATAAACTCTGGCCTGAGAATGCTGGAGGAGATTACAGAGATAGGGACGTTTGAATTGGCTTTAGGCACTTCACAGCCTTTGGAACGCAACATGGAAATCAACCATTTCAGATCATGCACTCTGTCCCCCTTTTTATTCTGCCCCCTTTTCAACAGCAGAAAATCCATGACATACCTACCTGCCTTTATTTCTGAAGAAGAATCATATTCAACTCAAAACATTACCAGGTCTGTTCTCACCTTACTAAAATTGGTCCTCTGTTAATTTAATATTATTACTGTTCGTCCTTTTTTATGGCTAACCTATTCCCTATGTAGATTCCAGTGGAAAACAGCCAGCAATATTACTATGAAATCCATTGTGGAGGCCTGATTCGACCTGGTTGGAAAGGATGGTTGATGCCAAACAGTTACCTAAATTAGTGACAAAATTAGTGACAGATACAAAGTATCAGGAAAGATTGAGAAGGCTGAGTTTTTTCTCTGTCTGGGAATGAATTGACAAAGAGGAGACTTGATGAGCGCTTTCAAGATTATAACAGAATCCAATAAACTGGATGTGAAGAATGTTTCCATATTTGAGTGAATCGGGAGTGAGGGGATCTGGATATCAGGTGGGCAGTAACAGACCAACTAAGAACAGAAGACCTGCCTTATCCCCATTAAGATACCCACCCCATTCCTTGAGCTTCTCTCCAGCTAAACTAAAAGAATGAGCTCTGAGGAAGAGTCACATGGATGCAAAATATTGATACTGCCGGACCCATTGAGTTTTCCCAGCACTTTCTGTTTTTATTTCCGATTTCCAGCACCTGCAGTATTTTGCTTTTGTGAAAAGAATGGGCTGACTGTCAGCAGAAAGATTGAGGTTATGTTTAGTCGCAATGTGTGATATTGATTAATTAAGACAGAGCTTTGGCACTGAAAGCAGAACAAACATGCAAAATACATGCAGAGGGTTAAGCTCACTATCAATGACAAAGAACACCATGATATTGTTATACGATATTCCACTACTTTGAATGGAAATCACCTAAGCCACCTTAACTAGGAACCAACAAATACTTTTGCATCCAAATGCAGAAACTGAGCAGACAGTCAGTACCTTGTGCATATTTGTCATTTCAGGAACAATCGCTTACAGTATTATCATAGAATAAACAGTTTGGAAGGAGGTCATTTGACCATCATGCTGGCACTTTGGATGGGCCAGCAATTTAAATCCACACTCCTGCTGTGTCCCCATAGCTCTGCAAATGCTTCCTTTACAAGTTTCCATATCCAATTGCCTTTTGAGATTTACTATTGAATCTACTTCTGCTAGCCTTCCCAGTGATGCATTTCCCCATCATAACAACTTGCTGGATAAAATCATTCTCCCCATCTTCCCTCCCTCTGCTTTTTGTTACTACTGATCTTCCTGCCAGTGAGAACGGTTTCTCCCTATCTCTTTTCATAATTTTTAATCTATTAAATCTCCCGTAGAAAGGGCAGCACAGTGGCGCAGTGGTTAGCACTGCTGCGTCTCGACGCCGAGGACCCGGGTTTGATTCCGGCACCGGGACACTGTCCCGTTCTCCCCAAGTCTGCGTGGGTCTCATCCCCACAACCCAAAAAGACGAACAGGGAAGGTGGATTGGCCATGCTAAATTGCCCCTTAATTGGAAAAAAAGGATTGGGTGCGCTAAAGTTATTTTAAAAAAATCTCTCATAGAAGAATTCACTAAGGTGTGTGTGGAGAAAGTTTTGGCAGAATCTAGAAAAAAGGGGCATGGTGGCAGGAATGCTCCGCCTGTTCTCTGGGGGTGGGATTCTCTCATCCCTCCGGCAGCTCACCCTGCCTGCCGGTTTCCCGGCGGCGTGGGTTGGCTTCAACGGTAATCCCGTCGCCAGCATATGGCGCGCCACCGAGAAACGTACAGCTGGGAGGCCGGAGAATCCCCCCCCCCCCCACAAAAAAAAGATGGGCAGTAACAGACCAAATAAAATAACTTGAAAATACAGAGAGGTAGGAATGTGGAACTTGGTGCCAAGGGAGTGGTTGAAGCAGAGATCACTGAGAATTAAATGAGGGGCTTGATGCATACCCAGGAGAAAGGGGATCGAAATAGAGGGATACTGGGACTGGCTGGCAAGAGGTAATTAGATTGGGAGGAGGCTCATGTGGACTATAAACACCAGCTTGTATTAGCTGCGAACATATTGGGCGATTTCTTTCTGCTCACCCCCGCGGCGTGTTACTCAGCGGGAGAAGGTTTGATTTGATTTATTGTCACATGCACCGAAGTACAGTGAAAAGCATTTTTCTGCGGCTGAGGGAATGTACACAGTACGTACATAGTAGACAAAAGAATAATCAACAGAGAACATTGACAAATGATACACCGACAAACAGTGATTGTTATAGTGCGGAACAAGGGGCCAAATAAAGCAAATACATGAGCAAGAGCAGCATAGGGCGTCGTGAATAGCGTTCTTACAGGGAACAGATCAGTCCAAGGGGGAGTCGTTGAGGAGTCTTGTAGCTTTGGGGAAGAAGCTTTCCTCTGTCTGGATGTGCGAGTCTTCAGACTTCTGTACCTTCTGCCTGATGGAAGGGTCTGGAAGAAGGCAATGCCTGGATGGAAGGGGTCTCTGATAATACTGTCTGCCTTCCTGAGGCAGCGGGAGGTGTATACAGAATCAATGTAGGGGTGGCAAGCTTGTGTGATGCGTTGGGCTGAGTTCACCACACTCTGCAGTTTCTTGCGATGGCCCGCCAGTTGCCATTGGCGGGATCCTCTGGCGCCGTTGCTGTCAATGGGATTTCCCATTGAATCCACCCCACTCCGCCGGGAAATGCATGGCGGGCCCGGAAGATCCCGCTGGCAAGAACGGCGGGAAACCATCCCCCCCGCAACCCCACCCCTCCCCTTTGTTCCTCGGCTGTACGCACTATTGAGTTATAGTTTTGCCCTGAGACCTGAAGATTTTAATGATACTCACCCCACAGCTTGAACCTCCCTCCAGCAGTACAACTAAAAGAATGGACTCTGAAGAAGAATGATACGGACACGAAACATTAACACTGTTTCTCTCTCCATCGACACTGCTGAGTTTCCCAGCACTTTCTGTTTTTATTTCCGATTTCCAGCACCTGCAGTATTTTGCTTTTGTGAAAAGAATGGGCTGACTGTCAGCAGAAAGATTGAGGTTATGTTTAGTCGCAATGTGTGATATTGATTAATTAAGACAGAGCTTCGGCACTGAAAGCAGAACAAACATGCAAAATACATGCAGAGGGTTAAGCTCACTATCAATGACAAAGAACACCATGATATTGTTATACGATATTCCACTACTTTGAATGGAAATCACTTAACTAGGAACCAACAAATACTTTTGCATCCTAATGCAGAAACTGAGCAGGCAGTCAGTACCTTGTGTGTATTTGTCATTTCAGGAACAATCGCTTACAGTATTATCATAGAATAAACAGTTTGGAAGGAGGCATTCGACCATCATGCCTGTGCTGGCACTTTGAATGAGCCAGCAATTTAATTCCGCACTTTTGCTGTGTCCCCATAGCTCTGCAAATGCTTCCTTTACAAGTTTCTACATCTAATTGCCTTTTGAGATTTACTATTGAATCTACTTCTGCCAGCGTTCCCAGTGATGCTTTTTCCCATCATAACAACGTTCTGGATAAAATCATTCTCCCCATCTCCCATCCCTCTGCTTTTGCTTACTGATCATACAAAGAACAAAGAACAAAGAAAAGTACAGCAGAGGAACAGGCCCTTCGGCCCTCCAAGCCTGCACCGACCATGCTGCCCATCTAAACTAAAATCTTCTGCACTTCCTGGATCCGTATCCCTCTATTCCCATCCTATTCATGTATTTGTCAAGATGCCCCTTAAATGTCACTATCGTCCCTGCTTCCACCACCTCCTCCGGCAGCAAGTTCCAGGCACCCACTACCCTCTGTGTAAAAAACCTGTCTCGCACATCTCTAAATCTTGCCCCTCGCACCTTAAACCTATACCCCCTAGTAATTGACCCCTCTACCCTGGGAAAAAGCCTCTGACTATCCATTCTGTCTATGCCCCTCATAATTTTGTAGACCTCTATTAGGTCACCCCTCAACCTCCGTTGTTCCAGTGAGAACAAACCGAGTTTATTCAACCGCTCCTCATAGCTAATGCCCTCCATACCAGGCAACATCCTGGAAAATCTCTTCTGCACCCTCTCTGAAGCCTCCACATCCTTCTGGTAGTGTGGCGACCAGAATTGAACACAATATTATCATAGTGGGAGCTGATTCTTAGTATTACTTTATCAAAATCCCTCAGAATGTTCAATCTCTCCATTAAATCTCCCAGTATACCTTTCTCTCCAGACCACTCAGAGTTGCCCCAGTCTATCTACATAACTGAAGTGCTCTATGTCATTCCAGCCAATCTCCTCCACACCACCTAAGGCCTTGACATTCTTCCTAAAGTGTGATGCCCAGAATTGGACACAATGTTTCAGTTGAGGCCGAGCCTGTAATTTAGAATATAGTGCATTCCATGTAACAGAATGTCTGAGAGTTCTTTCCAAAAGGAGAATCAACCAAAAATGAAGGCACTTTGGTGGGGAGATAGAAGGTGTAGAATCCAACGGAAGAGATGCAGGTAGGATAGGAACGAACAAAGGTTTATTTCGGTATGCACAAAATGACAAAGCTGCGACTCCTCTCCCGAAGAGCCGCTCTCCCTGACCTGCACCCGGGTCAGGGTTTTTATACTGAAAGGTTCCCCCTTGTTCAGGGGATATCCCGCCACCAATTATGGAGGGAGCTGATACTCTGAGGTGGAAGGGGGGAATTGTGTAGAGCACAGTCCTTGGCCCCCAAGGGGGTCAAAATAGAAGGAAGGTCAAAGAAATCCATTTTGAGGATGTTTGTGGAAGCAGGGAGAGAAATAGCACAGTCGAGAAATAGCACAGTCAAGTGGTGTTGGAAGAGAATTCAAGTAGGAAAAGGAATAATGATCATAAGGCGGGCCTCCAATAACGGAGTAGAGGGAGCAGAGAATGAGGAGTAAACCAGAAACAGAGAACAATACGCGTCGATTAGGAGGCATCATGTATTTTGGAATCAGAAGGCCATGGAAGCCTCACTCCTGGGACGAGAGTACATATCCTAGATTGGCAGCACAGTGCAGCAGTACTGTGGCCAACATTATTCTCAAAAGGATCACCATCAAAACCAATCATTTCTTTCACTGCTGTTTGGAGGATCTTGCTGTATACCAATTGGCTGCTGCATTTGCTGACATTGCAAATGTGACTCCACGTCAAAATCAATCCTTGGCTATGCAGCACTTTGTATTTGAGGGATAAGTTAGCGGGAAAAGCATTCTTCAAAATGAAATTTTGGGTTGTGAGTGTCGCTGTCATTTATTGCCCGTCCCTAGTTGGCCTGTGTTTTGTTATGCTCTTGTCGTAGCTTAAGCTGCTTTCTTGATGTGCACTCTGACAAAGGAAGGTTCAGACTTGGAGATAGCTTTAACACATTTATTAAACTATTAACAATTCTCCTACTTGGATTCGACTCTACTGTTAATCCTGCTATAGCTACTCAGACTGATGAACCAGTCTGCTACAATCCACGTGGTGGGTATGATGTTCAATCAATCCTGTGTCTGTACTCACTGAGTGTCTCCACTGGAAAGCGGAAGATCATGTGTGCTGTGTCCTTTTATATGGGTTGGTGTAATGCCCTCCTGTGGTAGTGTCACCTCTGCGTGTATCGTGAATGCCCATTGGTCGTGTCCTATCTTACTGACCTATTGGTTGACTGTCTGTGTGTCATGTCTCTGGTGCTTTCTCTCGTGTCTAGCTAGGTGTAGTCTGTTCACATTAACCCCTTGTGTACGTACAGTGATGCATATCACCACATCCCCCTTTTTTCATGTTACATATTTTCTGTACAGTGTTAAAGAAAATGGAACAAAAACAGATAGATGAGTGATGCTACGTACAAGTTATGATGACTGTGATGACTGTACAATAGTATACAAGACCAAATAATGGTTGCGATGACTTTGAGGATAAGACAATACAAAATAAAAGTTATGAGTCCAATCGTTCATTAATTTATATGGTCTGGAATAGAAGTGTCAATGGTGATGTTGTCATTCCCTTGTGAATGCCGTCAGTGTCCTGGTGTTTGGTCATCAGCAGGTGTTCAAGTGTTCAAATCACTTCATTGACTGATTTGGAGTCTGGTTCTTTTTTTTTTCAATGCTTATGGTAGCAATTCTTGATGGCATCTGTCCTGAAAGCCATGTTGCCTGTTGGTAGTGTAGCAAACATGAAATGGTAAGATGCATCGTCCTGCCATGGCATGTCATTGTACTGACCTGAGCAGTAACAGTGTCCCTCATTTGCAGAGTTGTACCATGTCGTACCAGTCGTAGTTCCATTGGTGTTGTTTTTGTCGTGCTTGTTGTCGACGTTGGTGCCTTTGGCACGCTTCTTGCTATTGTCTTTGATGTTGTTGTTGTGTTGCTTTGTTTTGTTGTCATGTTTGCTGCGCTCAAGGACCACACTCTGTGTATAATACGAGTCCTTCACACAGTTACTCGTGTCAGCGTCCTTTGTGGCATCTGCTGTCTCCTTGAGCGTGCCGTCACTGAGTTCGCGGCGCTCCCCGTCTGGAGTCATGTCCGGCTTACTTGAATCAGCTTTGGCTTGTCGATGCTCCCCGTCTGGAGTCTGGTCTGTTTCACCTGAGTCAGTTTTGGCTTCCTGATGCTTCCCGTCCGGAGTCATTTCACGTTCACTTGCATCTTCTGAGGCTTCTTAATGCTCCACGTCTGGAGTCAAAACGTTCAGGAATTCATTTGCTTGTGGAGAGGCTCTAGCGAATGAGGTTTGAATTAACGTGGTGTCACCGGAGTCACCAGCAGTCTCACTGTGATTGTCGAGTGCCTCTGTACACACTAGCTGAGGTCTGTCACGTTGCACATCTAGTATGGGAAGTGGGATGCCGTCGTCACTTGTCTCACATACAGTGGGTAGAGCCTCAGTGGCTTCTTGTCGTTCACTTGAGCTGGGTAGACTGTCAGAGTCTTCTTCTTGTTCACTGGAGCGTGGTAGACTGTCATAGTCTGCTTGCTGTACACTTGAGCATGGCAGACTGTCATAGTCTTTCTGTTGTTCACTTGAGCGTGGCAGACTTGCATCGTCTGCTGCTGGTTGCTCAGAGGAGGTTGCTAGACCATCATAGTCTTGCGCATGCAAGGACTGCGCTTCGGAGTCTTGCATTGCTTCTGTCATGGAGGCTGTCCACGAGCTCGCTGTGGAGGCTTGTGTCACTCGAGTCACTTCTTTTTCATGCAAGGACTGGGCTCTGGAGTCTTGCGTTGTTTCTATCGTGGAGTCTGTCCACGAGCTTGTTGTGGAGGTTTGTTTCACTGGAGTCACTTATTTGTGTGGAGACGTGCAGTTGTCTCGCTGTGGAGTCTTTCATCGCTTTCTGTGTGGAGTCGGGGACACTTCGCGGTGCGTGGACCACTCTCTGTGTGGCAGCAGGCCGCTCTCTGTGGGGTTGTACCGCTCTCTGTCTCTTGGTGTCAGGCCGCAGCATAATCCTGCACTCACGAGTCGGGATGTCATATATGCTGGGGTGAAGATCCTCAAATCCGAAGAACACATCCGCGTCTGTGTCGGATTCTTCACTGTAGAACACATCTCATTGCGGTTCGGATTTGGTACTGAGGTCGCCATCTCCAATGATGAGATCATCGTCTGAGTCGCAGCCTTCACGGACCATATCATCACCTTTTGTGTCGGAGCTGGCACTGGGCTCGCGATGTCCAAAGAAGAATTCAGGGTCTGAGTCATCGTCTTCAAGGACTGTATCATCCCTTTGGGCGGTGCTAACTGCTTGTTGCAGAGTTCTGCAGAGGTTACTTTCAGCTACTGGTCGAAGTTCAGGCATTGTGCTGCCGTTCCAGGTGAAAGAATCTGGTTTTGAGGCTTTAAAAAATTTTTTCCTTGATTTGGGACATTTTCCCTTTAAGTGGGCATGGTCTGGGGCCTCTGACATCATGCAGCGTGTGACGTAGAGCGTAGGAATGGATTGCGCATGTGCGGTACCTTTTCCATGGTGGCCGCCAATCAAAATTGTTGTTCGTTTCTCCGGTACCTCGGCCTCGTGGTGAGTATTGGCGCCTCTTTTACCATTTTCTGTTGATTTGGTTGTGTTTTCCTCGCAGTATTGTTCGAATTTGTCCAGGACTGCCTGGAAGTCGCTCCTGTTTTGGCCTTTGGAGAACTTGAATGTTTTGAAGATTTCTTCTGCTCTGGCACCCGCGATGGTGAGCAGAAGCTCTGTCTTTTCAGCATCGGCCACGTCTTGTAGGTCGGCGGCTACCAGGAAGATCTCAAACTTTTGCCTGAATGCCCGCCAGTTTGCACTGAGATTGCCGTGACACCTGAGCCGCTGTGGAACTGGAATCTCGATCATCTTGCCTGGGTGTTGTTGCTGGTTGTCACTGTTTGCTGAGTTGTAACTATATGGATTTAAACAGTTACTCACCGGTACCATGTTTTGTTATGCTCTTGACGTAGCATAAGCTGCTTCCTTGATGTGCACTCTGACAAAGGAAGGTTCAGACTTGGAGATAGCTTTAACACGTTTATTAAACTATTAACAATTCTCCTACTTGGATTCGACTCTACTGTTAATCCTTCTATAGCTACTCAGACTGATGAACCAGTCTGCTACAATCCATGTGGTGGGTATGATGTTCAATCAACCCTGTGTCTGTACTCATTGAGTACTCCACTGGAAAGAGGAAGATCATGTGTGCTGTGTCCTTTTATGTGGGTTGGTGTAATGCCCTCCTGTGGTAGTGTCACCTCGGTGTGTATCGTGAATGCCCATTGGTCGTGTCCTATCTTACTGACCTATTGGTTGACTGTCTGTGTGTCATGTCTCTGGTGCTTCCTCTAGTGTCCAGTTAGGTGTAGTGTGTTCACATTAACCCCTTGTGTACTTACAGTGATGCATATCACCACAGCCTGTAAATGTGATGACAAAACTGAATGACTTTATGGTCCACTTCAGAGTGAAGAGTCAACCAGGTTGAAAAGAGGATGGTACTTGTAAAGGTGGAAAGACCATGCTTGAAGGTGTTGCTAATAATAACCACAAGCTGCGAGTATGTTTCTTCTATTGACGAAATGACCACACAACCAGTATGTTAGTTGAAAAGACAGTTTATCATTAAACACAAGACTTATCTCTATATGCAATGATACTCGCGGCTATGCATTAAACCACACCTATAAACTAAGATGACCTTTATTTAACATCTGGGCGACCGGCTCTGTGCAGGTAGATAAGGCCTTTATCTGAATCCCCACCTGTGTCGGCTGGAAGTCGTCAGGTTCATCTCGGCTGCGGCTCATCTCTCTCAGGTAGCGATCGCGGGCCTTGAACTTGACTGGTCGTTATGCTGAAGTTGGTGTCTGCACAGGCCGGCCCCAAAAGAGACCGAACCCTAGTTGCTCAATGCGTCTTACCCGTCACCTTTTTCGCGCCCTTTTGAGCAGTGCTAACTCAGGATCCAATGGATCGATAGGGTCTCGATCACCCTAATCGATTCTGGCCAATTAGGGGTGGGTACCTCGATGGCTGGGCGGGTCCTAGTTACCATTGTCCCAAGTACGTATACCTTTCCAAATAAGGGGGAGCGGCGCCGGTGAGTCTGCTACTGTTGCTATTTCTTAATTTGAGTCTATTGTCCGGGGGAAATCGGTGATTGACCTTTAACTGGTGCAAGTTTCCGTTCGGTCTGGTTTTCCTTTGCACAATACACAAAGGCTGTGTACTGTCTGTGTCCCAACTTGACCACAATTCCCATTATCCTTTGCGGTGGCCATTTTAGATGGCCACAAAGGAATAATGATTTGGTGATCTCTGGAAGAGAAAAGCTGGCAAATAGTTTGCCAAAGCTAAACCTGAAAAAGAAAGAAGTGGTTTTGGTTCTGGACACGGAAGAGACTGAAGGAGTTTTGATGGGCCTGAAGTATCAGGCACAGGGCATGCACACATGGCTATTGTACCATAAGATAGGTGAATCAGCAAACCTACAAACAAGGCAAAATATCACTGAAACATTTTAGCGCAGTAGTTTCATTCTGTCATGGGATGTGGGCATCATTGGCAAGGCCAGTATTTGTTGCCCATCACTAATTGGCCTTGAACTGAGTGCACGGCCATTTCAGAGGCCAGGTAAGAGCCAACCATGTTTCTGTGGGTTTGGAGGCTCAGACCAGGTAAGGACAGCAGATTTATTTTCCCTTAAGGACATTAGTGAACCAGATGGGTTTTTTACAACAATCGATGATCGTTCTGTGGTCACCAGTACTGAGATTAGCTTTCAATTCCAGAGTTATTCATTGAACTTAAATTCCACCAATGAGCATGGTGGAATTTGAGCCTGTGCCCCAAAGCATTAGCCGAGGCCTTTGGGGGTTACCACTATGCCACCATCTCCCCCATGCTGGCATTAATTTTTTTTAAATATTGAATTGGATTTGCTTCCCCCTAATGCTTTTGCCAGCACTTAACATTTCATAGAATCCCTACAGTGCAGAAGGAGGCCATTCAGCCCATCGCATCTGCACCAATCCCCTGAAAGAGCACCCTACCTAGGCGCACTCCCCCGCCCTATCCCGTAACCCCACCTAACCTGTACATATTTGGACACTGAGGTGCAATTTTAACATGGTCAATTCACCTCATCTGCACATCTTTGGACAGTTGGAGGAGACCGGAGCACCCGGAGGAAACCCATGCAGACCTGGGGGGGAATGTGCAAACTCCACACAGTCGCCCAAGGCCGGAATTGAACCCGGGTCCCGTTGTGAGGCAGCTATGCTATCCACTGTGCCATCCTGCCGTCCGTGACTAAACAAATACTCTACAACTACAATAGAAATGGAGCTCTACTATGTGAGACTGAACCTTGAGGGTCAGGCATGTAAGAATTTAAGAATTTTACACATTTGAAAATTAATCCTGATTAATACCTCATGACTTGTTTTCAGGAGCATTGTAGCTCACTGAAATGTCCCCCTGAACAATTGTATTACGAGATGAGTTCCGAGGTTTTTACTGGCGTACGATCACATTTGAGAGAACAAATCTTAAACAGCTAGAGGAGCCTTTTACAAATAATTTCGACAATGAAGCTGTGGTTCCGAAACCAAGACCGCAATTAGAAAGTTTATATATAGGACCGTGAGGTGTGACACTGGCTAAGGACAGGATGTGGGCAGCTAACAGTCCCAGTTGACTACCCAGTTCGACAAACGGCTCCTGATGATTATAATTAATATTCTTCAAATGACGGTTTCTCAACAAAACAAAAAAAAAATGGAATTTTTAAAAGAAGAAAAATAACGGCTGTCAGAATATTCCCGAGCTTGAGCTTAGTCAAGAAGAAACTGTTTTCATCTGAATCATCCTCTTTGAAAATGGAAGGGGCCAGCCCAGAAATTTAAGTTGGTTTCAGTTGCGATGTAAAAATAGCTGGAGTCTCATTCTTCAAAAAAAAATGTATGTGCTGCCGATTATCACTGTGTTGGACGTGTTATCATTGCAGCTGGCCGAATAGAAGCGGCAACCCCTTTATCAAACATGGTTTCATTTTTGATGCTTGAGGTTAAGTTTTCTAAAGTGAGGAATCAAGTCCATTAAAAAATCTCAGGCACACTGCATCCTTCTGATACGTGCCGTCCAGGGGGAAGATAATGTCAGCCCTGGATTATCTTTTCCTGTCTACAAGCTGCTTGGTAAGATTGAAAGTTCACCTGAAAGTGTTGCTTGCAGAAGAGTAGATTTCCCTCTGTGGCAGCTTCTCTGGAGTGCATGTTCGAGATGTTGTCAGGAGCACAGAATTTGCTTCCTGTGTGTTATTGGCTGTGGAATGGCACACTATCATGGTACTACCCCGTTCATAGAACCCTAGAATGGCTCAGCGCACAAAGATGGCCATTTGGCCCATCCTCCATGTGTCGGCTCTTTGAAAGACCGATCTAATGTGTCCTCTGCTCTTTTCCCCCCAGCCCCACATTTTTAAAAAACTTTTTGAAGCATACACTTAAACCCTTTTTCAAAGTTACCACTGAAACCGCTTCCATCACCCTTTTAGACAATAAAATAGAGACTTATGTTCATATCGGACTCTACATGACCACCGGATTACGCAAAACACTTTAGAGTCAATGGTGTAATTTTTGAAGTGTAGTCACTGTTAGAATGTAGAAAATGCAGCGGCTAATTTATGCTCAGCAAACAACAACGTGAACCAGATCACCTGTATCTTGTGAAGTTGTTCAAGGGATAAATATAATTGCCCAGTTTATCCGTAAATGTCCAGCATTTCCGACCTTTCCCCTCGCCTGAGGTGTGGTGACTCTCTGGCTAAATCACCACCAGTCAGCTCTCTCTCAAAAATGGAGAGTAGTCTATGGTCCTTTGGGACTATGGTGACTTTCACTTTTGCATAATTGACCAAGTCATCAGGCAGCACAGTAGCACAGCTGCCCGGGATATTACCCCATTCAGTCTGGAGCTATCATGGTGAGACATTTTCATTCACCCACTGTCCCCTTCACTCGTGTCCCTCCCCCAGTCCGCAGCTCTGGCCTGTGTTCGCAGGTTGGGTGGCGAGGGTGAGGGGTTAGTTCTGCACGGTAGGCTCCCAGCAGGATTCCTGCCTGAAGAGGAACCCACCAGTGTGACTCCCATAGGGACCCCGTTCACAACAGGAGAGGCAGTGAGGGATCCTAAATAGGCCAAATTCAAAGTTCCCACTAAGAAGGCCTCAGCTGGGAGCAGGAGCTTCAACGGATGGGTCTTTCTCCATCGGGAGAACTCTGAGCCTTTCCCAACACTGTCCTTGGCCTATGGCAACTATCGCATGAGGGATACAAGAGGAAGGAAAATCCATTGAGGGCAACAGCCATCCCTACCCCTCTCTACCATTTGCGTTCAGCCAACGGGAAGGAGTGGGGAAGGCCTGGCAGGACAGCTAGGCAATGGTGAGAAAGCATCAAATGGAGACAATAATGTGTTTCATCTAAACGAGCGCGAGGAATCAGAGAGGAACCCTGACTGACACTCATACACATCCAGCTGGCAAGTGGCGATGGAAACATTGTGCGGAGAAACCTTCGAACCGCTGAGATGGAAAACATTACACAGGGAGAACATCAGAAAGAGGGCTAAATCTGCGTCTCAGAAATGATCAGCTTGTGAGTGATCCTGAAAGCACCCTGGGGGCGATTCTCCATCAGCTGATGTCGGAATCGGGAAACGCAATTGGGCGGAGAATCGGTTTTGATGCCAAAATCCTGGCTGCCGCCAGTTTCACACCAAATTGCAACTCTCCAGTGCCTCTACAGCGCTGTCAAAGCATTCCACTCCGCACGTACAGTAAACACGTTGCCATATCATTGGCAGGCCTGACCCGGTATTCTCCGAGACCTCCGCCATTCTCCGCCTCCACTGGGGGGAATTTCCGACAGCGAGGTTCATTTGTGCTTTTAAAAATCATGAAACCGGCGCCGTGGCTGATGAGAGAGAGAGAGAGGGGGTACGGAAAATGTCCAACATTGCCATAGTTTGCTGACAGTTGTGCTGCTGGCCGGGGGGGTTTCCGCCAGGGCCGGGGGGAGTAGCGGGGGCAATGTCCAGGAGGTGGGCTGTGGGGTAGGGGTGGACGGGCACAGAGCACCACCCATGTGGCCGGCAAGGCGACCAGGCAGTTGCGCGTGCCGCTGTCTGCCCACTGTGAACTTAAGGCTACAGATCGTATGGGTGTCCCCCCCCCAGGGCACCCCCCCTCCACGGAATAAACAGCCGGAGAATTACCGGCTCTGTGGCCACGCATGTGCACGGCAACGACCTGCCAGATATTGCCCCTCTGGACACCCCCTAGCCACCCCCTGTCCACCCCCCAGCAGTCCCCCCAGCCCTTGCCGAAGTCCCCCAGCCAGCAGCACGGCTCCTGCCCGACTGTGGCGGCGCTGTACGCAGTCCGCAGCCGCCACGCCGGGTTCCCGCACGGCTGAGACCACTCGTCCCCCCGCGCCGTTGTGAATACGGCCCATCTGGGGTGGAGCGTCGGGGGGGGGGGGGCCTTCAGGTGACGTCCTGAGGCTGTCTCAACGGCGTGCAGTGTGTGCTGCGATGATGCCGTTTCGGAGGGGGGGCGGAGCATGCGAAACCTGCGCAAAGCAGGCACCGTCCCCGATTCCGAGGTAAAAAGGGATTCTCTGCCCGATAGCCCGATTCCGAAATCGGCGTCGGGGAACGGAGAACCTCGCCCTTAGTCTCAGGAACGGGAATCCCGCCGCCTATGTTTCTAGCCCTATTCTGAAGCTCTTTTCAAGATGACTTTAAATTGACAAAATACTTCCACTTATGCTGAGAAGTGGAGCAATCATAAGATTTCTCACTATGAATAGATGTTTTGTTCCAAGATTTGGAGCTCTGTCTCACCGTGAATGGGCATCACTGTGGTCACCTGTTTGCTCACCCGTTTGCAGGCGTAAGTGGCAGCAGTCCCTCTGATGCATGGAGTGGCCTCGATCTCAAACCTCGCCTCCATATCATGTTAATGTTCAATTTGTTTACTTTCCCATAAGAATCTGTTTATCTACAATCTAGCCACATTATCGTTATGACATTTATTTTTAAATTAACCCTTTGAGCACTGATTCTCCTTGCCCACTTTTTTTTAAACCACTTTTACGTAGCGCAAGGAGCTGGAGAGGGGGCTGCTCAATGGATTGGCGCATCTCCAGATCCCCACCTCTGCGTGGAACTGAACTCTCCAGGCTAGGTGCCGCTAAAATCCATGCCCAGGTCCCTGTCGTGGTTAGCTGATCTCTGCTGCTCCTGCTACACTCAACTATCGAGAGCCAATATATTTCTCATTAACTGGGAACTTTCTACATGGCTTCATGGAAAGTGCACACTTTTGGCCATCAGGATATGTCCGTGATGATCTTTTGGGAAAATAATGATCTCAGTTTATGCGAGTGGAATGAGGTGCCGAAAAGCAACTGCCACCTATGCAGCCTAACCCAAGAATAAGGTGGGAGTGGGGTCATTTTAACTTTGGGTGATAAAGAAAAATGGATGGCATCAACTCAAAGCAGGGTGGCACGGTGGCACAGTGGTTAGCATTGCTGCCTACGGCGCTGAGGACCCGGGTTCAAATCCTGGCCCTGGGTCACTGTCCATGTGGAGTTTGCACATTCTCCCCGTGTCTGCGTGGGTTTCACCCCCACAGCCCAAAGATGTGCAGGCTAGGTGGATTGGCCACGCTAAATTGCCCCTTAATTGGAAAAAATGAATTGGGTACTCTAAATTTATTTATTTTTAAACTCAGTCAAAGCATCTGTCCAGATGAATGGGAGAGATGCATAACTGAATTTATATCTTCCATTTTACGCTATCATTCAAAGTCAAGCTTACTCCCGGTGTCTTCAGAGAAGAAAACAGGAAATTCCGCTTCTCATCCTTTGCTGTTGATTTAAAATGTACTTCTGCATCACTTCAGTAGCACTAGCTGTAAGGCACAGATGCTATGCATGAGTGAACTGCCAGTTTTCACCTTGTCTATAATCCCAATCTACATTAGCAGTTATATTTCCCTCTGTTGGCACACTGTCAGACACGGTGAGGTAAAATGTTTTCACCTGCCATTTTAACACAGATGTTAATGCGCTTGACGTGAATAGACATGGGGCTATGTAAGAATAAAATAGAATGGTCGTTCTAAACAAATACCAGCATGGCGTGAGACAAAACTCAACCCTAAAGTTAATCAAAAGAAACTTTTTTCCCCAGACTGTCAATACTCTTACTTACACGAGATGTATCAGTGCTTAAAGGAGGATGAGCATTATTCCTACACATTCTGGCAGCTCAAATTACTAAAAAGTCATATTTCCCTGAAAAAATGATTGGGCGCATCATGCAAGTAAATTAAGGATTTTTTGCTCAGGAATTGTTACCACCATGTGATCTGGTTCTGGATTCCATTGGAAAGCTGCCAGTAAATCTCCAGCTCTGTGAGTGCAACCATGTTTTTGGTAACTACGGAATACACAATTCAGAAATGTGATGAGTTGATTCATTAGAATCATTGAAATGTGGAAAGAAAGCCCTGCCTTCAGCGCTGACCTTTTTATTGACTTGATTTATTGGCGCTCATGCTTTCTGAGCATCCCCCCTCTGTTTGTTTAGACCCATCGGCGCCTTTACATTGTGTGTTGTGTTACAACACCCTGAGTAAGTGCGCGGTCAATTCCAGCCCCACTTGACCCAGAGTCGCAACATAAGAATTCATCAATGAATCTTAGAAAAATACCCGAAGTCTTCGGGTCCTTGGCTGCCCAATAATTACAGTCACCAGGTTTGTAAGTTCAAACACAATTACTATTTATTCATAACAAGAACTATAATGAAATATGTGGCAAATGCAACTGGTTACCTATTATCTACTCCCTTATCAGCGGGGCTGGTTTAGCACAGTGGGCTAAATTGCTGGCTTGTAATGCAGAACACAGCCAGCAGTGCGGGTTCAATTCGCGTACCAGCCTCCCCGAACAGGCGCCGGAATGTGCCAACTAGGGGCTTTTCACAGTAACTTCATTGAAGCCTACTTGTGACAATAAGTGATTATTATTAGGGGCTGGTTTGGCACAGTGGGCTAAATCGCTGGCTTGTAATACAGAACAATGCCAGCAGCGTGTCAATTCCCGTACCAGCCTCCCTGAACAGGCGCTGGAATGTGGTGACTAGGGGCTTTTCGCAGTAAGTTCATTGAAGTCTACTCGTGACAATAAGCTATTATTATTATTATCCCCCACTTTAACTCGGCCCCACCCTCTACACACACACACAAGACAGACAATCACAAATGGGAGGGGTGAAAATAAGACGTAAAAGAAAAAGAGTCTTTATTTCAGATGGTTGTTTCTAGCACCTTTCCTCTCTTCAAACTTTGCTTTCAGTTCAAGTTTTTTTACTGTAGATTCATTCAGGTCTCTGTAGTTTCAGAAATACAGCACTCACAGCCTTTCTGGAGAGAGCAGGGGCGGGATTCTCCGCCGGCGGGATTCTCCTTTTTTCCTGCACCCAGGGGTTTCCTGACGGCGTGGGGCTGCCCCACAATGGGAAACCCCATTGACCGTCCGGCGTAACAGAGAATACCACCGGCGGGTTGAGGCAGAAAAGTGGTGCCGCAGGGCGGAGAATCCTGCCCCAGGTCTTTATTTTTGTTTTTAGCCAGTAATGGTTTCCCTGTAGATTCATTCATTCAGGTTCTCTGCAGCTTCAGAAATACAGCACTCGCAGCCTTTCTGGAAAAAACACGGAGGAGAGAGAGTGAGCAGTTCCTTGCCTTGTGTGTCTAGGACTCAACTGTTCCCTCAGGTCTCTGAGAATCATCCCACTGGGATAGGATCCAATCACCACCTGTTACCGGGCAGAGTGCAGCCTTTTGGCCAACTCATTGGCCACCAGCCAATCAATCGAGCCGAGTACCACCACACCTTATCTGGTGCCGAAACATCTCAGGTCTCCTGTTCAAGCTAGCAGAGAGTTCCCTCCTGTAACTTCGGAATTCCTCACTCTTTGCTATTTTCAGATCCTGCTTCCTTTGCCTAAACTTAAATCACCTCCACATTTAAAAGAAAAAGAATGCAGGTAGAGAAGTAAACACACAACACCATTCCATGAGCACAGAAGAATCCTTAAGCTCCTTTCAGCAGCCAACGTGAAGAGGGGAGAAGGTCTTGCTGTGGTTGGCATGGTCAGCAGCCAATCAAGAGAAACTAAAGAATTTGTAGGTAATCATGACAATAAAACCCAAAACAATTCAAGTGGCAGCCAAAAGCTTGAAACTGAACTCATCCCCAAACGGGATTTAATGTTGGCACCAGGAGTCACACCCACCAACTGTAATTACTGAGGTACAGATGTGAAATAAAGCGTTGTGATAAGCCAAATCAAAGGTTTGGTGCATTTGAAGATGGATGCTTGCAATACACAACTATTTATCAACATGTATTTATTGGGGAATGTCCTGCTTTCAGCTGGACTGTTGATTACCTCAGCAGGAAATCTATCTTTTAAATGTAAACGAGTCAGAAAAAATCCAGATGTGGTGCTTGTCGCCTGTTCTTTTTTTTTGTGGCAACGCATCAAAACACATCGGCCGCTACTCCATCCAAGAATTTTTATAACTGAAAGACAAATCCAGTTTCCAGTAGGGTTCTTAAATTGTGTGCACGAGCTTTGGCAGGCTTATCTTTGCAAGCGTGCAGTAAGTTTCTTATCAGGATTGCCAAGTGCTTGAAGAATCCTCAAGAAGATGGACCATTTAGAATGTACGTCAGCATGCAATGGCTCTTAGCCAGATAGGATAAAGTCCAGCTTTGTCCAGAAACTGCAACAGTCACTGATCAAACTCCTGTGTGCCCAGAAGGCAACGTTAGAAAAACTCTCTAGATTGAACTAGTCACTGTCATTAAAAGAAATTAGCTTTGGTAACTTAGAGGACATCTGCACTGGTGATGCGACCATCAATTCACGTGAGACAGAGAGTTGAAGTGAACAGTGGCTTTAATCGACTAGAACAGTGCCTGCCTGCGACTGCTCTGCTCGTGAGAGCCGCCTACAGGGCAGCTGCTCTTTATACCTCCGCTCAAGGGGGTGGAGTCAGGGGCGGAGCCCACAAGGGCACCAACATGATACATTCCGTGTAGTACAGTACAATGGTCCATAGGTGGAGCCCACATGGGCAACAGTGTGATACAACGTAATACAGTGGTGAATGGTTAGTATAATACGTTCACCACAACTGGATCACAAGATGAAGATGGTGATTCAGCCCATCTTAAATTGAACAAGAAAGACCTTCTACGCTCTCCATCATCACATCTGGTAATTTCTTCTGATTCCAGGTGTTTGCATCTTCACCATTCTAACTGGAAGTCCATTCGGAGTGTTGATCGCTCTCGGTGTAAAGGGTTTCTTGATATCAATCCTAAAAGTACCTTCTGCTCAAAACAACGTTGGGGGTTAACTCTCGATCAAAATAGCTGGGTCAAAATCCTGGAACTTGCCTCCCTAACAGCATTGCAGGTGTGCCGATAACACATGGACTGCAGCGGTTCACGAAAGCAGCTCACCACCTCCTTCTCAAGGGCAATTAGGGATGGGGCAATAAATGCTGGCCTAGACAGCGACCCCCACACCCCAAGAATGAATAATAAAAAGATCCCTTCTATACCGCAGCAGATGGAACTGAAAGGACCAAACCTTTTCATTTACCATCTGAATCAAATCTCGAACATTACAAATCAGCCTCTTGAAATTCTTCTCCAGGCTGTCTCCAACTTATGAATATCTCCTTTATTTCTTGGTGGCAAATTTTAGATGCAATACTCAAGATGTGCTTTGGCCAGACCACTATGCAATTTAATCACGTCTGCACCTGACTTGTATAATACTGTTTGACAATGCAGTTAAGCTTTATTTTAGCTCTTCTACTTGATTGATTGGACATGTGGAATCCCGAAGAATTGAAAGTAACTGAAACCCACTGCTCCCGTCGCCTTGAAGTTGGTTGTTCAGCGTTTATTTTGAGCAGTTGTGCATGAGGCCTTCTTTAAATGTGCAGCTCGGGCCTTGATGACAGTAATGGAGCCAATCAAATGGCCCCAGCAGCGCCACTGTGAGCGGTGGCCAGTGCTGGCACTGCAGCAATCCCTGAGGGAAGCGAGATGTGATGGGCCAGACTTCAAGGTAAGTCATGGCCTCGCCCTAGAGAAGGGGGAGAAGGGGGGGTCTGGAGTTGATGAGGTAGGTGGCTGATTATAGATTGGGCAGAGGGGGGGGGAAATGCAGTCGAGAACATACCTTGACGGAGGCCTGTGATTGGCAAAGGAGGCCTGAAAAGGAGGTACCCACTTTCCCCCCACTTTTGCCCAGTCACCAGCCTGCCACATTTCACTGAGTAGGCTGGATAGTTTTCACTATCCGTAGCAATTGCACCATAGATGAACAGGCCTCCCAATGCTGCTGGCAGAATTACAGTGACATCAGGACAATACAGGCATGTACTGAGAATGGAACTAATTTTACACGCACCTGTCAACCCGCCCCAGAGGGTGGGGATGTGTGGGGGGGAGGGGGGTGGGGCAGGGGGAGGGGGGATTGAAATTCAGCCTGGGGTTTCCATCTATTCAATAATCTTCTTTTAGGGAGAGAATGTTTTTCCTTTCTTTCTTGGTGAATATTTTGAGGAATTAATCACCCGGCTTATATCATGCTTATCGAGACCCCTTGCACTTGAAAAAATGTTCAACCCTCTCCAAAATTGAGGATGTCCCAAAATGTTTTACAGCCAATAAAATACCTTTGAAGCGTGGGAGCCAGTTTGTCCACAGAGTCAACACTGATGGAGGAATATGGACCTGAAACGCTCGACAGATGCTGCCAGATAGCTGAGCATTTTCAGCATTTTCTCCTTTTATTGGAGATTGAGTAATTTCCAAAAGGAAATTGGATAAACACTTGAAGGGGTAAAATAAAGTTCCCCGGCTGTGTTGAAAAAGCAGGGGAATGGAATTAATTGGATGCCTTTACCTCAGGAACCAACACTGGAATGAGTAGCCTCATTCTGTGCTGTATCTATCACTGATTGGAAAGAGAAGTGCTGGGTTTTCTAGCCATGGGAAATTTAGGACCAGAGTTACAAAGGTCTCAGTGTTGCCCTACCTATACCTTCCCAGCCAATGGAAAAGGTCTGACGGTCCGAAATGAATTCATTTTGAAATGATTGCGTACTGTGCAGTTGAATTTTGGGTGCCACAGAATGAGACAATTTCCACAGCAAGAATGCAGCCGAACTGGTAATTGGCTGTAATCCATGAAGGACCACAGACATTTCTCTTCATTAGAACGAGACAATTAGTTCCACAGCTCGACGGGAACCGGTCCTCATCAAGCATGAGGGGCCGGGGGAAGGCCTCCATGAGTGGCCACAGCTGGTACGGGGACTGAACCCGTGCTCTTGGTATCATTGTACACCACACTATCTCTAGCCAATTGAGCTGGCCAAACCCAATGACAGCAGTGCTATTTCATCTTGAAGTACTTTCCAATAAATCAACGTAAGCCACCAGCTACAGCATTTTGAACATTACATGCCGGACACTTTGGGGTGAATGGTACTCATGCCCTGCTGGAAGTTCGAGCCCCATTGGCGATTCTCGCCTCAGATTCTGTGTCAGCATGGTCGCAGCCCTGTCACCTTTACAGGAGGCCCGTTTTCTACCTGACCTCTTCTGGACTGTGTCACTGGGCCATGAGCTTTGTGCTGGTATCCAGGTTGCTTAAATGTAAGGCTATTGAGGAGTGGAGACAACTTCCAGCTGGCCCCTAGACCCCACAGGAAACTTCCACAGCAGACCAAGGATTTGCCCTATTTTCCATCACTTTTGGTAAGAGTGACAGGGTGCAGACTTAGTTGTACAAACAAATACATGGCCGGTCTTTTACCTGGTTTGAGTGGTGATGCACGATCAATGACCACTAAAGCGAGGTTGTAGTCCAGCTGAAGGCTTTAATAAGCTAGATGTTACCCCCAGCAGCTCAGGGACAGAATGAAGACTGCTGGGGCGGCACGGGCTCTTAGACCCCGCCTAGCAAGGCGGAGCTACCATACATCTTAACCAATAGAAAGCATACAGTTTCCACCAATGGTGCTCCAGCATACCAGGTAACGTAACACCTCTACTATCACATTCACCCCCTGTTAAAAAAGAGTCTGGCGGGGGTGGTGGCCCGATACCACAAACATGGCAACATGGTAGAATTAGTTATGGAGGTACCGTAATACCTCCGTACAGCGTTTTGTAACCATTTACAATTCTAATAACTATTTACAATTGATGATTTAAATTTACAGTTTACAATTTAAAATGAAGCAATCAGTCGATCGGGGGCCCTGGTCATCCTCTGTGATCGTCGGAGCTTCGGTGGTGACTCCGGTGGAGGCTCGGGCGCCTGTGACTCCGGGAGCGTGGCTTCGATCTCCGTGGCAGCTTCGACACCCCTAGGCGGCACTGGTGGGGAAAACGGTTGACCTGGGAAGGGAGCGTCTGCGGGGTGCGTCGGTGGGTGGGGGGGCCTAGACGGGGCCGGCGGAAGGACCGACCCGCCTGTAAGGTGCCCTGGTGGAGGGGAGAGAGGGACTGGTGGCTAGGGTGTGCGTGTGGCTCCGGCGGGCGCCAGGTCTCGTAGGGAAACCGTACCTTGTCAGCCGTCGGGGTACGCCACGTAGGTGTACTGGGGGTTAGCGTGGAGAAGATGGACCCTCTCGACCAACGGGTCCGACTTGTGCGCCCGCTGGCCGCACGGGGACCGTGGAGCGGTTTGTGGTGGCGGTCCGCATTCACTGCTGGAGACCGCGGCAACCGCATGGGCCTGGCATACCCCCACAAAATGGCCCTTTTTACCGCATCCCTTGCAGGTGGATGCGCGGGCCGGGCAGCGCTGGCGGGAGTGCTTGGCCTGCCCGCAAAAGTAGCAGCGGGGACCCCGGGGGTTGCCAGGCCACCTTGCAGCACAGGCTTGTGCGGGGATGGGGGATGTCTCGGGGTCGGCTGCGGAGAGGTTCCACGCTGCCCAGGGGGCTGCCGCGCGGTCGGTAATTTAAGCACTGGCGTTTCTGGAGGCCACATCCAGGGAGCCTGCAAGGGCCTGTGCCTCCTTGAGACCTAGAGTGTCTTTTTCTCGCAGTCGCTGACGGATTTGTGAGAATAGCATACCTGCCACAAAAGCGTCCCGGACCAAAAGTTCAGTGTGTTCGCTCGCCGAAATTTGCGGGTAGCTGCAGTTTCTCCCCAACACCAGGAGTGCACGGTAGAATTCTTCCAGCGATTCCCCAGGGATTTGTCGCCTCGTTGCTAGCAGGTGCCGGGCGCAGACCTGGTTTACCGGGCGAATATAATGTCCTTTTAGCAGCTCTATTGCTGCATCGAAGTCTTCCGTTTCCTGGATGAGGGTGTAAATCTCCGGGCTCACCCTTGAGTGCAGGACTTGCATTTTCTGTTCTCCTGTGGGTGTGTTTTCGGCCGTCCCGAGATACCCTTTAAAGCATGTCAGCCAGTGCTTGAAGATTGCCGCTGAGTTCGCCGCGTGGGGGCTGAGTTGCAGACACTCCGGCTTGATTCGGAGCTCCTTCCTTTTTTTTAAAACTAGCTTATTAAATTGATGCACGATCAATGACCACTAAAGAGTGGTTGTAGTCCAACTGAAGGCTTTAATAAGCTAGATGTTTCCCCCAGCAGCTCAGGTGCAGATGAAGGCTGTTGGGGTGGCACGGGCTCTTATACCCTGCCTAGCAGGGCGGAGCTACTATACATCTTAACCAATAGAAAGCATACAGTTTCCACCAATGGTGCTCCAGCATACCAGGTACCGTAATACCTCTACTACCACAAGTGGGCACACTCCCCACCTGGCAGCCCGTGAAATCGGTGGAGGAGACATCGGGCGCGTGGCCTGGTATCATCGCGCACTAGCACGATATTCTGGTCAGTGGCTGCATACGGGAGCTGGAAGGGTGCCTGCAGACAATTAAATGGGCAATAAGCCCATTAAGGGGTCAATTAAAAGCAATTTTACATGGCCCGTCTACTTTTACAGTTAGAATTACGGCTAGTCATCCAGACAGCCTTTGCATTTTCGCTTCTGCCTCGATCCAGGGCAGGATGAAATGTCCGGGGTGAAATATTATTATTTTGTTATTCTGTGAACTTATGTTTTCTGAGGTATGCTGTCAGGTGTTTGAATGTTCTGCATCGACACACTTTGCTACATTTCTTTCATCACATTTAATTTCTCCAGGTCTGCAGCTCTCTGAGGCAACTCCGTAGCAACTGCCCACCTTGAGGGAACCCGTTTCACGTCAGCCCACAACCTCCCTATTCTCGGTGCCTGCCCTCTTTCAAGGCAGCCCCGTGGCACTGCCAGGCTGGAAGGAGCACTGTTAGGGTGACCAGGTGGCAGTGCCAGGATGTCTGCGTGCCAGGGTGGCACTGCCAAGGGTCTGAGCCTGAGGGGGGCCATGCCCATGAAAGAGAGGATGAGGGGAGGTTGTGAAAGGTGGGAGTTGAAGGGCAGGCATGAAGCGGTCTCATAAAGGTTGGGGGGGGGGGGTGAAGGGTGGGGGTTCTGAAAAGGGGGAGCCAAAAGAGGGCTGGGGAGGCCTGAAAAGGGGATCCCCAGAGACCTTACTTGGGGCAGTGTGGGGTAATGTCTATGTGTGTGATCCAGATATGGTCTAACTAATACCTTGTACGGTTGCAGCAAGATTTCCCTACCCATCTACTCCAATCCCCTTGAAATAAGGGCCAAAATTCCATTCGCCTTCCTGATTACGTGCTGCGGCTGTGCGCTAACTTTCTGTGTTTCCTGCACAAATACCCCCAAGTCCCTTTGTGTTGCAGCTTTCTGTAGTTTTTCTCCATTTAAATAACACTCTGTTCTTTTGTTCTCCCTTCCAAAATGAATAACTTCACGTTTTCCCACATTATATACTCCATTTGCCAACTTTTTGCCCACTTACTTAACCTGTCAATATGTCTTTGCAAACTGTTTGTATCCCTCTCACAACTTGCCTTTCCATCTATTTTTGTGTCGTCTGTAGATTTGGCTACAGTCCATTCGCTACCTTCCTCCAAGTCATTAATCTAAATTGTAAACAGTTGCGGTCCCAACACCGATCCCTGTGGATCCCTCTCTGGTTACAGGTCGCCAACCTGAAAGAGAACCCCTTATCCCCACTGCTGTTTCCTACCCATTAGCCAATGCTCTACCCATGCCAATATACTACCTCCAACAGCTCTTGTCTAATGACATAACCTTTTGTGAGGTTCCTTGTCGAACACCTTCTGGAATCCAAATATAACACATCTACTGGTTTGCTTCTATCGACTCTGGTTCAGACTTCCTCGAACAACTCTGATAAATTGGTCAGACGTGATTTCCCTTTCATGAAACCATACTGACGACTTGATTAGATTATGAGTTTCCAAATGTACTGCTATTACTTCCTTAACAATTGATTCCTACAATTTTCCAACAATAGATGTTCGGCTTATCAGCCTAGAGTTTCCTGCTGTTTGCCTCCCTCCCTTTTTGTACAAATTAATTTAGCTCTGTTTTCTATTTTGCATAACCTGGCTGTTTATTGTTCATGCCCTCTGAAAAAGCCTTGCCTTTTGCGTTGATGACACTGGAGCAGTGATATCTTAATTGTCTCAACTATTCATTTAAAAAGTAGAAAACTCTACAACTGCAAATCAGTTCAGCAGAGCAACTCCAATGTAGGCCTTTGTGGTCAGTTGTAAAGTCGATCACCATGGTAACGGCAGGTGTCAGACCCAGGTCCAAGACAATCTTGTTGGTGGACAGTGCTGAGGCAAACTATCACCCCAACCATTGGCAATGATACCACCAGACGTATTTCGCAGTTCAATGATTCTCTCGTTTTCAGGAGCTTAAAACAACTGAAAAGATACATTTTCTTTGCTCTTTTGCACCCTGTGAATATGTTTTGCCTTTGTGAAATCTCTTTGTACCTTTAATATGTTGTAACGTTTGCATGGAACTGGTGCATGAAAGGTCATAGCTTTGAGAAAGAGGAACTGAAAAGCCTGTGACAATTTTAGGCCTAAACGTTGACTGAAACCGCTACACGTTTTACGTAGTGTTACTGTTCCAAATAACCTCTGGTGCTGTGTGTAGGTAGAACTGTTTGGAAGCTCGATTAAAAATGATACGGTGGATGCTGATGGCCAGTGGGGGGAGATAATAGCAGACAAGAGGCCCCACAGTGTAGCAACTGATACCTTGACCCATCTCTTGGCCCTTAATAAGCGGACATAGAATAACAATGGGCTCCGCACTTTAGGAGGGATGGGAAGGCATTGGAGAGAGTGCAGATGAGGTTCACGAGAAGGGTTCCTGGGACCAGAAACTTCAGTGAAGAAGATAGATTGGTGAAGCTGGAATTATTCTACTCGGAGAAAGGACTGAGAGAAGATTTGATGGAGGTATTCAAAATGAGGGGTCTGGACAGAATCGGCAGGAGGAAAATCTTCCCATTCACAAAAGTGTTGAGGCTAACAGGGCACAGGTTTAAAGTCATTGGCAAAAGAAGCAAAAGCAAAAGGAGAAAAATCCTTTTCACACAACGAGTGGTTTGGGTCTGGAACTCACTGCCTGGACATCTGGTGGAGGCAGGTTCGATAGAGGCATTCAAAATGGAATTTGATGATTATTTGAAAAGAAACAATCTGCAGGTTTATGGGGAGAAGGCAGGAGGATGGCTCCAGATGAAATGTTCATTCAGGGAACCGGTGCGGCCACAATGGATGTCCAGTAACAATTCTGGTGATTCACAATAATAATATAACAGACGCAATATGCCGGCCATCTACCACCAGAATCGGAATGGGACGCGGCCGGTAGGTCCCAGGAGAGGCCTCTTCCGGGGTCCCTGACAGTCATTACGCCTCGCGAGATCTAACCAGAGATCTAACCAAATCTCGCGAGATTTAACCGTGCTGACACTAGATCAAACTAGATCAAACGGTCACCCGGCATCTATCGGCCACGCCGAGGAGACCCCAGACGGGTGCCGTTTAGCAGGAGGAACAATACTTGGGGGTTCTCCCAGGTGATCGAAGGCCCCCGGCTGGCCGAGCTCCGGGCAGCATGGCACCCTGATGCTGCTGGTGCCATCTGGGTACCTTGCCACTGCCAGTCTTGCATGCTGGCAATGCCACTTGCTTACCACCCTGGCACGGTGGCACTTTCAGGCTGGCTGGGGCACTGACAGGGTGGCACAAACAGGGTGCCAAGCTGGCATTTTGCCCACACCGGGGATTGGGCCCGGGGGCACCCTGCCCATATGAGGTGGGGTACAGCGGGCCTAAGGACCCCATTATAGGTGAGTTGGGGCATTTGAGGAGTCCGGGGATCGCACCGGAGGGTCAGGAGATCAGGGCGCCATTTTTAAATGCCACCCCAAATCCTTTCCTGCACTGTCTCAGAGGTGACAGAGGGTGAAGGGTCACCAGTAGAAAATCAAGGGTAATTTGCACAGTGGAACTAGTCATTTAGCATGGCCAATCCACCTAACCTGCACGTCTTTGGACTGTGGGAGGAAACCGGAGCACCCGGAGGAAACCCACACAGACACGGGGAGAACGTGCAGACTCTGCACAGACAGTGACCCAGCAGGGAATCGAACCTGGGACCCTGTGGCTATGAAGCCTCAGTGCTATCCACGTGTGCTACCGTGCTGCCCGCTAAGATGGCACATATTGGGGACGTGGACATACTAGCTGCAGACGTCCTGGAGGTGATGCTAGAAATGTACAAGGCCTTTCCAGGAAACGGTCACTGAGATCTGCCAGATCTGCAGCCACATGGAAACTGTCACACATTACGGCCTCCTGTGTCTGATCATTCATTCAGCTGCCTGGCCTAGTTGCACACTCGCACAAATACTTTGCCTGATGTGCTCATAAAAAAAATGCCATGCCGCCATGACTGTTACCCAGGCAGATCAAAGGATATCATTGACCCTGTTTGCAGCACTGCACCCAAGATCTCGGGGAGATCCCACAGTTGCTAACCTGCCCTGTCCAGGCCTCCTTGGCCAGGTGGGAGGGTCTCCAATTGCCATCACTGGGGGGGAACATTTCCTGCCATTCCCCAGCAGCTTGGAGGAGAATCTGAAGGAGGCCTCACTGACCGTTGGGGCTTTGCCATGCTATGTCTTTGCTTTGACATCTACAAAATGACATTAGAGGGGCGAAGACATGATGGGCAGAGTTCCAGGACAATAAAGATTAATGAGGGTGTGGCGAGATTGGGGGGGGGGGGGGGGGAGAAGGTTGAGGGGGGCTGACAGTGATGAAGGCGTGCATTGAAAAAAATGGTTCAGACATGTGACAAACAGGAGGTAGACAGGAAAATTGTGGCCTTGGAGCAGAGCTTCCCTACTTATACGGGCAGCTCCTATAAACCCATGCTAGCCCTGCTGAACTATCACCTGATGGCAGGATCATCCACCATGTAATTTCCCATGGTTCACATGCCAACTGCCGGAACTTTAACTCTTCGTACGAATAACGTGAGCTCCGGCTCCTGACACGAATGCGGAAATGGCGCCCGCTTCCAGTTCCGCTATCAGAAATGGCGGAACACTAATTAGCTTCTTCCCCACGTATTATAGCTTCTTTTTTATTGCTCTTTATCTTTAAAGGAATATTGCTGCCACATGCTGGACAAGCCCATACCTAAGAACCACAAGCTCAGAGTAAACAAACATGAAGCCAAACCAAACTGCAAGCAAATTAAGAGTGAAATAAATGGTCATTTCAAGAGGAGAAACAGGTCAGGGTTTACTGGAATGAATAAAGGGTCATATAGTTTTTGGAAGAGATGTTAAACCAAGATGCTATCTGTCCTCTCTGGCAGATGTAAAATATCCCATGGCGTTGTAGAGCAAGGAAGATCTTGGGTATTCTGGATAATATTTATCAATTAACCAACATCCATCAAAACAGATGATCCGGTCATTTATCAGATTGTAGTTTGCGGGATCTTGATTTTGCATTCCCCTACATTACAGCAGTGGCTGAACTGCAGAAGTGCTTATGGACAATGTGAGATTGCGACAGACGCTATTGTAAAGAGAAGTCTTTCTTTCGTGGTCCTGCGCTTATTCTTAAAAAGCCAGCCGAGTCTTCATTTGCTATGTCTCTAGCTGCTCTCTGTTCAACATTTTGAGAATAGCAGTGCAAACATCCTTCCATAACTGGCCTCAGATCTCTGAAATGAGATGATGTTACCTGCTCACTATGAAATAAAATCACATGAGTCTGACCGAGCAGCTTAGCCTGACCAATGAGATCTGCCAAAAGTGTATCCAAAAGGCTCAAAAATGGTGCTCTTGAAGTTAAGAGAATATTCGCCATTTTTAATGGGAGATTTATGCTGTGAAGTGCTATGTGATCAGTCATAATCCTCCTTCTTAATTGCTAAGGTTGCATATTTTGACTCTACGTCCAAATTTATGCTTGGCAAGGATTACGAGGGAATCCCGAGGGTCTCCCCATCGGGCTGACAGCGTGGTCCCGTGGCTGGCCATCCCATCTGCATCACAAAACAGCCCCCCCACCCCCGGCATCGTGGATCAACCCTCACCCCTGGATTTTCTGGGTCCTCCCCCTTCCCTCAAGCATGGGTTGATCCGACCGGCCCACCCCCAGAGACCCTTAAATAGGCAGCCCCCAGAGATGTCCTAAACAGAGACCGCCTAAATAGTGGGACCCCTACAGAGCCACTCAAAATAGGGGAATCTCACACAGATCCACCTGAAATAGATGGACCCCCCCCCCCACAGAAATCCCAAAATAGCGAGACCCCCACAGACCTCCCAGAAAAGAGACGCCTGTCAGGAAACTAGAGAGCAGTCCAGACATTGACAGTGAAGAAGATTACTGTTGTAACGTTCACCTGGACAATACTCCTGCTGGCCGGAATTCTCCGCCTCCCGCCACTAGTAGTGGGGTTCCCGATGCAGCGGAGAAACTGGCACCCGTGGTAAAAAAGGAATGGGCACCGGGCGCCAATCCGTTTGCGATGCTCCAGCTTTCGCTGGCGGCAGGATCGGAGTACACGCCCGCCTGCCAGTGAGAGGATGCACTTAGCGGGCCGAGCTCCAGAATCTCTGGGCTCGTGTGATTCTCCGCTCCTCTGGGTCGGGAAACACGTGGGCATGGATCGCTACTCGTATTTCCCAGCGTTGCCCTGACATGGTGAACTTTGCGGTGGGCCGAGGGGGGTAACCCCTTAAGGGAGTTTCCCTCAAAGCCCATCCAAAGGCCATCCTCCCACCACCCCCCCCCCCCCACAATGCAAGGCCTGCTCACTATACCCCATCTAATTCCCTCCACCTCCCGCAGAGACCCCTAAATAAAGAGACCCCCCAGTGACCCTTGAATAAAGAGACCCCCAGAGACCCCTAAATAAAGAGACCCCCCAGAGACCCCCTAAATAAAGAGACGCACAGAGACCCCCTAAATAAAGAGATCCCCCAGAGACCCCCTAAATAAAGAGACCCACAGAGACCCCCTAAATAAAAGGACCCCCAGAGACCCCCTAAATAAATGAACCCCCCCCTCCGCCTCAGGGACCCTCACTTTATGTCTCTGTGGGCGGTCTCCCTATTTAGGGGATCTCTGTGGGGGGGCTGCTGTGGGGGTGTTCTGGTGGGGGTGGGGTGGGCATGTCTTGCATTGTTGGGGAGGGGTGGCCCTCGGATGGACTTTGGTGGCAACTCCCTTAAAGAGTTACCCCCTTGGCCCACCCCGAGCTCCACCATGTCAGGGCCACGCTGGGAAATACCAGTTTGTTTCCCGCCCACGTGATTCCTGGATCAGAGGATCAGAGAATCATGCGAGCCTGGGGACTACGGTGCCCGACCGGTTAAGTGGATGCAAATATGTCATTAAGACCCATTTGCCTCCTCCCGCTGATGCACGGGCGAGAACCCCGAAACAGCCAGTGGAGGGGCGGGAGTGGGCCAGAGCATGGCAGACGGATTGACATCCGGCGCCCATTCCGTTTTGACCCCAGCCACACGATTCTCCACCGCTATCGGTGGCGGACGGCAAAGAATCCGGCCCAACTTCCCACACAAAGGGTGGTAGGAAGGTGAAATTCTCTTCCACAAAAAGCAGTAGATGTTTGCCATCTAAGAGTATAAAGGGATATGGAGTCAAATATAGATTTAAGAAACAAATCAGCTATGATTTCATTGAATGACAGAACACGTTTGAGGGACAGAAATGCCTACTCTTGATCCTAGGTTTTAGTATTAGTGGGTCCATCTTTCAATAATTTACACTAATTCTTATTTGCTATTCCCACCAATGGAGACAAACCCACAGCCCTGCACATTTTCATACCACCACGTCCATCATTTAGCATACGAGGCACAGGGACTGCACCTAGGCAAAGGGATGGATTCCCCAGGACACTGGAAATGAATTTCAAAAGAATTTTAAAATCACTTTCTATTCATGGAACATGCATACGGTCATAATAATGCCAAATAATCATAGAATGATACTGATTTGTCCAATTATGAATGCACTGACTCTTTCAAAAAGTTATCCATTTAGTTCACTCCTCCGCTCCCCATAACCCTGCAATTCTTTCCTCTTGAAGTATTTATGCCGGGGGTGGGGGGGGGGGGGGGTTTCAGACGACAAATTGGAGTTAAGACCAGGTCTAGATCTGCCATTATTTTATTGAATGGCGGAGCAGGCTCAAAGGGCTGGATGGCCTACTCTCGCTCCCAAGTCCTACGCCCTAGCTCTGGCGCTGTAACCACCACCTTTTCAAGCAACACATTCCAGATCATAACTACTGGGTCAGTTTAAAAAAACTTTCTTCATGTTGCTTCTGTTTCTTTTGCCAATTACCTCCGATCCCTGTCCTCGTGTTAGTGAGCCTATTGCCGCTGGAAACAGCTTGCCCTTATTTAATCTATCAAAATCCTTCATGATTTTGAACACATCTGTCAGATTTCTCCACAGAATTCAGTGCAGAAGGAGGCCATTTAGCCCATTGAATCGCCAAACGAGCACCTGACCTAGGCCCAATCCCTGTAACCCCACCTCACCTGCACATCCTTGGACTGTGGGAGGAAACCGGAGAACCCAGAGGAAACCCGTCGAGACACGGGGAAAACGTGTAGACTCCGCACAGACAGTGACCCAAGCAGGAATCGAACCTGGGACCCGGCGCTGTGAAGCCATAGAGCTAACCACTATGCTATCATGCAGTTATTGATTGAAACCCATGCAGACACAGGGGGAATGTGACCCAAGACTGGAATTGAACCTGGGCCTCTGGCACTTTGGGGCAGCAGTGCTGACCACTGTGCCACCGTGCCACTAATATTTCCCCTGAATCTTATCTGCTCTATTCTCTCAACGTAATGGATCACCTTGATACTATCCCAGCAAACCTTCTGTTTCTATTGCTTTGACATGCCTCCTGAAGTGTGGTGCCCAGAATTGGCCACAGTACTCCAGTTGGTGCCGAACCAGCCTTTTATTAACCCATCTACAGTATCTGCTTCATTGAATCTTGCTGCACTGTGACTGGATATGTTAAGTGCCAAGTCTGATGACACCTCCAGATCTTTCAACTTCATCTGTGGCTTTTTCACCATCGTTCCTAGTGTAAATAGCTTATCACTTTTTTCTTCCACTGCTAACACATTGTCCTGTTTTTATCTTGGAACAAAATCAATTATAATTGGGCAAAACTGACACAGGTAGAGGCCATCGGACCAGATGAAGATTTATGTTCCGTTAACTTTATATTATCGCTGTTCTGTAGCTAATCTGGTAAACGTGTATTCAGGAATTTAGCAAATGTTCCAAACATCTGTGGTTTGAGAAACTTTCACTTCCAGTACCGCCTTTCGGTTATGTTTTTAAATTATAATTTTTCTCTGTGGCAAAGGAGTGTGACTCTTCTGAAGAGGCAGCACAGGGATCGTTGGCGGAATGGCCTCCGTCTATGCTGCATGATTCCATAATGTAGAATAATTTATGTGGTATAGTTCATAAATATTGTTTATTTTTTTAAAGTTTTTTTATTAAGGTTTTGCAAAGTTTTCATAATAAAACAGTAGTAACAATAATAACAAAACAAACTAGAGTGAACATTAACATAGTGCAAAAAGAGAATATACAATAACAATTAAATAGACATTACCCCACGCGACTCAGTCTTCCCACACCATCTCAATGAAGCAACCCCCCGCCCCCCCCCTACGAATTGCTGCTGCTGCTGACATTTTAATTTTCCCCGAGAAAGTCGACGAATGGCTGCCACCTCCGAGAGAAGCCTAACGTAGACCCTCTTAAGGCAAACTTTATTTTCTCGAGGCTGAGAAACCCAGCCATGTCGTTAACCCAAGTCTCTACACTCGGGGGCTTCGAGTCCCTCCACATTAATAAAATCCATCTCCAGGCTACTAGGGAGGCAAAGGCCAAGACGTCGGCCTCTTTTGCCCCCTGAACTCCCGGGTCTTCTGACACTCCAAAGGTCGCTATCTCTGGACTCGGCATCACCCCTGTGTTAAGCAGCTTGGACATTGCCCTCGCGAACCCTTGCCAGAACTCTCTAAGCTCCGGGCATGCCCAAAACATGTGGACATGGTTTGCAGGGCAGCCCTTGCACCTTCTACCCCAAAAAACTTGCTCATTCTCGCTGCCGTCATGTGTGCCCGGTGGACTACCTTAAATTGAATTAGACTGAGCCTGGCAGATGATGAGGAATTAACCCTGCCCAGGACCTCTGCCCACAGACCCGCTTCCAACTCCTCAGCTAGCTCCTCCTCCCACTTGCCCTTGAGCTCCTCCACCGGGGTTTCCTCCACCTCCTGTAGTTCCTGGTAGATATCCGACACCTTCCCCTCCCCCACCCAGGTGCCGGAGACCACCCTGTCCTGTATCCTCAGTGGCGGCAGCGTCGGAAAGGCCACTACCTAGTTTTTCAGAAAGACTCGTACTTGCAGATATTTAAAAGCGTTTCCTGGCGGCAGATTACATTTGTCCTCTAGCGCCTTCAAACTGGGAAAGCTTCCGTCAATGAACAAATCTCCCATCCTTCTGATGCCTGCCCTCTGCCAGCTCTGGAACCCACCATCCATCCTACCCGGGACAAACCTGTGGTTGTTACATATCGGGGTCCAGACCGACGCTCCCTCCACCTTCTTGTACCTCCTCCACTGTCCCCAGATCCGCAGTGTCGCCACCACCACCGGACTTGTGCTGTAACGGGTCGGCGAGAACGGCAAAGGAGCCATTATCAAAGCTCCCAGACTAGTACCTTTACATGGTGCCACCTCCAGCTGCTCCCACGCCGCCCCCCCGCCCCCCATCGCCCCCCCGGCCCCCCATCGCCCACTTCCTAATCATAGCTATATTGGCCACCCAGTAGTAGTTGCGAAAATTTGACAGCGCCAACCCACCCCCCACCCCCGACTGCGCTCTAACAGTGATCTCCTTACCCGCAGGGTCTTATTCGCCCACACAAAGCCCGAAATGATCCTACTCACCTGCTTAAAAAAGGCCTTAGGGATGAAGATGAGGAGGCACTGAAAGACAAACAAAAATCTGGGGAGGACAGTCATTTTCATGGTCTGCACCCACCCTGCCAGTGACAGCGGGAGCATGTCCCACCTTTTAAAGTCCCCTTCCATTTGCTCCACCAACCGGGTCAGGTTGAGCCTGTGCAGGGCATCCTACTTCCTGGCCACCTGTATACCCAGGTAACGAAAACTTTTCTCTACCATCCTGAGCGGCAGCTCTTTCAGTCTCTCCTCCTGCCCCTTGGCCTGGATCACAAACAACTCGTTCTTTCCCATGCTCAGTTTGTACCCTGAAAAATTACCAAAATCCCTCAGGATCCGCAGAACCTCCCCCATTCCCTTCACAGGGTCCGAAATGTACTGGAGCAAATCATCCACATATAGCGAGACCCGATGTTCCACCCCCCACCCCCCCCCCCGAACCAGTCCCTGCCAGTTCCTCGAGGCTCTCAGCGCCATAGCTAGCGGTTCTATAGCTAGGGCAAATAGTAAGGAGGAGAGGGGACACCCCTGCCTCATTCCCTGGTGAAGCTTGAAGTACCCCGATCTCAGCCGGGTTGTACATACACTTGCTACAGGCTCCTCGTACAGCAATTTCACCCAGCCAATAAAGCCCTCACCAAACCCGAACCTCCCCAGCGTTTCCCACAGGTACTCCCACTCCACCCGGTCAAAGGCTTTCTCTGCGTCCATCGCTGTTACCACTTCCGCCTCCCCTTCCTCTGAGGGCATCATAATAATATTCAAAAGTCTCCGGACATTGGTATTGAGTTGTCTGCGTTTAACAAACCCAGTCTGGTCTTCCTCTATCACCCCTGGGGTGCAATCCTCAATTCTTGTGGCCAGAATCTTAGCGAGCAATTTGGCATCCACGTTTAAAAGCGAAATCAGCCTGTATGACCCACAATGTTCCGGGTCCTTCCCTCGTTTAAGAATGAGTGCGATCAAGGCCTGTGACATTGTTGGGGGGAGGGTTCCTTTCGCTCTAGCCTCATTGAAGGTCCTCATCAGAAGTGGGCTCAATATTTCCGAACATTTCTTATAGAATTCTACCTGGTAACCATCCGGCCCCGCTGTTTTACCCGATTGCATGCCCTCTATACCCTTGACAATCTCCTCCAATTCAATCGGGGCCCCCAGCCCCTCCACCAGGTCCTCTTCCACCTTTGGAAACCTCAACTGGTCCAAAAATTGCCTCATCCCTTCCGCTCCCGTCGGGGGCTCCGACTTGTATAGTTTACTATGGAACTCCTTAAAGACTCCGTTCACCCCCCCCCCCCCCGCCCCCCCGGATCCAAGACCATGTTACCCTCCTTATTCTTTACTCCCCCGATTTCCCTGGCCACCTCCCTCTTTCGCAGTTGGTGTCCCAGCATTCCACTTCCTTTCTCCCCGTACTCATTGACTGCCCCCCTTGTCTTCCTCAGCTGTGCTACTGCTTTCCCTGTGGTCAGCAGTTCAAACTCCGCCTGCAGACTCCGCCGCTCCCTCAGTAGCCCCGTCTCGGGGGCCTCCGCGTATCTCCTGTCCACTCGGAGTATCTCCTCCACCAGTCTCTCCCTCTCCGCTTATTCTCTCTTTTCCCTATGGGAACAAATTGAGATGAGCTCGTTCATAAAAATTGTTAAAGTCTGAAATCATTCCTTTTGTCACACTTTTGTGAAAACATAAAAAAGCATGCCCCTGATCAGCTTCACTATACCACAATCAGCCATTAAGTATGAAAGGTGAATCAGTGATCCCACACTACTTCATAGGGGTTGCAGCTTGGACCCAAATTTCTGTTACAATGGGGAGTCTCTCTGCTGTGGAGAAAATCCCAGAAATCCTGATGCCGGCGCCAAGCACGGCGTGTTCCATTTTCACGGGGTGAGAGTTGAGTCGGGCTAAGGTTCGCTCATGCGCAATTCATGGAAACAGCTGGTTGTTGAAATTACCATGTGCTCCACTGAAGAAGGATTTTTGAGCATCGAGATTGTGACATCCAGATTAGAACAGTTAGGAGGCGATCGAGCAGTGATTAGCACTGTTGGCTTCACAGCGCCAGGGTCCCAGGTTCGATTCCCCGCTGGGTCACTGTCTGTGCGGGAGTTCTCCCCGTGTCTGCGTGGGTTTCCTCTGGGAGCTTCGGTTTCCTCCCACAGTCCAAAGACGTGCAGGTTAGGTGGATTGGCCTTAATAAATTGCCGTTCGTGACCAAAGAAGGGTTATTGGGTTACGGGGATAGTGTGGAGGTGGGGGCTTAAGTGGGTCAGTGCAGACTCGATCGGCCGAATGTTCTATGTTCTATGATCTGAACTTGGTGGATGCATTTGGCTGACCTTTGGAGAGGTAAAGCACCCCCTTGGGAGAGGGAAAGTATCCTTTGGGGGTGGTAATCATGTGAGCATGATTGTGCATAAAAAGTGCATAAACTCATTGGAACGTTAAGGCCGTCAAAGAACTGTCACGCTCTCAAGCGATTGTCAAACCTGTCAAAGGACTGTCAAAGGATACTAAGTGATTTGTCATGGAGGGGGTAAGGGTGGGGGCCTGTGTTGGCATGAGTTGGCACTAGGTTGGCGTGGGGCTATAAAAGACTGTAGGCTGTGGGGGGGCATATGGGTGTCAGGGGCTTTGGGGGTGGGTGGAGGGGCATGGTTTGGCATAGAGGATATGAGTGGTCTTGGGAGATGGGTGGGAAGCATGTGGTGGTATAGTTTTTTTAACATAGTTCCAATTAAGTAGCAATTTGGCGTGGCCAATCCACCTAGCTGCACATCTTTTAGTTGTGAGACCCACTCAGACACAGAGAGATTGTGCAAACCCCACACGGACAGTGACCCGGGGCCAGGATCGAACCCAGGTCCTTGGCGTCATGCGGCAGCAGTATGTGGTGGTACAGTTGAACATTGATGAAACGTGGGAGTGTGTGGGGTGTGAGGGTGTTAGGGGTAAAGGCTGGAGAACTTCTTCTTGTTTTATCCTTTTTGTTTATTTAATTAATTGCCAGAGCACAGGGGCAGACCTTCCTTCTTGACACCTGGAAGCCGCCGCACTCCTTCAGGAGGTGGCAGGCCTAACTCAGCTCGGACCCTTGAAATGAAGATTCGACCTGCCGATGGCCATTTGCCAAGGTCAGATTGACAGATCCTAGAATTCTCCCGTCTCTGCGCATCATCCAACCCAGTTGTGAAAATCCTGGCCTTGGAGTGCGATCCCCATCCTCAGGACGGGTTCAAATGAGGGTCACGGTGGGGGAAACAGTCAACTGGCTGTGATTCTCCCCAGTTTGGTCAATTATTGGCCAGAGGGCAGCCTCACCACCTAGCTCAGAAGAAGCATCCTCCCTTTTCAGAAAGAGAGAGAGAGAGAGAGAGAGAGAAAGAGAGAGATGGAGAGAGAGAGAGGTAGCGTGCCTCCATTTTGAGGCATCTTCTCACCACATTTTAAAAATTTTAAATTAAAAAGTCCCCTGAAGCTGGGCACCCATTATGCTGGAGGAGGATCTTCACAGGGTGGCCTGCCATTCTAGTTGAGGCCGGGCAGGCGAGGTAGGCCCCAGGGCCTTCCTGGAGGGCTGAACCCCACTCTGCAACCTAGCTGCCGGCCTAGTCCCCAAAGGCTCAAGGACCCCCAGGCTGACTGAAAAATTCCATTTGGCATCTGACGATGGATATTGTTAAAATTACATTAAAATACATTAAGTATCGCAATTTGCTATGTCCCACTTGCAGATCGGAATTTAGCTGCTGATCCACCTCTGAGTAAGTGGCCTGGGGTAAAATGGTTCCAGTCAACAAGCCCTTTGGCTGGCGGCACTCATTGTTACATCCACCCCTGCCCATGAGTTTAGTTTTGCCCCAGAACATGGCCTTATTAAGAAAGTGCATTCATTTTGTATATAAGTTCATAAAGATCTAAACCTTATAGGAGGGAGGATGCTCTGGGTAATATGTTCAGTGCAAAGTATTCCTTCACCTGTATACATTGAGAAATTGCCTTCTTCCTGACTGGGGGCACAAGGCAGATTTTCAACTGATTATTTTCTTGTAAGAGTAATTACTCCTACAAGAAAATAGTCAGCTGAAAATCTGATTGCAAGAGCAATACAGGACAAGGGGAGAGAATAAAACATAGGGGAAAAAACAACACTCAGTTCAATGAATCTGGGGAGATAATTATGAGAAACAAGGAAATGGGAGAGGAGTTAAACAGATATTTTGCATCAGTCTTTATGGTGGAACATCATTCATATATCCCATTAATACTAAATAATACGAGGGGGGAATTAAACACCATCAACATCACTAGAGAAGTAGTATTAGGCACATTAATGGGGCTAAAGGCAGATAAGTCCTCTGGCCCTGATAGCTTGCATCCTAGGATCCTAAAAGAAGTAGCGACAGAGATATTGGATGCATTGGTTGCAATTTTCCAAAAATCCTTTGCTTCTGGAGAAGTGCCGGAGGATTGCAAAACTGCCAATGTTCACCCCTATTCAAAAAGGGAGGGAGGCAAAAAGCAGGTATGATAGGCCAATTAACAGCTATTGTTGGAAAAATGTAGGAATCAATTTTTAAGGAAGTAATACGACAATGGTTTCATGGTCATCTTTCGACCTTTAATTCCAGATTTTTAGTGAATTCAAATTTCACCATTTGCCATGTTGGGATTCGAAACCAGGCCTTCAGGATTAGTCTGGCTCTCTGGTCCAGCAAAAATACCACCCTATCAGGCAGCGAATTCCAAACTCCCACCATCCTCTGGATAAAAAAGTTTTCCCTTACGTCCCCTCTAAACCTCCTGCCTCTTACCGTAAATCTAAAGAGATACCTGGAACCAGGTGGCAGTCTCCCACCATCGCCAACAACAAACAGAGGTGAGTGTATCATGTTTGTGAGTGTACCCAGGTTGGACCTAGGGTTAGGTTTAGGGTTAACTTAGATTTTTGGCATAGATTTGCTGTCATTGCTGATTAGCACAAGAGAATCCTCGCTCATGTTCCTAAGGCCATATGTTGCGGTTCTTATGCAATATTCAAAGTGAAAAGAGGAACTCATTTTGGAAAATATAAACCATTTCCGTTGCATGCCATTTATTGAATAACAGATTACTGGGTGTTGATCAAGTAGAAGAACTGATGGCCCAGTCTTATTACTGGTTCTGAAACAAAGCTTCCACCATCCACTGAAACAGTTCGAGCATTTCTGATGTACAGGAACGGTGAACGTAATATTCTTCTGCTTGGGTCACTCATTTGTCTTTCTGTTCTCCAGCAGATCACCAAGAATACTCAGGATACCTTTGAAGGCCTTTCAGTGAATATTGCGGAAGAAAGATCTGAGATTCAGGGAGTTACAATGAAACCTTTCAAGGCCCATTAACATAAACTCCAGCAGAAGCTCAGAGAGTAAAGTGCCTTCCATGTTGTGGTATTAATGGCGAAGAGGGTGCAATGCCTGTCTGTACTGCATCTGCATCTTCAGCACTGAAGTCCCAATTGTTATCAGGAGGGAATAAAATGATTAGAATGTGATTTATATATTTCTTGCCTGAAAGATGGGTAGTCGCCCCCATTTGACACTCAAGGTTTGCCCACGTTTTCGGGCCTGACAAGAAAGGCACACATCCCAATCCAACCCACCGTTTGCTAAGTCTACCTCTAATCTCAGTTATAGCTTGATCTTCGTTTTCAGGTACAGGCAGGGAGAGCTTGTATGGCATAGCGAGGTATCCATGAGGAGTCCCCCTCCCACTATCCGGCTGCATGTTAATGAGCCGTGAGCCTCATAAGATCTCAGGACCTCACACCAGTACCAACAAGAAGAGGAGCCAATCTGCCCACTTCAATCCAACCTGGACTAATCAAAGTCAGTGATTGCCCTTCAGGATGCCCATCTGGTACAGCTTTCGCAACACACCCTGGTCGCATTTTATGTACTGGCTTAAAAACAGAAGGAAAGTTAGAGAGAAAGGTGAAAGAATAAGGAATATATATCTTGCTGGAAGTGTACTATCTTAGATGTCTGATGTAGGCAGACTGGGTTACCTCCATGGACCAGCAGTTTGTGACTGCTTAAGGACTGATTAATGCCACCCTTCCCCCAAACCACACCATGGAGGAGGAGGAGGGGTGAGTGCTATGCCTTTACGAAGCATTCACCACCATTTTCCCTCATCTGAATTCAGGCATGGATTCTCAAAGGACTGGCAGCCTCATTTAAATGACAATGTCACACTCCAATGATGTCACCGGGTTGCATGAGCTATTTTAACCATGGGCCTAAATAGAGCCCATACAGCCTTTGGTTCACCAATGCCGACATCAAGGAGTTGGCTGCCATTTAAATATTTTTTTTTGTGCTTCTCTAAATATTTCTGATAAGGCCCCAGGTTTTTACAAAGACAAAATGATGTTCCCCCACAAACCCCATCCACGGTTTCCAGTCTCACCCATTCTGAGCAGCGATTTGCACAACACAATCTGAATCTATCAAGTTGGAGAGCATTCCCATGGGTCCAGGCTGACTGCTTGACCCTCTCCCCAAAACCCTGGCTGAATTTGAGTCCAGCAGTAAGATAACTTCCATCAGCTTTAAGCAGGACCCAGTAGGAACTTGCATCAAAGAGGAAGGTGGATGGGTCACCTTCCACTTGGGCAGGGGGACTCAAAGTCATACTCCAAGTTAAAACCAAATTTCCATTGACTTGACTCCCCGTTGAAAATATTCACAGTGGAGAGGTGGAGGAAGACTATTGCCCAGAGTAATATTGTACTGCTCCAGAAGAGTTAGACACGAGGGAAGGAGTGGAGAACATTGGGGGCAAGAGCAATATAAAGGGAACACTAACACTGGTTTTAAGAATACCCTATCCAGAGAGGCAATGAAAGAGGTCGTTTTGTTGCAGTGATTTGGTGTTTTCTGGAATCCAATCCCTCAAAGGATGGTAAAATTCAAAACTGAATTGAATAAATACTTTGAGAAGGAATTTTCACAGCTATGGGAAAAAAAGGAAAGATGATGGGACCCAGGCTGGGATTTTCTGGCCCATCCCACTGGCTAAGTCTTCCGGTTCAGCCAAAGGAGACCCCTCGTGACAGATTCCCTGACAGCGCATCCGGCGAGCAACGCAAATGGCCATTGACTTCAGCAGGGCTGGAAGATTCCGCTGGTGGCCAATGATGAGCCGCCTCTCCCCCGGGAAAACTCGCCACGGGGAAAGTCCCAGAGCCAAAAAGATAGCTCTGTCAACAAGCCAGTACAGAGATGATGGGTCAAATGACCTTTTTGTGTTGTAAGTTTCTCTGAAGTTAACAGGCTCTGCTCAACACAAAGCTTCCTCCAGTATTGGATCATTTAGATTCGAAATGTTAACTCTGTTCCTCTCTCCACAGCTGCTGCCATAGCTGCTGAGTTTTTCCAGCATTGCCTGTTTTAATTTCAGATTTCCAACATCCGCAATATTTTGCTTTTATTTGAGCAAATATAGTCAAGGTAGGCATGGGAGTCAGTGACTTAAGTTGTGTTACTGCATCTTAACACAAATATGCCCTGACAATAATGATTGTTAATTTAAATAAAGGGGAGGGGATTCTCCATTGGTTGATGCCGAAATCACGAAACGCGATTGGGCGAAGAATAGATTCCGACGCTAAAATCGCAGCAGGCTCCGATTTGACGCCAAATCGCAATTCGCCATCGCCTCAACAGCGGCGTGAATGCTGTCCGGACACACGTACAGCAGACACCATTTGCATATCATTAGTGGGCCTAACTTGGTATTCTCAGGGTCCTCGCGAAGCTCGGCCTCCGATGGGCCAAGGTCCTGACGGCGCGGTTCACTTGTGCTTTTAAAAATCGTGAACCCAGACGTCGCAGATGCTGAGGGAATGTGAGGGGGAACGGAAAATGTCCAACATCACCATAGTTTGATCACAGTTGTGCCGCTTGCCGGGGGCTTCAGCCAGGGTCAGGGGAGTAGTGAGAGGTGGCCAGGAGGTGGGCTGTGGCGTCGAGGTGGATGGGCACTGAACATCATTGCCGTAGCCGGCAAGTCAGCTATCAGCTGCACATGCTGCTGACAGCCCACTGTGAACATAGGGTTGTATAGGTGTCCCCCCAGGCCTCCTCCCTAGGCGCCCTATGACCTCAGGCGACCCATGAGCGGGATGGGAATGCTCCAGCACAACCAGTGCCACCTTGTTGGATGGGGTGAGTGGGTGTGGGGATTGTAATGTGTGTATGTGCGGCTGCAACTTGTCAGCGTCCCGAGTGTCAATCACAGACCCGGTGAATCCTGCACCATTTTTCATTGGAATCGATTGTGTTCCCTGTGGGGCCGGTGCTAGCCCCTCCGCAGTTGCTGAATCGGTCCAGGTTCGGCGTCAGTTATGCTGTCGGTAAAGTCCACGTATTCTGCATGGGTGTCAACACTTTGTCTCAGAAAGGGAGAATCCCTCCCATGGTTCTTAATTGAAGAAGAACAGGGGCGCAAGATTCAGTGATTCTGAGGCTAAGTGTTGACGCCATCGGAAACGCCGTCGCGTTTCCCCATAGAATCAACATGGCCTCAGGATCAGCAATTCTGGCCCCTACAGGGGCCAGCACGGCACTGGAGAAACCCACGCCACTCCAGCTGCTGATCCCAGCGTCAACTGGGCACCGCGGGGTCCACGCATGCGCAGTGGCACCGGCGCCAACACGCACATGCGCAGTGACTCCCTTCTCCGCACCAGCCCTGACGCCAAATGGCGTAGGGCTGCAGGTGCCGACACGGAAGAAAGGAGGCCCCCAGCCCGAGAGGCCGGCCGCCCATCGGTGGGCCCCAATCGCGGGCCAGGCCACAATGGAGGCCCCCCCTCCCCCAGGGTCGAACCCCCCCCCTCCCTCCCCACAGGCCGCCCCCGGACCCTTCCACGCCGAGGTCCCGCCAGCTGGGAGCAGGTTAGAACGGCGCCGGCGGGACTCGGGGTTTTTTCTACGGCCGCTCGGCCCATCCCGGGCCCGAGAATCAGTGGGGGGGCCGCTCAAGGCAGCGTGCCGACCACGCCGGCACCAATGGCGCCGATTCTCTGCTCTGCGGAGGATTGCGACGGGGCAACGTGGCGTGATTCATGCCGGCCGCGGCGATTCTCCGGCCCGGCCCCGGACTGAGAGAATCCCGCCCAGGATTCCAAGATTTTCAAACACATGTTGTTACCTGTTGATCAACACTGCTCCAACAATTATTGAGGCACGATCAATTTGGCTGGAGACGAAGTTGAATTCAAACTGAGGCTTTATTAGTATCTGATGTGTGGCCTCCTACAGCAGCTGACGAAATGGCTGCGAGCTGGAGGCCACGCATATTTATAACCCGGCTCCTGGGCGGAGCTAGGTTGCAGGGCACCAGGTGAACCTGTAGTGCAGGTTCTACCGTACAACCCTTAATATAAGAACACAGTGGTTTACCACATTCACCCCCTGTTAAAATTGAGTCCGGTGGGGGTGGTGGAGAACTATATACAGTTCGCAATCTTTAATATTTACAGAACAGTAAAAAAAATGTCTCTGGTCATCCGGTGGGCCGGTCAGAGGTTCAGCCGGTCCGGCGCCTTGATCGTCCTCTGGGATCGGCGAAGTGGAGACGGCGATGTTGGTGCTGTCATGGTCGAAGTTGACTCCGGGAGCATGCCGAAATACTCTTCATCAACGGGGGTGGGTAGGGGGAGGACGGACAGTCCTACGGGGGGTGATGGGGGCGGCAGGGGAGTGGAGGGTGGCGCCGGGGGCGATGGGGGTGGTGCGGGGGTGGAACCTGCTGGTGCCAGGTCCCTGAAGGAGACGGTATCCTGGCGGCCGTCGGGGAACGCCACGTAGGCGTACTGTGGGTTTGCTGTGGAGAAGGTGCACCCTTTCCACCAACGGATCCGCCTTGTGGAGCCGCACATGTTTACGGAGAAGCACGGTTCCCGGAGCTGTGAGCCAAGTTGGGAGTGCTACCCCGGATGTGGACTTCCTGGGGAAGGCAAAAAGACGTTCATGTGGTGTACTGTTAATAGCAGTGCAAAGTAATGAGCGAATGGAATGTAGTGCATCAGGGAGGACCTCTTGCCAACGGGAGGCCGGGAGATTTCTGGACCGTAGGGCCAGCTGGACGGCCCTCCATACCGTCCCATTCTCCCTTTCTACCTGTCCGTTTCCCCGGGGGTTGTAGCTCGTCGTTCTGCTGGAGGTGATACCCCTGCTGAGCAGGAACTGGCGTAGCCCATCACTCATGAATGTAGATCACTCATCACTCATCACTGTGGATGTAGGCGGGGAAGCTGAACAGAGTGAAGATAGAATTAAGGGCTTTAATGACGGTGGCAGACATCATGTCGGGGCATGGGATGGCGAAGGGAAAACGGGAGCATTCATCGGTCACACTGAAGAAATACGTGTGTCGGTCGGAGGAGGGGAGGGGGCCTTTGAAATCCACGCTGAGGCGTTCAAAGGGCGGGAGGCCTTCAACAGGTGCACGCGGTCCGGCCGGTAGAAGTGCGGTTTGCACTCCGCACAGACCTGGCAGTCCTTGGTGATCGATTTACTTTCTCGACGGAATAGGGCAAATTTTGTGCCTTAATGAAGTGGTACAACCGAGTGACCCCTGGGTGACAAAGGCTGTCGTGCAGGGTCGAGAGTCGGTCTACCTGTGCGCTGGCACATGTACCTCGGGATAGGGCGTCTGGGGGCTCGTTGAGTTTGCCAGGACGATACTTAATCTCGTAGTTATAGGTGGAGAGCTTGATTCTCCACTGCAAGACCCGCTGTGTGTTGTTGAACATGAAGGCAACCAACTGTTGGTCAGTGAGGAGAGTGAATCTCTTGCCGGCCGGGTAATGCCTCCAATGTCGCACAGCCTCAACGATAGCCTGGGCCTCCTTTTCGATGGATGAGTGCCGAATTTCGGAGGCATGGAGGGTGCGGGAAAAGAATGCCACGGGCCTGCCTGCCTGGTTGAGGGTGGCGGCAAGGGCGACGTCCGATACGTCACTTTTTACTTGGAAAGGAAGATTTTCGTCTACAGCGTGCATTCCAGCTTTGGCAATATCAGCTCTGATCCGGGCGAAAGCCTGTTGGGCCACAGCCATCAGGGGGAAATGAGTGGACTGTATGAGTGGGCAGGCCTTGTCTGCATAGTTTGGGACCCACTGTGCGTAATACGAGAAGAACCCCAGGCAGCGTTTGAGGGCCTTGGGGCAGTGGGGGAGGGGAAGCTCCATGAGGGGGCGCATGTGGTCGGGATTGGGCCCCAGAACTCCGTTCTGGACCAGGTAGTGTTGCTAACTTTTGGTTGGCTCTTAGTAAATGTTGCTCGTTGTGTCTTTACTTAATTTGCTCTGTTTTATAACCTTTGCTCTAGAGTCGCCAGGTATCTTTATGATACCACCACGAGGTTCAAGTTCAAGTGCTGATCAATAACTCAATACACCAGTTAGTACGTTTCAAATCAAAACACATTTATTATACACAGTCAATCACTATTCACGTATAAAACTCTACTTACTAGACTATTTCTAACACTAAGAGGCCTATACTTAGCTTTGGAAGTGTCCCACCAGGTCAGGGGAACAAATGGCCTTTTGTTCGATTCAGAGTCTGCAGGCTTCAAAACTGGTATAGACTGGTAGCTAGGAGTGCCTATCTCGTAACGTGCGTTGACTGGCGACTTACTTGGTTGGTGCAGCTACTAGGCAGGTCACGGTCAAGGGTTGTTTCGAGCTGCTGAGAGACCCTGCCAAGAAGGACAAATTGAACTTGGGGACTCTATTTTATAGTCCCCAGGGGCTTCGCGCCCTTTTGGGTGGACCCCGTACCTGGTTCCAAGTGATTGGACTAAGTTCTGATCACTTGGATCGATTTCTCCAATACTGGAGCTGTTCCCTGATTGCTGGGCGGTTCCTAAGTGTCCGTTGGCCTTCCTTTGTCTTGGCTCCTGCTGGCACCGAGGAGTCTGGCTTGGCTTTTTTTAATTTAACTGTTTCCAATTGTTCCCGGGGATCACTCATCAGTATGTAGGTGGTTGTTAGTTTCAGTGCTGTCTGGGTTCCTGCAAGTTCTGATTACAGGAAACTTTGCACCTGCTGGTTTTTCCTGCATTGGCTGAATTTCCCTGCATTCTTAGCGGATCTCCATTTTAAAGTCGGGAAGTGGCCAACCAAGGTGGCTACACACCCTCCTTGTGATCCCTAACGCGAAGCGTGAAGGATCACATAACTGCGTCGTCTTCACTCCCTGACCCAGCGAGCACTCTTCCATGGTCTCTACACTGACCATAACTATGCAAGAAAATTTTAACTGACAATTCTATGTGGCGTTATGTCACAACAGGGACATGCAGTACAACATATTTTTTTTAAATCGGTACCTCTAACTATCTTCCATAAACTACACTCACTTAAACATCCAATCATACTAACTTCCTAACAATACAAAAATAAAAGCAGCATTTACATTTTCCTCTGGCTTGGCAGTCAAGCACAGATTTGTACAATCTTTCAGTTGCAAATGAGACATATCTCTTTATTCACAAATGACGCAAACGAATGTCCTTTATTGTAGATCAAGGGGTTCGGGGACCTGGTGAAGGCCAAAAATACGGGATCTTATCCTGTATACCGGGGTGCGAGAGTGGTAGGCTCTCCTTCGCCATTTTCTCATGCGGATAGTCTGCATGATGCTGCAGAATATCGCCAATGCTAAAAGGGATTCAATTACATATGAAAGGGAGTACCACGTTATAAACCTATCACACCATGATGATGTGTTGTTACTTTTCACTGGGCTCTGGGTGCTATGGGGAAGTGAATCATTGACAGCCGAGGGGGGTTGTGGTCAGGGGGTTCACATTCGCGCGTAACCGAATACAAATTATAATGATAACGAAAAACACGTATGATGTCTTCATTGTTCTCTTCTTTCTTCTCTTCTCTTCCTTTTCGTCTCTTCTCTCTTCCTGGAGCTTCTGGAATTCTGTGGATCAAGCATAGTTTCTGTTGCAATCTAGTTTAATATCTTGTACGTAAGCATGTCTGTCTTTTAGTGCCAATTTCCCTTTATAATTGGTCACCATCTGTGACTCACTCATGTTTTAAAAACCGAACATTTGGACTAGACATCTAAGGAAATACTGCCGTACTGCGAGCCGTCTCGCAGCCTGTGTGATTTACCATCCCAGTGTTTGAGGATGTAAATAGCAGAGGGAAGCAACCGAAAGGTTGCCAAAACCAAACAAAGGAACTTTGAACGTAACGAGCCAAAATGGGGTGTGTATGGGCCGTGGCGGGTAAGGTTTGGATGGAATCCCCGGATAGGACGGTGATCAATGCCGTTTGTGCTCTACCCGAGCGTAGCTGACCAGAGGGGGGTCCTCAGGCAGGGCGGGGACCAATGCCATTTCTCCACTGCCTGAGCAACCGCCAAGAACGGGTAAGAATGTGGTCGTCGTGGGGGGGCTGCCTCTCGAATTAGGAGAGCAACTATGAGTCTGGTTCTGTCGACAGACTAGTTCCTCTGAACTAATGTCTGGGACAAACTTGTACCTTTAACAATTTCCTGGGGACAAACTAGTTCCTCTAACAGCCATTGGGCGTCAAAGGGGGTGGTGACGTAGGGTGGTGAAAAACTTTCCGAGTTTACACACAACACTTAACGATAACACTAATCGAACAAACATTCAACAAACATGGTGCAGGTTCCATCAGAAAGGACACCGTTTTTCCCAAGCGGTTCCGTTTAAAACATCATCTGGACACCTCAGTTATCAGTTGCAAACAGGGTTGCAAAGGGGTTCTCGTCTTAGGAGTCAGACTCAATGTCATCATCTTTCCCCGGATGCCATACTCTTGAATGGATGAGGGTTGCTAAAGCTGCATGGTATGACTTAGGGTCCATCTCATCGTTTCGGACGAGCCTGTACGAATTGTCACGGTGCCAAATAGTCGTGTCTAATTCTGTGGAGCTGGAGTCGGGGTCTTCATCGTAGGGCGGTGGTCTTTGGTGAGGTTTGTTAAGGAATGTGATCAGGAAGGGATCACTCGAATCGTGTTCAGATTCGCTGGATGTGGGGCCTGTTGCATGGGGATAGTAGGGAGGCGTGCTGTGGCTATCGTCTGTGTCACAGTCGCTGTTGCTGCTGCTGCTGTCTGTGGGTGTTCCGGGGCGGAGTCTAGAGTTCGGGGGTGGAGTCGAGGTCGGGTCCGTGGATGGGGTGGACGTGTTGGGGAGGGTAGGGATACGTTGGCTGTGGGCGGGCTGTGGTCTGCTGCGTTGAGCATGATGTGGTGTGTGTGGTTAGACTGCGAACCATATACCTTGAGCTGGTTAATATGAAACCACGCAGTCTTCCCGTTGGGGTACTTAATTTGATAAACGGAGGGACTTACTTTGTCTGCAACGGAGTACGGACCCGAATACTTAGGTGACAGGAACGTGCTGGGGTTGTAAATGGAGAGCATGACCTGCTGTCCTACATCAAACTCCGTCGCATGCACTGTCTTGTCGAAACAGGCCTTGCTCTGTTTCTTCCTGGTGCCTAATTTTACTGCGGCTGCTAGCTGAGCCGTTTTTACATTTTCAACTAACTGTTTCACTGCGTTTTCGTGTGTGAGGGCCGTCACTTCGGGGCTGGTCAAGTCAAGTCCTAATAAAAATTCTGTGCCTTTCATGGGGCATCCGGTCATGAGAGTGTGTGGGGTGTATGCTGTGGATGTCGAAACAGTGTTACGCAAAAACATTAGTGCAAAAGGGAGGACTGAATCCCAAGTGGTGCTGTTTTGTTCGACCATTTTCCTGAGGGTTGCTTTTAGGGTCCGATTCATTCGCTCCACGATACCACTTGACTGGGGGTGGTATGCGATGTGGTATTTTTGGGTAATGCCAAATATCGTGAGGACGTTCTTCATGACCCGTCCCGTAAAATGGGAACCTTGGTCGGATTCAATGCTGCGGGGGAGTCCCCATCTCGTAAAGATGTGGTGGGTTAAAATCTTCGCGGTAGTCTTTGCCGTGTTTGTTCTAGATGGGAATGCTTCTACCCATTTCGTAAACATGTCTATAACAACTAACACATACTTGTGACCATTCCTGCAAGGGGGCAATGGTCCTATAAAATCAATCTGGAGGTTAGTCCAGGGGCCATTAACGGGGCGGGTGTGGCTAAGCTGAGCTTTCTTCGCATATCTGCCCGGATTGTTTTGGGCACAGATAAGGCAATTTTCTACATAGTGCGTGACGTCTTCCTTTAAATTCGGCCACCAACAGAGCTGCCTGAGGTGGGCTGTAGTGGGGTCAATTCCCTGATGCCCATGACTATCATGGAACAAACAAATAAGCTGATTCCTGTCCTGTTCAGGAACCACATAAAGGGTGTCTTTTAGCACCACACCGTCATGTGTGGTCAGTGCATTTTTAAACCTATCGTATGGGGTTGGAAATTTTCCTTTTAGAATCTCCCTGAGATTACTATCTTGCTTCGGGGGCTGCACTAAATCCTCAATATTTGTCTGTGAGACCTGAACTGCATTCACTGGGGCGCTTTCGGGGGGGGGGTTCCAAAAATATCCATGTCTGGAACCTGCTTTAGCCAGTGCGTCAGCTTTTACATTTCCAGGTGGGGAGGAACGGTGGTGACTTCGTACTTTAGTAATACCAAATATTCTGTCCTGTGCTTTGTCCAAAATGTGCCGGAGCAATGGGGCTGAAGGGAGAGGTTTTCCGTCCACGGAAACAAATCCTCTTGCTTTCCACAGGGGTAGGAATTCTGTGAGGTTGTTACAGACATAGAGGCTGTCCGAGTATATGTCTGCTGGGCTGGGGAAGGCATCTGGGTGATCTACAATGTACGCAATGGCTGCTAGTTCTGCCGCCTGCACGCCTAAGTGTCCTGGCAGTTTTAACGAGATTTCTTCTAGGGCGCGTCCCTGCGCATCCTCAACATAGATGCCACATCCTGTAATGCGCTTCCCATTTAATATAGTGAAAGAACCATCCACATATATTCTCAAGGGTGCGCACGTGTCTGTGTGCTGGGGGCTCTGGGGTGAACTACCTATCTTTTTGGGGGGTGTTTTCACGATAAAGGGGCCTGTGTTGTGGTGCGGTGAGATGATTTCACATTCGTGGGGGGTGCCTGGGTACTGAAGGTTGTCGGCTAGGAAAGTGTGGGTCTTGGTCCTTTTAGCAGTGATGTCCCGTCCCTGCAAAAGAAGGGTCCATCTGGCTGCTCTGATCTGGCTTACTGTACCGTCCTTAAGCGTCCGTCTAGTAAAAGTTGGGTAGGGGTGTGTTCCGTGAGGATTGTGATGGGGTTTAGTCCGGTGATATATGGAAAGTATTGAACTGCCCAGAAAACTGCGAGCAGGTGCCTTTCACAGGCCGAAAATCCCTGCTCCACAGGATCTAAAGCTCTGGAGGCATCAGCCACGGGTCTTAACTGTTCGTGCCGTTCCTGGAGGAGCACGGCCGAAAGGGTATGATCTGTGCTAGCTATCTCTATAGCATAGGGGGAAAGCGGGTCTGGAACCTGTAGTGCGGGGGCTGCAATGAGTGCGCGCTTTAAAGCATCTACAGCATCCGGGTGCCGCGGAAGCCATTCCCAAGGTGCTCCTTTCTTTAGGAGTTCCGAGAGGGGTGCTGCTTTGGTGGCGAAACCGTCAATATGGTTTCGGCAGTAGCCAACCAGTCCTAAAAGCGACCGGAGGGCGGAAACATTCTGGGGTAGGGGCAATTTGGCAATCGAGTCAATTCTTTTATGCTCAATCTCGCGTTTACCATGCGTGATAATCGTTCCCAAATATACCACTTTGTTTTCCAAAATTTGGGCCTTCTTGGGGTTCACTTTACATCCAATTAGCTGTATGAGTTCCAGGAGTTCGGACAGAAGCACGATGTGCTCTGCCTTGGTGTCTGTCTGCAGTAATAGGTCGTCTACATACTGGACTAGACATTCGGGGCGGGAACATTTTGATAAACCATTGGCCAGCTGTCGGTGGAAAATGGAGGGGGAGTTGTGGAATCCTTGTGGAAGGCATGTCCACGTGTACTGCTGACCTTTAAAAGTGAAGGCAAATTTGTACTGGTACGCTTTTGCCAATGGAATGGACCAGAATCCGTTACTGATGTCCAAAACCGTAAAATATCGTGAGTTGAGTCCCTGTTTGAGCAAGGTCTCGGGACTTGTGGCTACCGTGGGAGCTGCTGCGGGGGTGACTTTGTTGAGTTCCCGGTAATCGATGGTCAGTCGCCATGATCCATTGGGCTTTCTCACTGGCCAAATCGGGGCATTATTAGTAGAGGCTACTGATCTAAGTACGCCTTGTTCTAATAAACTATCAATAACTTTTGAGATTTCTCCATCTGCCTCTTGGGGAAATCCATATTGCCTCTGGGGTCTAGGGTCAGGACCTGTTATTTGAACCGAACCAGCCATCCTGCCACAGTCATGTTTATGACTTGCAAAGCGGTCCTGTTTTTCTGGAGAACTGCCCTAACCTGTTTGTCTGTGCTGATCGTGGTCGGGTCAAACCAAAAATCGCCGACTGCGCTAATCTTATTAGCATACTCACCTACTGTGAGCGTTGCGGGGGCTCTTGCTGACTTTGTCATTTTCCAGACACATTGATTTACTGGATCAAATGACAGGTTGTGGGAGTTCATGAAATCGATGCCCAAAATGTGTTCTGCTGTGTGGAGCAGATCGACCAAAACTAGGGGGTGTTTTGTTGTAATGTTGCCAATTTGAATGGGTACAGGGGCTGTGATGTGTCCCTGGTGTGAGTGGCCTGTGAAGCTGCTGAGGGTGATTGTGGCTGTAGTGGGCCACATGTCTTTTTGGAACATGGTGGAGGAATTAATTGTTGTGCAGGACCCTCCTGTGTCCCAGAGAAATTCGATGGGCTGTCCCCGTATTTTCGCTGCAACGACTGGTCGGCCGGACCTATCCCAAAGAGTGTCGCAGACCCAGGTGGGGGAGCCCGAACACCGTCAGTCAGTTCCGTTCATGTCTGTCTGGTCTGAACGGGTGCTTACCCTATGTATGGGCTTTGTCCTGTTTCTATTCAGAGTGTCTGCCTACTGGGCTCTCCGTGGCTTTCGTGGGGCATTGCACTCTCGTGCAAAGTGACCTAATTGTCCACAGTTGTAACACTCCTGTGGGTTCTGTGGGGGGCTGTTCATGCCTTCGTTCACCCATGTGGGGTTCTGGTGCGCTTTAACTGCTTGAAAATCTGCCTCTGCCTGCTGTTCTTCGGGTTTTCTAATCGCAGGTTTGTTGTGGACAGATTGCTCCTAGGTGCGGGACAACCTGTTTAAAACCCACTTTTCGTTGTGCGTTTCTTCCGAGGGGTCATAATTAGTACAAGCTTTTTGTCCTGCCTTTGTGGCATGCGAGATAAGGGTGCGGGTCCATTTGGCCATGTTGTCTGGGGACAATTGGGAGCGGTCTAAGTTTCCGAAAACGGCTGTTAAATGGATCCACAGGCGTCCAGCAAACGCTGTGGGGTTTCTTCTGCCTGCACTTATTCAGGCCTTCTACTGGGTCACCTCTGTTATAACCGATCGCGTCTAGGATCACCGTGTGCATCTCTGCAAGGGTGCCTCCTCCTACATTCTGTGGGGCGGGAAGGGCTGCTACAACAGAAGGGTCTAAGCTTAAAACTGTGAGCTTCACTTGCTCACGCTCATCCAGGCCGTACATGGTCGCCTGCTGCTTTACTCTAGCAAAGAAGTGGTGGGAGTCTGAGGTGGGGAGGAACGGTGTGATCTTTTCGCACACGTCCCGTAATTGGGTCACTGTTAAGGGGGTGGTGTAAAGGAATTCCGCGTCTCCGTCCGATGCGACTGTGCGGTGGGTGGTTACTGGATTCATGGGTGCCTGATCTATCTGCTGTGTGGGGGTTGGGGTGCTTTTCTCCTTTGGGGCTTTCCTTGCGCACATGTTCCCTGTACATATCTATGCGCGGTTTTGTTTAGTTCTTGCCAATCAGGGCCGTCTTCTTCATCTAATTGGGATCCAAAGGTGCTTTGAAACCCATTTGCACTGAAAGCAAAGACTGCAGTTCCGCAATCTGCTTCCGGCATTTTGCATGATCCACTGAGCTTTGTCTGTGCTCCGTGGTGGCAGCATGGAGTGCTCTTAGCGCTGCTTTTAGATCGCTGCATTGCCTTTGCAATGCCTCTACCTGTTTCTCTGTCTCTTCTCTTACCAGGACTGCACGTTGCGTGTCCTGATAGGCCTTATCGTATTGGGTTTGTAAGCTGCTCAGATGCGCTAGACAAGACTGGTGTGTCCACTTGGCATCATCCACCTCTCCGTCCTTTGCTGGCAACTTCCTTCTCAATTCTACATTCTCTCTCTCGATCTCACTAACATCGCCCTTGCTCATTCGATGTCTCTCTTCTATCTCTTTGCGGAGCGTCCAAACGAACGCCTCTGTGCCTCGCAATTGTGCCAGACAGGACACGATTGCCATCGGCTTGCGAGCTTTCCCTAAGCTCTTCTTATGGATTTCGCTCAGGTTCTCCCACCAAGTATGTCCTATACTCCCGGTACCTGTTTCCTCATTTGAACAAAAGTCACTCCAAAGGGACCATCCCTTCCCTTTGAGGTACCTTCTAATCTCAACTTCCCAAATGTGACACTGACCTACTCTGCTGCTGGTCGCTGCGACCACGAATTCTTGAGGGTTCATGAGGCGTTCCATTGCCTTCATTGCCATTTTTCCTATCTGAATGCTCTCTTTTAAAATTTGGAACGGGGGATACTAAGGCAGTGCTGTAAACACGGGTACGGCGTTCGCTATTTTCCGGAATACAAACTCCCGACAGTTTTTCGCAACAAAATCTATCAGTTTTACCTATTAGCCCTGTTAGTTACGCATGCTTTAACATGCTTCCGAATTATGAGGATTGATCAGAACTGCTTGAACACTTGTGAATGTTTCTGTTCCCAATTGGATTCTCAATTCAAATTTTGGGTTCTCTCGGAGTGGTTAGGCCACTTCTAAGTCGAGTCCCGTCAGATGTCGCCAGTAAATGGTGCTAACTTTTGGTTGGCTCTTAGTAAATGTTGCTCGTTGTGTCTTTACTTAATTTGCTCTGCTTTATAACCTTTGCTCTAGAGTCGGCAGGTATCTTTATGATACCACCACGAGGTTCAAGTTCAAGTGCTGATCAATAACTCAATACACCAGTTAGTACGTTTCAAATCAAAACACGTTTATTATACACAGTCAATCACTACTCATGCATAAACTCTACTTACTAGACTCTAACACTAAAAGGCCTATACTTAGCTTTGGAACTCGCCCACCAGGTCAGGGGAACAAATGGCCTTTTGTTCGATTCTGAGTCTGCAGGATTCAAAGCTGTTATAGACTGGTAGCTAGGAGCGCCTATCTCGTAGCGTGCATTGACCAGAGATTTACTTGGTTGGTGCAGCTACTAGGCAGGTCACGGTCAAGGGTTGTTTCGAGCTACTGAGAGACCCTGCCAAGAAGGACAAATTGAACTTGGGGACTCTATTTTATAGTCCCCAGGGGCTGCGCGCCCTTTTGGGCGGACCCCGTACCTGGTTCCAAGTGATTGGACTAAGTTCTGATCACTTGGATCGATTTCTCCAATACTGGAGCTGTTCCCTGATCGCTGGGCAGTTCCTAAGTGTCCGTTGGCCTTCCTTTGTCTTGGTTCCTGCTGGCGCCGAGGAGTCTGGCTTGGCCTTGTTTACCTTAACTGTTTCCAATTGTTCCCGGGGATCACTCATCAGTATGTAGATGGTTGTTAGTTTCAGTGCTGTCTGGGTTCCTGCAAGTTCTGATTACAGGAAACTTTGCACCTGCTTGTTTTTCCTGCATTGGCTGAATTTCCCTGCATTCTTAGCGGATCTCCATTTTAAAGTCGGGAAGTGGCCAACCCAGGTGGCTACAGTAGTCGAGGGTGGCTCAGCGGTTTGTACGGAACACGCACTTCTCCTTGTTATATGTGAGGTTGGGGAGAGTGGCGGTGCGGAGAAATTTAGGGAGGTTGGCGTCGTGGTCCTGCTGATCATGGCCGCAGATGGTCACTTTGTCTCGGTACGGAAACGTGGCCCGCAAGCCGTACCGGTCGACCATTCGGTCCATCTCCCTTTGGAAGACCGAAACCCCATTGGTGCCGCCGAAGGGGACCCTAAGGAAGTGATATAGCCGGCCGTCTGCCTCGAAGGCGGTGTATGGCCGGTCCAATTTACGGATGGGGAGCTGGTAGTAAGCGGATTTCAGGTCCACCATTGAGAAGACCCGATACTGTGCAATCTGGTTAACCATGTCAGATATACGTGGGAGGGGGTACGCGTCGAGCTGCGTGTACCTGTTGATGGTCTGGCTGTAGTCCACGACCATTTGGTTTTTCTCCCCAGACTTAACCACTACCACTTGAGCTCTCCAGGGGCTGTTGCTGGCCTCTATGACTCCCTCCCGAAGCAACCGCTGGACCTCGGACTTGATGAAGGCCTTATCCTGGGTGCTGTACCGTCTGCTCCTGGTGGCGACGGGTTTGCAATCTGGAGTTAGATTGGCAAAGAGGGAAGGAGGATCGACCTTTAGGGTTGCGAGGCCGCACACAGTGAGGGGTGGTAAGGGTCCGCTGAATTTAAGGGTCAGGCTCTGGAGGTTGCACTGAAAATCCAAGCCAAGGATAAGTGCAGCGCGGATGTTTGGGAGGACATAGAGGCGAAAACCGTGGAACTCTACGCCTTGGGCTGTGAGCATGACCGTGCAGTACCCCCGGATTGCCAGGCGATGGGATCCGGAGGTCAGGGAGATACTTTGATTGGTAGGGTGTACTTTAAGGGAGCAACGCCTTACCGTATTTGGATGTACAAAGCTCTCGGTGCTCCCGGAGTCCAGTAGGCAGGAGGTCACGTGGCCGTCGACTTTCACGCTGGTGGATGCTTTGGTCAGAGTGTGTGGTCGGGACTGGTCGATTACCATGGATGCGAGCCGTGGTTGATCGTCGGGTAGTGAGGCGACTGGTGAGTTGGGCTCCTGAAACGCCGTTGGTATCCATGTGCTGCGGGGTGGACCTGGAGGTCACAAAATGGCGACGCCCATGGAAAGCACGTTGCAGGGGTGGAGCAAGATGGCGGCGCCCATGAAACGCACGTGTTGTGCGGGGGAGAAGATGGCAGTGCCCATTGCTCGCACATGGCCTGGGGAGGAGGGGAGGATAGCGGCGCCCATTGTCCGTGACCAGGGGGGGGTGGGAGCAACCGCTGCCGCTGAGCGGGCCTGGCACACCGCTGTGTAGTGGCCCTTCTTCCCGCAGGCCTTACAAAGGGCAGCGCGAGCCGGGCAGCGTTGGCGGGGGTGTCTTTGTTGGCCGCAAAAATAGCATTGGGGCTCCCCGGAGATCACTGGCTGGCGCGTAGCGCAGGCGTATTGGGTGGGTAGCGCCCCCGCTGGGGCGGCTGCCTGTGGGGCCCATGAAGAGTAGGAGCAATGAGCCGCGCGATTGGGGGCGTAGGACTGTACATTGCGCAGGGCAACCGCCATGGAAAGTGCTAGTGTTTTAGTCTCTGCGAGGTCACGCATGGCCCCTTCTAGGAGCCGCTGTTTGATAACTTCAGACCCAATCCCAGTTACAAAAGCGTCCCGCATAAGGAGATCTGAGTGCTCCTTCGCTGTAACGTCCTGGCAGTCACAGTCCCGAACTAGTGGGATCAGGGCCCTTCAGAAATCCTCGATTGACTCACCAGGTAGTTGAGTACGCGTTGCGAGCGCATGTCTGGCGAAGAGCGTGTTCGTCTTCTGCTCATAATTTTCTTTGAGTCGAGTCATGGCATCAGTGTAATTGGGCGCATCGTGGATCAGCGGGAAGTCTTTGGAGTTGAGTCTGGAGTACAAGATTTGAATCTTCTGAGCCTCTGGAACAGGGGTCGGCGCCGCGTTGATATACGCTTCAAAACAAGCTAGCCAGTGCTGAAAGTCCTTTCTGGCGTCGCTTGTGTGTGGATCCAGCTGCAGGCAATCTGGTTTAACCCAGAGGTCCATCTTCTGAATCTGATACTAATAAATTGAGGCACGATCAATTCGACTGGAGACGAAGTTGAATTCAAACTGAGGCTTTATTAGTATCTGATGTGTGGCCTCCTACGGCAGCTGACGAAATGGCTGCGAGCTGAAGGCCACACATATTTATAACCCGGTTCCTGGGCGGAGCTAGCATGCAGGGGCCCAGGTGAACCTGTAGTGCAGGTTCTACCGTACAACCCTTAATATAAGAACACAGTGGTTTACCACAATTATATCACATGCTGACTTGTATCACTTCCTGTGATGGTGAATAGCATATCATTTGCATGTTCATTGGTATGCTAATCAGTTTGTTCAACTACATGCAATATCACAACAGAATGTAATGAATATTGGTCGATAGGCTATTCCCTGAAATGGTGGCAGAGGAGTCTGTGACATGCGTGGGTCATAGCCAACTGCGTGAGTTCCTGTGCCCTCCCCTACCCAGTCTGCCTTACATATGATCTAGTCCATTGTGATTTATGGGGACCAAGCTTCCTCTGAGACAATTCTGCCTCATAATGTCCTTTCCTGCGTGGGTAGCCTGGCTATTAGTCAGAAAGCTCACCACCATTACCTTCTCAGGGAACCTAATGATGGGCAATCGAGGTCGGGTTGTCCACATCCTGGAACGATAATTATATCCCATTAGTGTACGTTATTTTAAATTTTTCCCCTTTATCAAGTCATCCCACCATTTGTGCCCCGTTTCCTGAATTTTAACGGTTCACATTTATTTTTAACTTGCTTTGCTTTCGCATTTTCTTCAGTTGAAACTTTCCGTTCTGAATCTCTTCCCCCTTCTGAGAGCAAGCTGGGGTTCTGTCGACTCATTTCTGCCCTGCACTCTGAGTAAGGGGAAATTAGTTACAAGGAGTGAATTTAAATAGCAAATTAGATGTTGATTGACAAGAAAACGCAGAGAGTCAAAGGAGAGAAAGATCAGAAGCATAAAAAAAAACTAGCAAAGCAAATTTAAGAGGTTTAAAATATGACATCAGAAGGAAGACTGAAGGCCGTGTGTGACAGATTGACAGAGAAGAAGAAGGAAAGCGAGAAAGCGACGTAGACGGAGATACAGAGCTGGACACAAACTGCGGGGCAAGCGTATAGAGAAAACCGGAGACATACACTGACAGAGAGAGAGGGAGGGATGAAGGAAGGCTTAGAGAATGGAGATGGAAGATTTACAGCCAGAAAAATACAAGAGCAGCAAAACAAAAGTATGGAAGGAATGGCGAACAAGCAGAGAGAAGGTGCAGAGACAGGTGTGTTCTTTTTATTTGTGCCTGCGGTGAAGTAACATTGGAGAGGAATCACATCATGAGTACAAAACGGCTAAGCCATCATCAAGGGACAGTAGAAGCGAGCTAGAGAAATAGAAAACAGCTGAAGTCCATGATGTGTTAGGCAGGTTGGTTCGATGTGGACTGCACTCGATGCAGGGAAGTTAGAAACAGACGTCTAACACAGGATAAGATCCAACACTGTTTTATTCAACTAGATGAACTGCTGTACATATTCAGCTGTGGGTCGACACTATACTGATCTGACTAGTGACCTTGTAGTAGCCTTACCAGACTTACTAGCTACCGCATGGTGTTTTTGCTTGCTAGCTCGTGGACTCTGACTGTCTCAGTAGCTGGGTCCCGAGAGAGCGGGAAACCTTGTGCCCTCTGGCTTTATAGTGGTAGTGTCCTGTCTGGTGACTGGCTGTGCTGTGTTGTATGCTTACTGGTCATCCTGTGTGTCAATCACTGCCTGTCTGCACTTAATTATATACATGAGTGGATATTATGACAGTCCAGTCACAGTCATGAAAAGGAGAGCAGGAGAAATATTGGGAGGAGGCAATGACTTCACTTCTGGCACTTCATCTTTCTTGAAATGATGCCATGACGTTCAGAATCACAGGGGTTTTGTCAGTAATGCCAGCCTTACTCCCTACTTCTGGTATGTGGCTATTAAGTGCTTCTTAATGCAATGATACGACCATGCTGGGTCCTGTGTAAGCACCTAACCAGTAACGAGAGTGTCCCTTACTTTACATTGAATGATGCACTTTTTATTTGATCATTAAAAGCAAATGTTCGAAAGGCATTCCAAACCATGCAGTTTTATGATCAAAAACCTAGCTGTCACACAACAGAACAGATAAGCTGTTCTGAAGGAAATATAAAGCACCAACCAGCCACGCCGCTTGTTTGAAGTGCTCTGATGAAATGATTCTAATACGAGGCATGTGGCCATTGCATAATGAGAGGCCTATCTGTATCCAGCTGCAGACTCACATAGCATCACAGCAATGGCCCTCTGCCCAGACAGGGAAAGACACACACACACACACACAGAAATCCTTGCCAGCATGGTCCCTTACAGCGGAAGGAAGTCAGTCAGAGCACAACTAACTGAACTGCAACCAGATGAGCTGCAGCACCCGCTTTCAACGAAAACGAATCTGGCAGGTGACTGACCCTCTCCTTCCCTGCATGGTTACACATCAACCCTGTGCAGCCTGAGACAGCTGCCTTTCACATCCACGGCTGCAGTTCGTGCGCTGCTGCTGACAGCAGTCAGAGCCAATGTAACCTTTAAACGGGAAGAGTTCCCACCTGGATTTTATTAGAAATATCCAGGAAAGGTTTCATTCACAACTCTTTGAATCTCTGCCGCTGGACTGGCGAGAGTTTGCAGCTGAGTAGCTTTGACGTCTTGTGAATTCACACAAGCTTGCCGGTGTGAGGATTTCCAGCTGCCCTGACCTGCGACTGGCTCACACGTTGCTGCAGTGGGGGGGGGGGGGGGGGGGGGGGGGGGGGGGGGGGGCTGCTGGAGCTGTGGATTAGCGCTGGAAGGTGAACTCTTTGGGCGCGATTCTCCGGAAAGATATCTAAGTGTGGTCACCAGCGGGAACCACCGCGAGCTTCCCGCCGCTTGGCCTGGCGAGACCGGCAATGCAATAAAACGTGAATTTGTCCACTTAACAAGGCCACACGGGCTTCACGCCGCAAATGTAGGCTCGGCAGCCAATTTCCACATCAGCACTATCCAACCCCCCCCCCCCAACAAGGTCGAGATGCACTTAAACAGCACTTGCTCAGCCAAACCCACTCCGCTCGCAGCCATGGCGCTGAGACGAACCGCCCCAAGGTTTGGAGACGCAGACCTGGGGAGGCACCTAGATGCGGCAGGGGGCCGGGGGGATCTCCTGCTTCCCCGAGGGTCCCAAAGGGTGATGAGCCACAGGGCAGTCTTTGCTGCATGGCTTGAAGTGGCAGCGGCCAGCAGCTCGGGAAGCCTGACTAGGAGGACTGGCCTCCAGTTCCGCAAGATGGCCTACGCCGGGCCGCATGCGTGAGTTGTAGCTTCCCCTCGATCCTGCCCCCATGCGACCAGTCCCCCCGTCCCATCCTTCAACCCCTTCAGTTCATCCCCTCACTTTACCCCAACCCCCCACAATGTGAACCGCATGTGTGGCTAACCATGCCCTCTCTGTCTCTGCAGGAGAAGCTGTACAACAATTGTCGGGAGAGGGGCCCATACTGGCGGAGGGGAGCCAGACATAAGAATCCTCATGACCTTCGAGGAACGGGCCCTGGAGGTTATGGGGATGGAAAAGGACAGTGCGTTCATCAATGTGGAGGTCGCGCACCCCACCCGGGAGACCTGTTAAACATGAGTTGTTATTGCCATACAGACTGACCTATCCCTCCCACTGACCACATGTCCATTCTCCCGCAGGTCTTCCAGACAATAGCGCCAGCCCATCCCGGGTGGCCCCCTCCCTTGCCTGCCATGAGACCACTTCGGAGGAGAGCTCCGAAGATCCCACAATGTCACAGCTGTCAACCCCACCCTCCACCAGCACAGAGCCACGTACCTCTGTGGGCATCGTTAGCCGACAGAGTTCTGGGGCACAATCTGCAGAGTAACACACAGTTGCTGATGCACGTCAGGTGGAGGCAGGACGCACTACGATACAGCAGTGGGAGGGCTGCTGGATCCCAGGCCCCAGCTGGGTCCACTTTCCTGTGTTCCCATTTCTTTTCTTTCCTTTTATTGTTCTGGTCCATGGACCCATAATCGGGATGTGCCTTTAAGCAGAAGACTCACGGCTGTAACTTGCCAGAATACTGTGTTCCCAGGTTTTGTATTTTGGAAAGGAGAAGCCAAGCACGTTAGGAACCAGGTTTGGAGGGATTTGGTTCAATTCGTTAACTGGCAGCTGGTGGTTAGTCAGGGACAGTGATCTGGCTGTCAGTGATTGGTAAGTGATTGGTTCCTCTGCCTTACTTTCTGAGAGAACTGGGCAGAAATCTTTCGACCTTGGGTGTGAATGGAACTCTTCCTCTCCCTCTTCTGCTTGCTGAAGTGAAAGAACTGCTCTATTGTTCTGAAAGCAGTGAGGGCCTGGCACATCCTTTGCTGTGAACCAGAACTGATGCAGAGTCTGCAGAGAAAGTAGACAGAGAAAACCATCTCAAGTACCAAAGCGAAAGCCTGAACCTCAGAAAGGGCAACCCTAGTCCCTGCCCGTTTGCCCAATGCCCACCCGTAACTCCCACTGACCGTGGAGGCCTCTGGCCTTGCGGCTGAAGGTAATTGCTAATAGGGAATTGGCAATCATGGTTAAGTGAGTGTGGTAGTCGGTATTAGGGGTATTACGGTACCCAGGTTGATGTTGTAAGACCATTGGTGTGGGAGGTACCTGAGACAGCAATGTCATTGGTGAAGCCTGCCTGCTGGTTCCGCCCAGTAAGGCGGAGTATAAGAGTCTGTGTCTCCCTAGCAGCTGCATTCTGTACCTGCACTGCTGGGGGAAACATCTAGTCCAATGAAGCCTTCAATTGTCATCCAATCTCGCTCCTGGAGTTATTGATCGAGCATCAATTTATTGGACTAGGTTTTAAAGAATGGAGCTCTGAATCAAGCCGGAGTGTCTGCAACTCAGCCTCCACGCGGCAAACTCAGCGGCAACCTTCAAACACTGGCTGGCGTGCTTCAAAGGGTACCTCAGGACGGCCACAACTGAACCTACGGAGGACCAGAAACTGCAAGTTCTCCACTCGAGGGTGAGCCCAGAGATCTACACCCTCATCGAGGATGCGGACAATTTCGAGGCCGCAATGGCCCTGCTGAAAGGACACTACATTCACCCAGTAAACCAGATCTACACCCGACATCTGCTAGCGATGAGGCGACAAATCCCTGGGGAATCGCTGGAGGAATTCTACCGTGCGCTCCTGGTGTTAGGTAGGAACTGTGACTGCGCGCAAGTTTCAGCCAGTGATCACACAGAACGTTTGATCCGGGACGCATTCGTTGCAGGTATGCTGTCCTCCCAAATCCGCCAGCGGCTGCTAGAAAAAGAGACACTAGGCCTCAAGGAAGCACGGGCCCTTGTTAGCTCCCTGGATGTGCCTCCCGAAACGCCCATGCTTACGTACCCGACCGCGCCGCGGCCCCTTGGGCAGCGTGGAACCCCCCCGCGGCCGACTCCGATGCATCCCCCATCCTCCGACAAGCTTGTACTGCGCGACTACCAGGCAACGTCGGGGGGCCCCGCTGCTATTTTTGCGGGCAAGCCAAGCACCCCTGGCAGCGCCGCCCGGCCCGCTCCTCGACCTGCAAAATGTGCGGCAAAAAGGGCCATTTTGTGGCGGTATGCCAGGCCCGGGCAGTCGCCGCGGTCTCCGGGGGCAAACCGGGACCGCCACCCCAACCCTCTCCACGAGGCACATGCGGCCAGCAGGCGCCGCCATCTTCCTGTTCCAGAGCCACGTGCGGGCCCCAGGCGCCGCCATCTTGTTCCCCGGGGGACCATGTGCGATGGATGGGCGCCGCCACCTTGCACACACCCAGCCATGTGCGACCAGTGGGTGCCGCCATCTTGGCTGGAGTCTCAGGACCCCGGTTCGGATGACCACACACCGCCCGAGGAAAACCTCCAACTTCTGCCACGACTTGCCTCGGTGACCCTGGACCAGTCTTGGCCCCGAACGCTCTCGACCGCGACGACGACCGTGCTCATCAATGGTAATGAATCATCCTGCCTGATCGACTCTGGGAGCACAGAGGGTTAGATTTCCAATATAACCTCCAGAGTTTAACTTTTAAATTCGGCGGCGCTATACCCCTCCTCACTGTCTGCAGCCTCGCGACCCTCAAGGTCGATATGCCTTCCCTTTTTGCGAATCTCACCCCGAATTGCAAACCCGTCGCAACCAGGAGCAGACGGTACAGTGCCCAGGACCGGACCTTCATTAGTTCGGAAGTCCAGCGGTTACTGAAGGAATGAGGCTAGCAACAGCCCCTGGAGAGCTCAAGTAGTGGTTGTAAAGACCGGGGAGAAGCATAGGATGGTCATCGATTATAGTCAGACCATCAAAAGATATACGCAGCTCAACGCGTACCCTCTCCCCCGCATTTCTGATCTGGTCAATTAGATTGCACAATACAAGGTCTTTTCCATGGTGGATCTAAAATCCGCCTATCACCAGCTCCCCATCCGCCCTAGCGACCGCAAATACACTGCATTCGAAGCAGATGGGCGGCTCTACCACTTCCTAACGGTTCCCTTCGGTGTCACAAATGGAGTCTCGCTCTTCCAACGGGAGATGGACCGAATGGTTGACCGGTACGGTTTGCGGGCCACGTTTCCGTACCTCGATAACGTCACCATCTGCGGCCACGACCACCAGGACCATGACACCAACCTCCGAAAATTCCTCCATACCGCAAAAATCCTTAATCTAACCTACAACAAGGACAAATGCGTGTTCAGCACCGACCGTCTAGCCACCCTCGGCTACGTAGCGCATGCTGGAGTTATAGGCCCAGATCCCGAACACATGCGCCCCCCTCATGGAGTTTTCCCTTTCCCACTGCTCCAAGGCCCTGAAACGCTGCCTGGGTTTTTTTCCATATTGTGCCCAGTGGGTTCCCAACTATGCGGACAAGGCCCGCCCACTAATTCAATCCACGGTTTTTTCCCTGTCGGCAGAGGCCCACCAGGCCTTCAGCCGCATCAAAGCGGACATTGCAAAGGCCAGGATGCACGCAATCGATGAATCCCTTCCCTTCCAAGTCGAGAGCGATGCGTCCGACGTAGCTCTGGCGACCACCTTCAACCAAGAGGGCAGACCCGTGGCTTTCTTATCACGCACCCTCCACGCTTCAGAAATCCGCCATTCCTCAGTTGAAAAGGAGGCCCAGGCCATAGGAGAAGCTGTGCGGCACTGGAGGCATTACCTGGCCGGCAGGAGATTCACTCTCCTCACTGACCAACGGTTAGTAGCTTTCATGTTCGATAATGCACAGTGGGGCAAGATAAAGAACGATAAGTTCTTACGGTGGAGGATCAAGCTCTCCACCTACAACTATGAGATCTTGTATCGTCCTGGGAACCTAAACGAGCCTCCTGATGCCCTATCCTGCGGCACATGTGCCAACGCACAAGTGGACCGACTCCGGGCCCTCCACGAGGACCTCTGCCACCCGGGGATCACTCGATTCTTCCATTTCATTAAGACCCGTAACCTGCCTTACTCCATCGAGGAGGTCAGGACTACCACTAGGAACTGCCAAATCTGCGCAGAGTGCAAGCCTCACTTCTACAGGCCAGAGAAAGTGCACCTGATAAAGGCTTCCCGTCCCTTTGAACGCCTCAATATGGACTTCAAAGGGCCCCTCCCCTCCACCGACCGCAACACGTACTTCCTGAACGCAATTGATGAGTACTCCTGGTTCTCATTCGCCATCCCCTGCTCCAACATGACCGCAGCCACAGTCATAAAAGCCCTCCACAGTATCTTTACACTGTTCGATTTCCCCACCTACATACACAGCAATAGGTGGTCCTCCTTTTTGAGCGACGAACTGCGTCAATTCCTGCTCAGCAAGGGCATTGCCTCGAGCAGGACGACCAGTTACAACCCCCGGGGAAACGGACAGGTAGAGAGGGAGAACGGAACGGTCTGGAAGACCGTCCTACTGGCCCTACGGTCCAGGAATCTCCCAGTCTCCCGCTGGGAGGAGGTCCACCCGGATGCTCTCCACTCCATCCAATCACTGCTATGTACTACGACCAAACAGACACCTCACGAACGTCTCCTTGCCTTCCCGAGGAAGTCCTCCTCCGGGACCTCGCTCCCAACCTGGCTGGCAGCTCCTGGACCCATCCTGCTCTGCAAACACGTGCTGGCGCACAAGTGGGACCCATTGGTCGAGAGGCTCCACCTCCTTCACGCTAACCCTCAAAACGCCTACATGCCGTTCCCCGGGCGCCCGACAGGATACGGTCGCCCTACAGGACCTGGCGCCCATAGGGTCCCCACCCACACCCCCACCACCCAACCCCACCCTCCCTCCCACCGGCGCACACCCCACAGCCAACCCCTTCCCAGGTGGATCGGTTCTCCCACCGGTCCCATCTAGGGGTGATGAATCTGCTGAAGAAGCCGAAGCCACGATCTTGGAGCCACGGGTGCCTGCCTGCTGGTTCCGCCCAGTAAGGCGGAGTATCAGAGTCTGTGTCTCCCTAACAGCTGCATTCTGTACCTGCGCTGCTGGGGAAATATCTAGTCCAATAAAGCCTTCAATTGTCATCCAATCCTGCTTCTGGAGTCATTGTATCGAGCATCAGTGAGCGCTTGACACATGCCAAGTAGATTCCGTGGGTGGGTGGGCCATGTAGCATGTGGGAGTCATTGCCCAACATCCCAATCAGACCTTGATGCTTGGTCACTGTGCGGGAGGCAACGCCACACACGCAACATCCGAACACCCCAGGGGATGGGACAGAGCTCCGGGGGACATGTCCACGGCCGGAGGCTGGGTGAGTGCAACGGGGAGGGGGGGTATGCTTGGAGAGATGGGCAAAGGGTTTGGAGGTTGGTCCACATTGCAGAAGGAAAGTCAGAGGCAACAGAATGGTTTTGCAAAAAGGAATTTACTGTGTTGTTCAAACCGCACACCCGATGATTTTGCGCACCCAATCCCCCCCCCCCCCCCCCCCCCCCCCCACCGCGCGCACCAGCCCAGGGTGTCGTGACACTGCACTTCAAAAGTAATCCTTTGCTCATAATGTACTTTGGGCCATTGATCCTGAGGTCATTATTTCATGTGGTGCCTTTCCTCTGAAATTAGAAGGCTGTGAGTTCAGAGCAAGGGAACAATATAGGCTGGCCAGCCAGTGCAGTACTTAGAGGGTACTGCAGGGTTAAAAATGCCATCGTTCAGATGAGATGTTAAACTGAGGCCCCGACTGCCTGACCTACACTTCAAAGGTAAATTGGTGGAGTGGAGAACTCTGGCCTGTTCTGAGGGAGTGGAGATACTTCATGATATTTTTTATATCATTCTATTCAAGGTGAGAATGGTGCAGTCAATACGGACATTGTTTTGCTCATCCCCAGCTGCCCTTGCTAAGATGGTGGTCGGTGGGTCTTCTGACCCGTTGCATCTATGTGAGCAAAATACTCCCACAGTGCCATGAGATAGGGGGCGCCATTCTCCGCCGGCGGGAGTCTCCGTTCTGCCGGCACCGGGGGGTTTCCCGACGGCGTGGGGCTGCCCCACAATGGGAAACCCCATTGACCGGCCGGCGTTACGGAGACTCCCGCCGGCCGGGTCGACGCAGAAATGTGGCGGGGCGGGTAGGAGAATTTCGCCCAGGGAGTTTCAGGATAGTGAGCCGTCGATGGAGAAGGAACGGTGATCAAGTCAGAGTAATGTGTGAATTGGAAGGGAATATGGAGATAATGTTGCTCCCATCCATCTAGTTGTGCCCTTGTCCTCACCTTGGATCCACAGACATCCTGTGGGTGGCCCCCAATGGCATCCCATCCTCCCCAACACCCAATCCTGAAATGTAGCGAATTTGCCAGAGAGGCAAGGGGGGAGACAGTGGCGTAGTGGTATTGTCACTGGACCAGTAAACCAGAGGCCCAGAGTAATGCCCTGCAGACCCAGGTTCAAATCCCGACACTGCAGATGGTGAAATTTGAATTCAATAAAAAGTCTGGAATTAAAAGTCCAATGATGACCATGAGACTCGTGTCGATTGTCGTAAAAACCCACCTGGTCCTTAAGGGAAGGAAATCTGCCGTCCTTACCTGGTGCAGCCTACATGTGACTCCAGGCCTACAGCAATGTGGTTGCTCTTCACTGCCCACTCAAGGGCAATTAGGGATGGGCAATAAATGCTGGCACAGCCAGAGCCACTCATGTCCCTGAAAATGAATAAAAAATCAAATTAATTCACCAGTTGGGCATGTGGCCTGTGGACTAAATAATTTTGCCAGGATTTATTTAAATAATCATTTTTAATCATGAGGATCATGGATCACTGCCTTTGGGTCCAAAAGCTTCTGCCTGCCATGGTTCAGTCAGTAGTCTTGTCACTTCTGAGACCAAAGTTCTTGGGTTTAATTCCCACTCGAGATTCACGAGCACATACTCCAGGGTGACACATCAGTGCACGGCTGAGGGAGTCTTGCATTGTTAGTTGGACCACCTTTCAATTGAGACTCAAAGTCTTTTCTCTCGGATGGATGTAAACTATCCCACTGAGCTTTATGTTTTATTCATTGACGGGCTATGGGTGTCGCTGGTAAGGCCAACATTTATTGTCCATCCCTTGAGAAGTTGGTGGTGAGCTGCCTTCCTGAACCGCTATTCAAAGAAGAGCATGGGGAGGGCTCCCATGTTTCCGGCCCAACATTTATTCCTCAACCAACACCTAAAGCAGATGATTTGGTCATTTTTATTTTATGCTGTGAGAAAATTGGCTATTGTGGGTTCCACCTCCGAATAATCACCACCTTTGAGAAGTGCTTCATTGTTTGTAAAACACTTTGGTGGGTCCTAAGCTTGTGAAAGGTGCTGTATAAATATAAATCTTTCTTTCTCCTTTCCACACTAAGTGCAGATGAATCTCTATCCGAATATAACTTGACTTTGTTGAAGAAATAGGTCTCAGTTTCTCTCTGTGGGAGCTAAATCCTACTCGGGCTTGTGGAAACAGCAGAGATTTGGTCCTGTGACAAAGTAATTTGTGATTGTACACCTACACTTGAACAAACACCTGCCTGCACTTCCTGTTTAACAAACCTTACTTTCTGCAGTTTATCATAATTTTGTGGCAGTGTTATCCCATCATAAATTCCTGCCCACATTTGTAATGGAAACTGCCGAGGCTTGTCTCGCTGCAATTATACCTCCCTGCCAGTGGTGGCGCTCTGTCACCTTACCTTGGCTTCTTTCAGTTCCTCAGTCTGCACTGCAGAGAGACCTGTGGGCAGGATTCTCTAAAAATGGGGCTATGTCCCCACGCCGGCGTGAAAACCGGCGCCGACGACTCCGGCGTCAACGGCCCCCGAAAGTGAGGAATTCTCACCTTTCTTGGGGGCTTGGTTGCCGCCGGAGACATTCCCACTGCTCCAGCCGGCGGGGAACGACCCGCAGAACCAGCCCGCCCGCCGATCGATAGGCCCCGATCGTGGGCCAGGCCCCAGGGGTCGGATCCCCCCTGCCCCCCCCCCCCCCACCCTCTCCAGGACGGCACCCGCGCACTCACCTTCCAGGTCCCGCCATAGGGGAGGTGAGTAATCCACGCTGGCGGGACTCAACCAAACTCGTCGGCCACTCGGCCCATCAGGGGCCTGGAGAATCGCCGGGGGGGGCCGCAGTCTACGGCCCCAACCGGTGTGGTGGCGATCCCGCCGGCGCCCGGAAAACGGCACCGGTGAATGGGGAGGCCGGCGCCGGGGCTGGGCGGCGCGGGAAGGGATTCGCCGGGTCGGAAAATACCGGCCTGTATGTTTCAGTCAGTTTTACCACTGAAGTTGGAGTACGCTCTGCGATTTGACAATCGATAATGTGAAATCAATGGGCCCTAACTTCCTGGCTCGCCAGTGTCAGATTTTGGTGGGGGGAGTGCCCAATAATGTGTTCGAGAATCCCGCTTGGAAGTTCTCACGGCAGGGATGACCCAGCCATTGCCCAGGAACACAAACTCCCCCTGGACAATTCCGTTGGGCTGAAATCATCTGACGAAGCAATTTAAGTCGTTAACTCCGGATGATTCTGACAGTTTTACACATGTTGGTGGGATATTCCGCTCCCGTTTTCGATGGGCCGGAATGGCGGTGGGGGTGGAGAATCCAACTTGACTCCCAAAATGGCATTTCGCCGTTGGGATTTTTCGTTCCGATTGTGCCCATCCCCTGCCAATGATGCCCATTGCCACACATTTTCATGAGCGGGCACCCCCGCTCTATTATCCACACATTAGGATTTTCCCTCCCACTGGGGTGACATCATGTCGGCTGGGTTTACAACAGTTTTTCCCAAACAGGGACCTGCCGAACAGTCCCCACCGGGGGCACATGGGTAGGTACAGCACCCAGGAGGGAGAGGATCAGGCCTTTGCAGTACCCTGGCAGTGCCCAGGCATTGCCCCAGCGCTTCCCCCAGCATTACCCAGGCACTGCCCCTTGACACTGCCCCTAGGCACGTCCCCCAGGGCAATGTCAGAGGACTGTGCCAGGGAGGGGGGCTTCAGTTGGGGAAGACCGTGGGAGGGGGAGGTTTCCCGTGTCCGTGGAGGGGTTTTCATGGTGTCCTGGGAGGGGTGGTGGGGGAGGTGGGGAGTGTCTGCTGTGTCCATTATATTTCACTGGTGGGCCGAGGTTACTGGTGGCGCACTGACCAGTGTGACGTCATGGGTCTCACTTCCACGACTTCTTTTGACTGAGTTTCAAAAAATCAAGCGGGAAAAGCCATCGATGGAGCTAGAGGGTTCCACACCACCTTTCCCGCCCAGGTTAACACTCAGTTAAAAATGCCAAAAGCCGGGCTTTCGATATTCTGAAAGAGTTGGAAGAAAAGTAACACTTCTAAATATTTTAAAGACCCTGACCAAGCCGAGCACAGGTGACCCCCCCCCCCCCACCCAACATACCTGACCCTCCAGGGGACCCCCACCCCACACACCCAACCCAACTTAGCACACCACAACCCACAGTATTTTCCATCCTCCTCACCTGCACGGAATTCCCTAACCCCGCCACCCCATAAGAGCTGGGGACGGCTCCTCAAATATCCCTATCCGTAATGAAGGGCAAGCCCAGCAAAGGATAGGACAGAAGCATTTGTAACAATCTTCAGCCAGAAGTGCCAAATGGATGATCCATCTCGGTCTCCTCCTGAGGTCTCCAGGGTCACAGACGCCAGTCTTCAGACAATTTGATTCACTCCACGGGATATCAAGAAACTGCTGAAGGCATTTGACACTGAAAAGGCTGTGGACCCTAACAATATTCTGGTCATAGTACTGAAGACTTGTGTTCCAGAACTTCCAGCTCTTACGGTACAACTCCAAAACTGGCATCCACCCGACAATGTGACAAATAGTCCAGGTGTGACCGATCCAGGACAAATCTAATCCGGCCTATTACCAGTTCACGATCAAATATCAACAAAGCGCTGGAAGGTGTGGTCGACAGTGCTACCACGCAGCCCATACCCAGCAATAATCTGCTCACTGACGCTCAGTTTGGGTTCTGCCAGGCCTGCTTGGCTCCAACCCCAATACAATCTTGGTCCAAACATGAGCAAAACAGCTGAACTCCAGGGGGGAGGTGAGAGGGACTGCCCTTCACAACAAGAGACACTGAAAGTAAAGTATGATTTGGTGAGTATGACGATGTCAGGCGTCGGTGAGATAGTTCTCCCAATTTTGGCACAAGCCCCCAGGTATTTGTAAGGAGGTTTTTGCAGTGTCAACAGAGCAGGGTGTGCCTGTCATTTCCAGTGCCTAAGTCAATAATGCCAGGTAGTCTATCTGGTTTTACTCCTTTTTGACTTTTCCATTGCAATTTGATATAACTGATGACTTTCCAGGCTATTTCATAGGGCAGGTAATAATCAACCACATTGCTGTGGGTCTGGAGTCACATGTTAGGCCAGACCAGGTAAAGGCGGCAGATTTCCTTCCCTAAAGGACATTAGGGGGCCCGATGGGTTTTGACAACAGTTGGAGGCTGGCTTTTAATTTATTCAATTTATTTATTGAATTTAAATTCCACCAACTGTCACCACGTCCTCAGAGCATTAAAAGCATGGGCCTTTGGTGACATTACCACGGTGCTACCTTCTCCCCCTAACCAAAGCCTTGACCAGTTTGTGCTTTAACTTGGCCGAACTATTCAGCCCCCTCTCCCCCTTTGCCACTTTTCTCATTGTCACTCACCTTAAGCCAACAAACTGAGTGGCAGCACTTTCTCTGCATCCAAATTGCAGGAATGCTGCCATGAACATTCATTCCTGAATTGAAATGAAGCACATCAGAAGGATCTAAAAGTAATGCACGGTGGGGCATTTGGAACTTGCGTCTGGTTTTCCCGCTCCTGGCTCTCTTGTTTCATGTCAGTATCATTGGTCATGTGGAATAGAAAACGTCCCCCTACAACTGCAGGCTTCAATGTCACCAGCCTACCGTATCTATCAATCTCTTTACATGGATTTCTTTACAACCATTTATAGTAATGCTTCATGGATATACATCCATGTATGATGGATTGTTGTTGGTAGGGAGTAGGGCGTAGTTGTGGAGCGGTTAGCTAATCAGGAATATGATTGAATGTTAGAGAGATCACGAAACGATGATCTAAAGTTGGTCTGTATTACTGTACTGCCAGGTGATGAAGGGTTTGAGACTCTGAATGCAGGTCAGTATTGATTTATTGGTGCGTCATGGCCCTCTGAAATTTCAAACAAGGGTGCTTACAGAATGTGTATACAGTACCCCTAGAATGCCCCCTTCCCCATAACCCCCTTCCCCATAATCCTGCCCTCAATCCCGGCATGTCCGCAAAGAAGAGATGTGACAAAGGAAATCCCACTTCCCCATATCCCACTCCCACTCCCTACCCGCATATCTAACCCTTCCATCCCATATCCAGTCCCTTCCATATCCCTCCATTCCCCTTCCTCCACCCATCCCCATATCCCCTTCCCCCATATCCCCTTCCCATATCCCTTCTCTCATATCCCCTTCCCCATATCCCCTTCCCCATATCCCCTTCCCCATATCCCCTCTCCCCATATCCCCTTCCCATATCCCCTTCCTCATATCCCCTTCCCCATATCCCCCTTCCCCATATCCCCCATATCCCCCTTCCCCATATCCCCCTTCCCCCATATCCCCCTTCCCCATATCCCTTTCCTCCATATCCCCATATAACTCTCCCCATATCCCCCTTCCCCCATATCCCCCTTCCCCCAAATCCCCCATATCCCCATATCCCCCTTCCCCCATATCATCCGCCCCCCTTATCCCCTTCCCCATATCCCCTTCCCCCATATCCCCCTTCCCCCATATCCTCCTTCCCCCATATCCCCCTTCCCTATATCTCCCTTCCCCCATATCCACCTTATCCCCTTCCCCATATCCCCGTTCCCCCATATCCCCCTTCCCCCATATCCACCATATTCCCCATATCCCCCTTCCATCATGTCCCCCTGCCCCCATATCCCCATATCCTCCATATCCACATATTCCCCTTATCCCCCTTCCCCACTAACCCCTTCCCCCATATCGTCCTTCCCCCAAATCTCCCATATCCCCATATCCCCTTATCCCCCTTCCCCCTTATCCCCTTCCCCTTTATCCCCCTTCCCCCATATCCCCCTTCCCCCATATCCTCCTTCCCCCATATCCCCTTCCCCATATCCCCCTTCCCCCATATCCACCTTATCCCCTTCCCCATATCCTCCATATCCCCGTTCCCCCATATCCCCCTTCCCCCAGATCCCCCATATTCCCCATATCCCCCTTCCATCATGTCCCCCTGCCCCATATCCCCCATATCCTCCATATCCCCATATTCCCCTTATTCCCCCTTCCCCACTAACCCCTTCCCCCATATCCCCTTCCCCCATATCCCCATATGCACCTTCCCCCATATCCCCTTCCCCATATCCCCAATATCCTCCATATCCCCCATAGCCCCCTTATTCCCTTCCCACATATCCCCCTTCCACTATATCACCATATCCCCCTTCCCCCATTTTCCCCTTCCCCATATCCCCCATATGCCCTTCTTCCATATCCTACTTCCCCCTCATCCCCCTTCCCCCATAGCCCCCAAATGCCATATCCCCCTTCCCCATATCCCTCGTATCCCCTTTCCCCCTTCACCATATCCCCCTTCCCCCATATCCCCCTTATCCCCTTCCCCCATATCCACCTTCCCCCATATCCCCATATCCCCCTTCCCCCATATCTCCCTTCCCCCATATCCCCATAAGACGGCCCCAGGACGATCCAGGGCAGCCACGAGCCAGGGACAGACACGGAGACGATGCCCCCATCTAGTGCGAGTGCGGCAATGCCGGCGGGCCAGACCCCGCGACAAGGGGAACAGCCACAGGAACAGGCCCCTGACGCAGCCGACCCAGGACACACCTACCCAGGACACATCTACCCAGGACACACCTACCCAGGACACACCTACCCAGGACACACCTACCCAGGTCACACCTACCCAGGACACACCTACCCAGGACACCCCTACCCAGGACACATCTACCCAGGATACACCTACCCAGGATACATCTACCCAGGACACACCTACCCAGGACACACCTACCCAGGACACCCCTACCCAGGATACACCTACCCAGGACACACCTACCCAGGACACAACTACCCAGGACACACCTACCCAGGACACCCCTACCCAGGACACCCCTACCCAGGATACACCTACCCAGGACACACCTACCCAGGATACACCTACCCAGGACACAACTACCCAGGACACACCTACCAAGGACACACCTACCCAGGATACACCTACCCAGGACACACCTACCCAGGACACACCTACCCAGGACACCCCTACCCAGGATACACCTACCCAGGACACACTTACCCAGGACACATCTACCCAGGATACATCTACCCAGGACACCGACGCACAGGACACCGACGCACAGGACACTGATGCCCAGGACACCGACGCACAGGACACCGACGCCCAGGACACTGACGCACAGGACACTGACGCACAGGACACTGACGCCCAGGACACCGATGCCCAGGACACCGACGCCCAGGACCCTGACACACAGGATACCAACGCCCAGGACACTGACGCACAGGACACTGGCGCCCAGGACACCGATGCCCAGGACACTGACGCACAGGATACCGACGTACAGGACACTGACGCAGAGGACACCGACGCACAGGACACCGACGCCCAGATCACTGACGCACAGGACACCGACGCACAGGACACCGACGCACTGGACACCGACGCCCAGGACAGCGACGCACAGGACACTGACGCACAGGACACTGACGCACAGAACACCGACGCACAGGACACCGTCGCACAGGACACCGACGCCCAGGACACCGACGCACAGGACACACGACGCCCAGGACACCGACGCACAGGACACACGACGCCCAGAACACTGATGCCCAGGACACCGACGCACAGGACACCGACGCCCAGGACACTGACGCACAGGACACCGACGCCCAGGACACTGACGCACAGGACACCGACGCACAGGACACCGACGCACTGGACACCGACGCCCAGGACAGCGACGCACAGGACACTGACGCACAGGACACTGACGCACAGAACACCGACGCACAGGACACCGACGCACAGGACACCGACGCCCAGGACACCGACGCACAGGACACACGACGCCCAGGACACCGACGCACAGGACACACGACGCCCAGAACACTGATGCCCAGGACACCGACGCACAGGACACCGACGCCCAGGACACTGACGCACAGGACACTGACGTACAGGACACTGACGCACAGGACACCGACGCACAGGACACCGACGCCCAGGACACCGATGCCCAGGACACTGGCGCACAGGACACCGACGCACAGGACACCGACGCCCAGGACACTGACGCACAGGACACCGACGCACAGGAAACCGACGCACAGGACACTGACGCACAGGACACTGACGCACAGGACACCGACGCCCAGGACACTGACGCACAGGACACCGACGCACAGGACACACGACGCCCAGGACACTGACACACAGGACACCGACGCACAGGACACCGACGCACAGGACACTGACGCACAGGACACTGACGCACAGGACACCGACGCACAGGACATTGACGCACAGGACACTGACGCACCAGACACTGACACACAGGAAACCGATGCACAGGACACCGATGGACAGGGCACCGACGCACAGGATACCGACGCACAGGACACCGACGCCCAGGACACTGACGCACAGGACACTGACGCACAGGACACTGACACACAGGACACCGACACCCAGGACACTGACGCACAGGACACCGACGCACAGGACACCGACGCCCAGGACACCGACGCACAGGACACTGACGCACAGGACACCGACGCACAGGACACCGACGCACAGGACACCGACGCCCAGGACACTGACACACAGGACACTGACGCACAGGACACCGACACACAGGACACCGCGCACAGGACACCGACGCACAGGACACTGACACACAGGACACCGACGCACAGGACACTGACGCACAGGACACCGACGCCCAGGACACCGACGCACAGGACACACGACGCCCAGGACACCGACGCACAGGACACACGACGCCCAGAACACTGATGCCCAGGACACCGACGCACAGGACACCGACGCCCAGGACACTGACGCACAGGACACTGACGTACAGGACACTGACGCACAGGACAACAACGCACAGGACACCGACGCCCAGGACACCGACGCCCAGGACACTGACGCACAGGACACCGACGCACAGGAAACCGACGCACAGGACACTGACGCACAGGACACTGACGCACAGGACACCGACGCCCAGGACACTGACGCACAGGACACCGACGCACAGGACACACGACGCCCAGGACACTGACACACAGGACACCGACGCACAGGACACTGACACACAGGATACCGACGCACAGGACACCGACGCACAGGACACTGACGCACAGGACACTGACGCACAGGACACCGACGCACAGGACACTGGCGCACAGGACACTGACGCACTGGACACTGACACACAGGAAACCGACGCACAGGACACCGACGGACAGGGCACCGACGCACAGGATACCGACGCACAGGACACACGACGCCCAGGACACTGACGCACAGGACACTGACGCACAGGACACTGACACACAGGACACCGACGCCCAGGACACTGACGCACAGGACACTGACGCACAGGACACTGACGCACAGGACACTGACACACAGGACACCGACGCCCAGGACACTGACGCACAGGACACCGACGCACAGGACACCGACGCCCAGGACACTGACGCACAGGACACTGACGCACAGGACACTGACACACAGGACACCGACGCCCAGGACACTGACGCACAGGACACTGACGCACAGGACACCGACGCCCAGGACACTGACGCACAGGACGCTGACGCACAGGACACTGACACACAGGACACCGACGCCCAGGACACTGATGCACAGGACACCGACGCACAGGACACCGACACACAGGACACCGACGCACAGGACGCCGACACACAGGACACTGACGCACAGGACACTGACGCCCAGGACACTGACGCACAGGACACCGACGCACAGGACACTGACGCACAGGATACCGACACACATGACACCGACGCACAGGACACCGACGCACAGGACACTGACGCACTGGACACCGCCGCACAGGACACCGACACACAGGACACCGACGCACAGGACACTGACACACAGGACACCGACGCCCAGGACACCGATGCCTAGGACACCGACACACAGGACACTGATGCACAGGACACTGACGCACAGGGCACTGACACACAGGACACCGACGCACAGGCCACCGACGCCCAGGACAGTGACGCACAGGACACCGACACACAGGACACTGACGCCCAGGACACTGACGCACAGGACACCGACGCCCAGGACACTGACGCACAGGACACTGACGCACAGGACACCGACGCCCAGGACACTGACGCACAGGACACCGACACACAGGACACCGACGCCCAGGACACTGACGCACAGGACACCGACACACAGGACACCGACACACAGGACACCGACACACAGGACACCGACGCCCAGGACACCGACACACAGGACACTGACGCACAGGACACTGATGCACAGGACACTGACGCACAGGACACTGATGCACAGGACACTGGCGGACAAGACACTGACGCACAGGACACCGACGCACAGGACACCGACGCACAGGACACCGACGCACAGGACACCGACACACAGGACACCGACACACAGGACACTGATGCACAGGACACTGACGCACAGGACACTGACACACAGGACACTGATGCACAGGACACTGACGCACAGGACACCGACGCCCAGGACACTGACGCACAGGACACCGACACACAGGACACTGACGCACAGGACACCGATGCACAGGACACCGACACACAGGACACCGACACACAGGACACCGACGCACAGGACACCGACACACAGGACACCGACACACAGGACACCGCGCACAGGACACCGACGCCCAGGACACTGACGCACAGGACACTGATGCACAGGACACTGACGCACAGGACACTGATGCACAGGACACTGGCGGACAAGACACTGACGCACAGGACACCGACGCACAGGACACCGACGCACAGGACACCGACACACAGGACACCGACACACAGGACACTGATGCACAGGACACTGACGCACAGGACACTGACACACAGGACACTGATGCACAGGACACTGACGCACAGGAAACCGACGCACAGGACACTGACGCACAGGACACTGATGCACAGGACACTGACGCACAGCACACTGACACACAGCACACTGACGCACAGCACACTGACACACAGGACACTGACACACAGGACACCGACACACAGGACACTGATGCACAGGACACCGACGCACTGGACACCGACGGCCAGGACACTGAAACGCAGGACACCGACACACAGGACACCGAGGCAATGGGTGCGACGGTGTCAGACATGGGTCGCAATATGCAAGGCCTGGGGCGTTCCGTGCGTGCAGTGTTCATGGCCCAGAACATTGCTGCCCTCTCACAGGCAGCTATGAACCAGAGCCAGCAGCAGATCGCAGAGGCGCTCAACGCCGTGGCCCAGTGTCAGCAGGCTGTGGCCCAGTCTCAGCAGGCTGTGGCCCAGTCTCAGCAGGCCATGGCCCAGTCTCAGCAGGCTGTGGCCCAGTCTCAGCAGGCTGTGGCCCAGTCTCAGCAGGACATGGCCCAGTCCCAGAATGCCATGGGCCAGTCTCAGCAGGCCATCGCTGAGGGCATCGGCGCCATTGCCCAGGTGCTGGCCGGCGTCGCACAGACACAGGCAGGGATGGCCAACTCCCTGAGCTCCCTGGCTGCAAACATGCAGACCCTTGTCGATACCAGCACGGGCCTCCAGGACAGGCAGCGCCAGGTGTCGGGGCGATGTCGGATGCTCGGTCTGTTCGCATCCCTGACCCATGTAGAGGTCCGGGAGCCTTCGGGCACCCCGAGGGAGGAGGAGGTGCTGGCGGCCATTCCGGGATCCCTGTAGGGGAGGTCCCGAAACACCGCGACACCTCGGACTCACCCCCTTCCATCCCAGGTGCCTCTGATGGGCAACGGGCAGGACAGGCTGGCAGCTCGCCATCCCAGTCGCACGAGCCGCAGCCTGGCCCATCTAGGCCGGGCCGCCCCAGGAAACGGTCACCAAAGGGATCCAGAGTCACAGGGCAGGAATCACAGGAGTCCACCTCCAGTTCTGCTGTACCGTCTGGGGAACCACCTAGACGTAGTCATAGGGCCCGTAAGGCAAAAAAATTAGACACTGAGTAAGTTGGCACGGGTCCAGGGCACAGATTAGTTATAGGGGCCATGCCTGAACTGTTTGTCATTAAAATCACTTTCACAGCTACAGAAGCCTTTGCACGCTGCCCGATGCGTGCGGAGGTGGGGTGTGAGGTCAGCGCCAATGTGTGTGTGAGGGGTGATAGAACATCGGCCTCAGGTGAGTGTGCCCCCCCTCCCCCCTGGTCGCCCTCGCCATCCCCGCGGGCAGACAACGGGACCGTGCGCTGCAGTGTCACGGCCGCATGCAGGGACGGTCCGGGTGGAGGGTGGTACTGTGGCCATGGGTCAGACATTGTCCAACGATGTAGAGCCCAGAGCTCATCGCAGAGCGGGTTGTCATCATCCTCCATGGCCTGCAATAGACACGCAGGTAGATGCGCAATGGAGGGGTGGTGAGCATGTGGGTGGGGTGAAGGTGGTTGGTGTTGGATGGATGGGATGAGGGTGGTAGTCTGGTGGGTGGGTGGGGTGAGGGTGGTTGATGTTGGGTGGGTGCAGTGAGGGTGGTTGGTGTTGGGTGGATGGGGTGAGGGTGGTAGGCTGGTGCTGTACTGTACAGTCTGTGCCCATACTCGGCGATTCCCACGCCCCCCTAGTCCGTGAACCGGGCGGCTATCAGCCTGTCCCATGCTCGCTGGCCCAGCCGGTAACGGTGGGCAGTCTCCCGTCCATGTCCAGCCCTTCTGTCCTGACCATTGCCCCTGTCCTCCTCATCTGGGGTGGTCTGCGCCTCGTCCTGCTGCTCCTCCACTTCCCCCTCCTCTGCCTGCAGCACATCGCCCCTCTGCTGGGCTATGTTGTGCAGGACGCAGCAAACCACAAAGATGCGGCCGACCCTATCTGATGGATACTGGAGGGCCCCTCCAGAGCGGTCCAGGCACCTGAAGCGCATCTTTAGCAGCCCAAAGCACCTCTCTATCACACCCCTGGTCGCTGCATGGGCATCGTTGCAGCGGTTCTCCACGTCAGTCTGTGGCCTCCGTATAGGCGTCATCAGCCAAGACCGCAACGGGTAACCCTTCGCCCAGCAACCAGCCCCTCAGCCGGTGGGGGGGGGGCGTCCCTCGAACATGGTGGGAATGAAAGATTGCGCCAATACGAATGAGTCATGTACACTGCCCGGATACCGGGCGCAGACATGCAGGATCATCATGCGGTGGTCGCAGACCACCGGAATGTTCATGGAATAGGCCCCCTTCCTATTCGTGAACACGGCCCTGTTATCCGCAGGTGGCCGCACGACGACGTGCATCCCATCGATCGCCCCCTGGACCATGGGCATCCTGGCCGCCACAGCGAAGCCCGCTGCCCGGGCACCCTGGCTGGCCCGGTGCACAGGGAAGCGGATGTAGCGGTCCGCAATGGCATAAAGGGTATCTGTCACTGCGCGGATTCACCAGTGCAACGATGCCTGCGAGATGCCGGACTGGTCCCCACTCGACGCCTGGAATGACCCCGTAGCATAGAAGTTCATGGCCACTGTAACCTTGACGGCCACGGGGAGAGGGTGTCCTCCCCCAGGGCCATGCGGTGCCAGCTGTGCCATCAGGTGGCAGATGTGTGCCATGGTTTCCCGGCTCATCCGGAGTCTCCTCCTGCATGCCCGGTCCGTGAGGCCCTGGTACAACGAGCGGGGCCGGTACACACGGGGCCTCATCGGGCGTCTCCATCGCCGTGGCACCACCACCACCTCCTCCCCCACCTCGTCCTGCCGTGCAGGCGGCCCTCCAGCCTGGGCAGCTGCCAGCTGCCTCTCTGCGGCACGCTCCTCTGCGGCAGCCTCCGCCGCCTCCCTGGCAGGCTCCTGCTCGAGCTCCCCCAGGGCAACATGTAGAAGTGCGGCTCCCGCCACGGCGGGCAACATCACTGGGTGATGATCAAACATAACGGCCTGCAGGGGGTGGGGGGTGGAGGTGGGGGGGGGATAGACGGCATGTCAGCATTGCCCATACCCACCCCGCCTCGCAGCCAGGTACCATGGGCTGCATGGTTGTGACTGTAGCCAGCTGGCACATGGCCAGGCGGACCCCCCCGCACGCACCGTCCCCAAACCACCCCCGACTGTCCTCCCCGGCACGCATCCTCCCCAAGCCCCGCCCCTCTCCTCCCCGGCAGGCACCCTCTCCATCACTCGCCCACCCCGGCCACCCCTCTCCTCCCCGGCACGCACCCTCCCCAACCACCCCCTCCCCGGCACGCACCCTCCCCATGCCCCCCTCCCCTTCCCCAGCCCCTGCCCCCTCCTCCCCAGCCCCTCCCATCACGACTGGTTGACGCCATTAAATAGGTGGTTTGATTTACGCCAGCGTGACCCGTGGTCACGTCGGCGGGACTTTGGCCCATCCGGACCGGAGAATTGGGGAATTGGTGCGACCCCAGGGCCCGTTGCGTCGCGCTGGTCATCGACATTCTCCGAGGCGCACGGCGCGATTCACGTCGACAGGATTTTGGGGGATCCAGAGAATATCGCGGGGCGGCCGGGCGAGATTTACGCCGCCCCCGAGGCGATTCGCTGACCTGCCAGGGTCAGAGGATCCCGCCCAAGATTCCTGGGATGAAGGCTTTACGTGATGGGGAAAGGTAGGACAGGTTGGGCCCATACCCATTAGAGTTTCGAAGAATGAGAGGTGAACTTATTGAAGGATATAAGACTCTGAGGGAACTCAACAGAGTGGATACTGAATGGATGTTTCCCCCTGAGGGGTGCCTAGGTTTAGGGGACGCAGTTTAAAAATTAGGGTTGTCTCATTTAAGAATGAGACGAGGATAAGGTTTTCTCTCAGAGAGCCGTCAGTCTGTGGAGTTCTATTCCCTAGCGAGCAATGGAGTCTGGCTCATTGAATATATTCATGGCTGAGTGATGCACGATCAATTGCACGAAGACTAGAGTTGGGTACAACTGAGGCTTTATTGCTCTAAGACGTGTGGCCTCCCACAGCAGCTGGTGAAATGGCTGCAGCCTGGAGGACACACATATTTATACTCTGCCTACTGGGCGGAGCCAGCAGGCAGGGACTACCAACGTACCTGTAGTACAGGTCCTACTATACATCACCTAATAGAGGTGCAACAGTGGTTTACCACACTGAGTTAGATAGATTTTGATTGACAGGGGAATCAAGGGATAGGAGGGTTGGGGGCAGACAGGAACATGGAGTTGAAGCCACAATCAGGTCAGCCACGGTCTTATCGAATGTTGGGGCCGACTTGAGGGGACAAAATACTTGTCTTTCTTTCCTCTCGCTGAAGAGTTGGTTCAAGTATTGTATGTGACAAGTGTTGTTGGTCATTAACCTTAAAACCACACATTTCTAGATGATCCCTCGCACTGGTCACTGAAGCAGAAGCTTTAAAGGGAGAAGTTCATCAGCACTGTTCAACGGTGCTGCTTCGTACTGCCATGGCTCTTTCATTTGCCTGTGTCTCATACCCGCTGCCATAGTTATCGAGACCCAATGGCTTTGTGCGATAGTGCATTGATAACCGTATTACATCTCCCAATTCCCAGTAGAAAATAAATAAAAGATGTTGCATGCCCACACACTCTTTCCAGCAGAAATCGCTGGATAGCAGTCAGAAGTGGGAGCCCGGGAAACGTTTCCTTTTCCCTGCCAAGAGGCAGTGAGGTCAATGAGAGAGCTCCCAGAAGCACCAGTACAGAAATCAGCCACCCCGGCACAGCTGTGGGATCAAATCCGGCATTTGTATATCCATGCTCAGCGGTATCATTATCCCTGAGGGGAACCAGAGATTGTCAAACTGCATCTTATACAACAACCAGAATTTGGGAATTATACACATAGAAACATAGAAAATAGAAGCAGGAGGAGGCCATTCGGCCCTTCGAGCCTGCTCCGCCATTCATAATGATAATGGTTGATCATTAAGTTCAATACCCTGATCCCACCTTGCCCCCATATCCCTTGATCTCTTTAGCTCCACACAACTCCATTCCACTTGCTGACATGGAAACATGCACTGAAATTTCAATTCACTAAGATTCTGAGCGAGATCCTTATTTGTCCGATGCCGAAATTGGGAACGGCGATCGGGCAGAGAATGGGTCCCGACGGCGAAATCGGCAAGCGCCGATTTGACACCGGGTCGTGATGCTCCGCCCCCTCCAAATCAGCGTCACCGGGATGCGCGACGCGCGCAGTCGCACCCGGTTGGAATGTCATTAGCGGGCCCACCCACGATGCTCCGCCTCCGATGGGCTGAGTTCCTAACAGCGCGGGCTATGTATGGTCTCAGCGGCCGTGAGCCTGGCATGGCAGCTGCGGAGAAAGACAGAGGGCGTGTGGACAGTGTCCAGTGCTGCCACACTCGGCTGAAATCCGTGCCGCTGGACGGGGGCCTTCTGCCAAGGCTGGGGGGAGTGGTGGGGAGTGGCAGGAGGTGGGCTGTGGGGTCGGGAAGGGGGCGGGGTCTGCATTCCAGCACAGCCGTGCCATCTTTTGCCGCACCACCGGTGCATGTGTTGGGTGGGTGTAGGCGTACGCACAGCTGCAGCTTATCAGCGCTGCGCATGTGCAGCACGGACCTGGCAATTTGGCAACAGTTTTCCGTGCATTCCGTGGGTGTTTCACGTGGCACCGGTGCTAGCCCCTCACCGCTAGCAGAATTGGTGCAAGTTTCGTCGTGAAACCCCACGGATCCTCCGTTGGCGTCAGCACTTAGACGCGGGCACGGAGGATCCAGCACTCTGTCTTCTGTTTAGCACCAAGGAGACTGATGACACTCCTGTAAGGAATGTTGTTTTCTTTTAATCGCCACCTTCCTCTGAAACCTGTGAGATATCAAATCTATATAACACTTCCTTTATTTAATCTTGACAGCTTCTAATGGGATTGCACAAAAGACATCTTTGCACCGAGAACACTGCACGGACTGCTGGTGAAAGAAACCAGCTGCTGTGTGCCGTTTACCTACAGCAGGCAGCCCTGCGGCAGCACCTTCGTTTTCATAATGCAGATGTTGAAAGTTGGGAGCCTGTCAGGAGTGTACCCAAATGACTGGAGGCAATGTGCTTGGATAAGCAAAAGATCTAAGTGCTAACTCCTTTAATGTAACGTGAGAGCAGTTGGAGTACACTACTTTTTTGATGTAGTAAATGAGGACGCTGAACAGAGGTAATGGATGTGCGCTGAATATAATTCAAACCCTGATTGGGAAGGGAAAAATGTACAGGTGTGATATTTGAACAGTAAAGACATCTAAAGGTCGGGAAAACACCCAGAATGCTCCTGAGTGTGTGCACTTGTCGTCCAAACCTCGAGGCCAAAGCATAGAGCTTTGGAAAGCATTAGTATTCCAGAATAGAAATGCGTGCTTACGCCATGTTACTGATTACATGAAAGTCTGGTGACAGCTGTGTGTTCATACCTGTGCATAGAACTTAGTGATATCAGATAGAACTTTGTCAAATGAAGGATAATGCGTATTGTAGAAAGTTACGTGCATGATTCTCAGCTGTGCTCAGTAAGTAGATGCTGAGTCACAACCTTCCAGCTTCGCGTCTACTCCAGGGCTTTCGCATAAAACTCAAGGCAGATTATCTAACAACGTACTGAGGGAGTGCTGCACTGTCGGAGGTGCCGTCTTTCAAATAAGCCTTTTAACAAAGTCTTGTCTGCTTCTTCATGTGGGAACAAAGATCCCATGGCACTACTTTGAAGAAGAGCAGGGATGTGGTGATTGGCCCTCGAAAGGGCAACCCAGCAGATTAAGGGGTCAATCACTACAAGGGGAGTTATCTCTGGTGTCCTGGCCAATATTTGTCCCTCAAACTACAACACAAGAACATCATCGCATTGCTGTTGGTGGGAGATTGCTGTGCACATAATGGTTGCTGCGTTTCCGACAAGTGCGACAGTGACAAAATATCAGGAAGTAACTCCATTGACTTTAAAGCACTTTGAGGCCTCTGGTGGCTGTGAAAGTCATTTGTTTTAGTATTATACAGTATTTACAGCACAATCTGGCTCAACGAGTCCACAATGCTCCACACAAGCCCCTGCCACCCTACTTCACATAATCCTAGCAGCACCTTCGATTCTTTTCTCCCCGTTAGTGACGGTCTTATATATATATGGCCTTCAGAATGATCCGTGTAAAGAAACTTCTCCAATTCACCCTCCTCACTGTGGAACCATGGACAGAGAGAAGTAGCTGGGTGCAGCAGATCTCTCAAAAAATGGGAATATTTGTCAGAACTGATGACTCTTTTGTTTGAAGGACTCATGTTGGCACAGTGGTTAGCACTGCTGCCTCACAGTGCCAGGGATCTGGTTCAAGCCTTCAGTGACTGCGGAGGTTGCACATTCTCCCCGTGACTGCGTGGGTTTCCTCTGGGTGCTCCGGTTTCCTCCCACAGTCCAAAGATGTGCAGGTTGGATGGATTGGCCATGCTAAAAAAAATTATCCCTTAATGCCTAAAGATCTGGAGGTCAGATGGGGTTATGGGGATAGGGCAGGGGAGTGAGCCTGGGGAGGCCCACTCAATGACTCTCCCTCGGACTGATCTGTTCCCTGTAAGACACTATTCACTACGCCCTCTGCTGCTCTTTCTCCTGTCGTTTATGTTGTAACCAATTACTTATTTGTCGATGTACTTTGCTGATTATTCTTTTTGTCTGCTGTTTACATCCTGTGTATGTTCCCTTGGCTGCAGAAAAATACTTTTCACTGTACTTCGGTACATGTGACAATAAATCAATCAATCGACCTGCCGCTTGGGAGCGGTGGGGAGCAGCCCTGATAATCCCAGTCTCAGAGTCTCTAGCACAGGGCTGCTGGTGTGACAGATTTCAAAAATGACCAATGTTTACAGGCGAGAAAACGTTCTGTACCACTTTCGACATTCTGTTTGACATTCCTGATCGAACATTCGCTCTGGCAGCTGCATCAGTTAATAATGAATACTTTACAGACAACAAATCCCAAACCATCACCAATTCCATATTTGTATAGGACCATTTGGCTCTGACTGAAAATGTCTTCCTCCCTCCATTCCCTCCAGTTGGAACTTTTACTCTGGCGCAGCGACCACCTGGATTTGCCGGAACATCAAGTCCCAACCCTGGTTGGCCCAACAAATGTGCCGTAAGCAACTGAAAATGGTAATGATGGTAGCACTGGACAACATTTATTGCCAGGACTGAATCTTCTTCTAGTGCAATTTGCCCTAGTGTTGAAGTATTATTTTCCCTAGTTTGGACTGTGGGATCACCCAAAGCAGTTTATACTACCTGTGACTTGTGACTTTAACTTCCCCTATTTTCTACCTTTCCCCTACTGCAGGTACCAGACTATTTCTGGGGAATAGGTCCAGAGCCTCTGACCAGTCTTCAGCACCTCGTTCAATGAAGTTATTCATTGCAGTCCAGATCTGAAGGTGCATATTCAACCTTGGTGGGGACATTTCAGTTGGCAGCATCCTGTCATTACCGAATTCCCCCTTTCATGTACTTACCAATGAGTATCACTGATAGAATCATAGAATCATAGAATTTACATTGCATTTAGCCCATTAAGTCTGCACCCACCCTTGGAAAGAGCACCCGACTTAAGCCACATCTCCACCGTAACCCAGTAACTCCACCTAACCTTTTTGGACACTAAGGGTAATTTAGCATGGCCAATCCACCTAACCTGCACATCTTTACACTCTGGGAGAAAACCAGAGCAACCGGAGGAAACCCACGCAGACATGGGAAGAGCGTGCAGACTCCACACAGACAGTGACCCAAGCCAGGGATCAAACCTGGTACCCTGGAGCTGTGAAGCAACGGTGCCACCCATAATGAAAATGAAAATCGCTTATTGTCACAAGTAGGCTTCAAATGAAGTTACTGTGAAAAGCCCCCTAGTCGCCACATTCCGGCGCCTGTTCGGGGAGGCTGTTACGGGAATCGAACCGTGCTGCTGGCCTGCCTTGGTCTGCTTTCAAAGCCAACGATTTAGCCCTGATTTAGGGAGCAGGAACAGGCAGGGTCAGGTTATTGGACACCAATTACAGATCATGGAGGTCTTGCAGCGCCGTGGGTTGCATCCTTCCCTCTGACCCAGAAGCACCGGGTTCGAATCCCACCCCCCAGACTTGAAGACCAAAGAAGATGTGTTTAGAACGCAGTTAAACAAGTTGAGTGTCAACCTGCAAAATCCTTCCAACATACGAATCGCTGGCAGTAAGAGCAGGAGAGACCTCTGGATAGCCACGCATGAAGTAATGCCCCTCAAGCTATAAATCTCTGGTGATAGACTAGCGACCTGTTTCAGGAATTGCTGCAAACAGATGGAAATCTGCCTGAATGCATGAGAAGGTGCGGGAAGAGAATTGGAATTACAGATAAAGTCTAAAACCTTCAGCTTATGTGTGATTCAGTACCACACTGCAGTTATCAAGGACAGTCTCTCTGCATAACATTAAAATCATGTGATCCTGTTTGAAAACATTCCCTGTAATAGGTTTGCAAAAAGAAAAATACCCAGTCATTTGATCACAGACGCAATACTAACACAACAAACGTGCCTCTATTTAAAAAATAAGTTGACATCAAGGCAGCAGCTTTGTGAAATTCCACTCTTGAGTTTGTGCTCAATCGGGCCGGCAGCACGCGGGAGTACACCACTGAACCTTGCAATACAAGCCCCAGCCTGTGCTCTGAATGGGCCAGCGACACAGCAATAGCTTCTCCAGCAACATTGGCCTATAACACACTTGGCTGGAGTTCAGAAAATCCAGCATGCGGTCAGCTCTTAAAGGAACAGGGCTCTTCATGGAAAGGGGAAATAATGGTGATGACATAATTTCACTGCTGGCAAACTTGAAGCTGAAACTCCAGTGTGGTAGTGAGGGAATGCGCATTGTCTTGGACTCCATCTTTTCTACGAGGCGTCAAGCAAGGTCCTGTGTGCTTTCTTTAGGTTGATGTTAAAGATCCCACAGCCCTATTCTGAAGAAGAGCGGGGAGTTTGCCACAAATGTTTGGAGCAAAGTTTTTCCCTCAGGCAAGGTTACTAAAAAAACATTGGCCGAGATTTTCTGGTCGTCGTCCCCCGCAGCATTTTTCTCGGCGATGGGAGGCAGCCCGTGGTTGGCCAGTGGCGGGATCTTCTGGTTTTCTCTTTGAATCCACCCCGCGCCACTTGGAAACCCATGGCGGGGTGCGCCGTCGGCGGGACCGGAAGATCCCGCCGGCGTGAACAGCCGGAAGATCTCGTCCATTACCTGGTCATTATCACATTGACGTCGGTGGGAGCTTGCTGAGCACAAATTGGCTGTCGTGTTTCCTAAATCACAATCCAAAAGTACGACGTTGGCTAACAGGTTCTGTGAAATGTCCCAAGGCTGTGATAATGCTTTCTTTCTACTTTCCTGCTCCCTTTGATGTTGAAAAAGGTCAAAATCCTGCTGCATAAAGGGGCAGCACGGTGGCCTCACGCACCGAGGACCCAGGTTCGATCACGGGCCCGTGTATCTGCCTATATGAAGTTGCCACATTCTCCCCGTGTCTGCGTGGCTCTCACCCCCACAACCCTAAGATGTGCAGGGAAGGTGAATTGGCCACGCTAAATTGCCCCTTAATCGGAAAAAAAACTTTTTAAAATCCCGCGGCAAAGAAAGGAAAGGCATGAAGAAGCCCTGTTTGTGGCTAAACGCCACATGGAGTCCAAGCAGAGATGTGAGCTGAATGAAGGAACTCCTCGACCAGGTCAACAGTCATCCAGGTTCCTTGGCAGTGAATTCTGTCTCTGCGGCTGGCACAAGACGAGCGACAGCTGGAAAAACGAATCAGGCGGAAGCATGTTGGGGGTGGTAAAAGGGGTTGCTGATTCGCTCTTGCCCCTTTTACAATGTCATCCCTTTCAGCATGTGCCTAACCTGCATGACCAACTCTGCTAAAGGGTGAAGGTGGTAGCGCATGCTGAGGTGCTCATGCATGCCTAAGGTTAGCAGGTTTCTCCATGGAATCATCATCCATAGGTGAGGAGGATTTGAGGAGACTGAGTACAGTGGACTCCGGAGTACACCATTCTCTGGTATTCAGAAGGACAAGACGTGGTCCAACTGAAAGGTATAACGTTTGGAGGATTTTGACAAGGAAGATGCTTGGAGGTTGTTGCTCATGGCTGGAGAGGTGGTGTGGAAGATCAGCCATTAAATTACAGAGTTAGTTTCAGGGGGCACACAGCTAGTCCTGCTCCTATCTCTTATGTTCTAGGATAACACTACTCATCTAAAAGCTGTCCATCCACTCCATCTTCTCCAAATTAATGAATGAAAAATGAAAATCACCTATTGTCACAAGTAGGCTTCAAATAAAGTTACTGTGAAAAGCCCCTAGTCGCCACATTCCGGCACCTGTTCGGGGAGGCTGGAACGGGTATGCAGAATAACCCTGCAACAATGTAGGCATTATAGCTGTTTTTCAGATGACTAAAATTTAAAGTAAGAAGTCTTACAACACCAGGTTAAAATCCAACAGATTTGTTTCGAATCACTAGTTTTCGGAGCACTGCTCCTTCCTCACCTGAGGACTTTAACCTGGTGTTGTAAGACTTTTTACTGTGCTCACCCCAGTCCAACGCCGGCATCTCCACATCAAAATTTAAAGCGCACATAAAGATATTGAAGGAACTGGGAGATTTACCAGAATGATAGCAGATTGAAGAGGTTATACCCATCAGGAAAGGTAGAATAGGTCAGGTCTCTTTGCTTTGGGAAAGAAAAAGTTGAAGGGAGCGCCTTTAAGATTATCAAAGCATTTGATATTGTCGGCATGAAGAAAATGTTGGGGGGAACCAAAGCTAGAGCCATGATTATGGGATAAACATCATTAAATTGGACGGGGAATTCAGGAGAACCAGAGAGTGGATGGTTCTCGCACACCGAGTAACCGAAAAGAATAGCCTAGGTGCATTTAAGAGGAAAATAAATAAACACATGAGGGGGAGAGGAGTCATGCTGATAAGTTTGGAGAGGAATGGGAGGAGACTTGTGCAAAATATAAACATTGAACCAAATAGCCAATTTCTCTGCTGGAAACACTATGCAGTTCAATTTTTAAAAAGAAAAATACTCGAAAAGCAGATGGAGCCTTTGGTGCCAAACATATTTTATTCAGCAGCCAACATCTTATTGTGTTAGCTTGGTCGAGACAGGTTAGCCTGAAAGGGAAGCTGGAAGCAGCTCAATGTTGAGCCTCAACAAAACAACAACGAAGGGCTGAATTTCCCGGCGCTTCCCGCTGGATGGGGAGCTGCCCCCGCTGCCGGTGGCGGGAAAACCCCGCCGGAAGCCTTCAGCGCTTGAATTCTGGCTCGCCCCGGTGGGGCGCTGAATCGAGCCTCACCGCGGGGTGAACTGGGCGCGGAGTGCTCGACGCTGAGTCAACGAGGTGCTGAGTCAGCGCGGACATCTGTCTGCTTGGCCCGGCGGTGCCAGACTCGATGGCACCGTGGCACCGCTCCCAATCTATCCTCCTGCACCTGTTACCGTCCGGCCTGAAGAGAGCTCTCAGCGCCCACTGTGTGTTCCAGTTTTACTAAATCCAGGGGCACACCCGGGGTTTCTCTCAGTTGAAACTTTCAGGATCTGCCAGCAGCAACAAAAAAAACAACCCTCAGCTTTAACATCTTCCACCAGACGTGAATGAGGTGCTGGGTGGAGGGGTTTAAAATGTCAGCCATGTGCCACCACACACTGCATCATTTTGACAGGCAGGGTTCAGGCCAGGAGCTCAGGAGTGAAGACATGTAACTCAAGCCCTAAATACATTTTTGACTGGCATTGGAACGTGTTGACAGTCTGGTGCGACCGAAATCCTCCACCACGGATTGGCAGTGCTCGGAGAAGGGCAAGGATCTTATACAAAGATACCTTAGAATCATGGAATGTGACACAGAAAGGGGTCACTAGGCCCGTCACGTCTACGCCAAACAAAAAATCAACCATCTCGTCTAACCCCACTTTCCAGCATTTGGGCCGCAGCCCTGCAGGTTACAACACTTGAGGTGATATTTTTTTAATGTTTATTTGTGGGTGACAAGGTGGCATCGGATCTGATATGGAATCCTTGGGCCTCCCCTGGCCTGGGTTTCCACTTGGGCTGCACAGTGACACCGTGGTTAGCATTGCTACCTCATAGCGCCAGGTACCCAGGTTCAATTCCGACCTTGGGTGACTGACTGTGTGGAGTTTGCGCGTTCTCCCCATGTCTGCGTGGGTTTCCTCCAGGTGCTCCGGTTTCCTCACACAGTCCAAAGATGTGCAGATTAGGTGGATTGGCCATGCTAAATTGCCCCTTAGTGTCCAAAAGTTTAAGTGGGGTTCCAGGGATAGGGCCTGGGCGTGGGCCTAGGTCGAGTGCTCCTTCAGAGGTTCGGTGCAGATTAGATGGGCAGAATGCCCTCCTTGTACACTGTAGAGATTCTATGATAATCAAGTAACACCCTCCCTCACTTACCTTAGACCATAAGATGTAGGAATAGAAGTGGGCCATTTGGTCCTTCGAACCATTCGTAACTTGTTGGCACTGTTTCCGCTGGTGTCTCACCGTAGCCTCCTGCACAACTCACCCAGCTTTGGCAAGTGTTACCAACATTCGGTGTCTCTGGGAATTGAAGTGCAACTCTGGAGAAAAATCATTGGGACATTTATTTTTAATTGTCAATTTTTGAACATTTCTCTTTGTCAGTTATAAAATTATTGAAAACAGGGACAAAATGGCTGTTCGACTAAGAGTCAAGCATCATCCAATTGGACAGTGAGTCTTTACGCTTTCCAATTTGTGTAGGAAGGCAGTGGGCTGGATTCTCTGCCCCGCCGTGCCACATTTCTGTTTCACCCCGCCGGCGGGATTCTCCGTTACGCCAGCTGGTCAAAGGGGTTTCCCATTGTGGGGCAGCCCCACGCTGTTGGGAAACCCCTGGGCTGTCGGCAAAACGGAGCATCCCGCCGGTGGAGAATCCAGCCCAGTGTGTCGGAAGGATGGATGCGTTGCCCGACTAATGGGTGAAGCATGAGGAAAGCCATGTGATAAAATCTCCAGGAATACATTCAATCACAGTTGGCAACCCTACTCCCACCTGCCAGCCTGATATCATTGACGCCAGGTTCAGGAGGAAATTGGGCCTGTTGTGTGTAATTGAGGCCTGAGAGTCAAAATGGCTCAGGTCTCACATTCCTCTTTGTTCCTGTCCCAGCAAATAAAAGACTCGGGGACAAATGGGCAGGTGTTACCCTTCATGTGGTGAGATTTATTTTCCCCTCTGGAAAGCTTTAGAAGTGGGTTTCACATAAATGCACTTTTTAAAAATCTGAATTGGAAAGCTGTCCAAGATTAAAATGAATGCAAAACACACTTGATATTCATGTTCCCTTTGTAACTGTATAAAAGAGCCAAATGCATTTTGATCATGGTGCATTTTGTTTTAGGTTCCAAGCTAAAATGCATGCTTAAACCCCTGAGAAAATCATGACAGACCGACCTGGTGAAATTTTCCAGTTTGTGCTTGCTGGTGAATTTTTCCCTGATGTTCCTGAACTGGAGAGTTGCTATTGCTGATGGCCATGGTATAGGTCTTACAATTCCACCGGGCTAGAGTAATCAGAGAGATCAGTGGGCTATCTACTGGGGTAGGATAGCTATGCTATGACCACTGTTAATACTCCTCCAAAATGATGGAAGATGCTTAACAATTCGGATACTTTAATAAGGACATGGGTGGGGGGGGTCCACACCGTGTAAAATTAAGACCTTATTGATTTAATTACAATTACGGTATGTACACTTCCCGGTAGATCTCTTATCAGGTCTCTTTCTGGTTGGTGCCTTACTGGCTGATCCTTTATACATTGCTCAATGGAGTTCCCCCACCCCTCAGCGGGGTATCTCGTACTCCGCGAGAATCACGGGGAAGATAATGATTCCCACCCCGTAAGTCATGTGCGGGATATTAGAGGTGCCTTATCAGACCAGTCTTAAATTGAACAAGGTAATCGGATTCTGGAACTAAATAATACCTTCAATTTTAAAATTCTTGTCCTCATGTTCAAATCTCTCCCTGGCTTTGCCCTTGCCCATCTCGATAACCTTCTTGTTCCCAACAACTCTCCAGATCTCTGGGTTCCTTCAAACGTAGCCTCTTGTGCATTTCCCCACTTACTTCATCCGACAATTGCTGCCCATACCTTCAGACATCCATGCCCTGAGCTCTGTCTGTAATTCCCTCCCCAAGCCTCTTTGCACCTCGACATCTCTCTCTTCCTTTTAGATGCTAATTAAAACCTGCCTCTTTGGTTATGTGATGTTCTGAGATCTCCTTTGGCTCAGTGTCGTTGCTTTGTCTGATTGTACCCCTGTGTAGCACCTCGGAATATTTCACCAATCTATATAAATGCAAGTTATCATTGTGGCAATGCTTGTTCTTCCTCGCGAGGCCAGTACAATGCCTGTGGGAGAATTTGAGCAGATTAGGAATGGGAAAATCGGCATTCAGCAGTGAACCAGAAAAGCAATGTACTTTGAATTGCATTTGTGTTGCCTCTGCGCTGGTTTAGGGAAAGTGTTGTCCTCAGTGTTGCTCTACTGTTCTCAAAATCCCAAATTTTACAGCTCACAGCTACATTTACAACAGCAAAGTGCAATTATTATTATACGTGATGTCACTGCAAATTAATCCCAATGTAAGGTTAAACATCACGTGATGCATGTAAAATCACTGATCTGCATCCCTGGTTTCATAATGCTTTTACTACTGGGCAGTAAAACGCAGCTAAACCATAAATGTAAAGTTCCCAGAGTGAACTCAGCAGAAACTGTCTCCTGTATGCCAATAAATGCTCTTGATCTCTATGTTTGCTCAGTGTGGTGGAGTCATTTATTGCCTGGACAATTGGGTATTCCCCGATTTATTATTTCATTGTATTCCCAAAACAAAGTTTAGAAGAATTCTGTAAGATTTAAAGAGACATGGGGAAGAATTTTAACAGATCAACATTGGAAGTCGTCAGATTGGGAAAGGCACCACATAATTATAAATCGTTCTTTCTTTCTTACATTACATGTGGCTGCATTTGGTGAGTACTTTGTTGACTGTAAAGTGCTTTGGGACATCCTGAAAGGCACTATATAAATGTAAGCTGCTTCTGTATTTTTAATCATACGCCCTTTTTCCTATTCTCAACATGTCTGCAAGTGTATGTCAGCCATGCCTTAGTTGGCAGCACACATCTTCAGTGGGAGTTCAAATCTCACTTCAGGGCTTGATCATAAAAAGCAAGGCTGACACCCCAATGCAGTACTGTAGGAGAGTTACACTGTCAGAGGTACTGTCTTCCAGATGAGCTGTTAACCCGAGGACTCATCTGCCTGCTAGGTGGGTAGCACTGTTGCTTCACAGCTCCAAAGTCCCTGGTTCGATTCCCGGCTTGGGTCTGTGCGGAGTCTGCACGTTCTCCCCGTGTCTGCGCAGGTTTCCTCCAGGTGCTCCGGGTCCTCCTACAGGTTCCAAAAGACATGCTCTTTGGTAATTTGGACTTTCTGAATTCTCCCTTTGTGTACCCGAACAGGCGCCGGAGTGTGGCGACTCGGAGACTTTCGCAGTAATTTCATTGCAGTGTTAATGTAAGCCTACTTGTGACAATAAAGATTATAAGATTATTATTATTAAAAGATTCCAAGGCGCTATACCGAAGACGAGTAGGGGAGTTATCCTGGCCGATATGTATCCCTCGCCCAACAGCACAAAATAGGATTATCTGTCCATTTTGTCTTGCCCCTTGTGGGAGTTTGCTGTGGAATTCGTAGCTGCTGTGCACTTTGTTGACTGTAAAAAGTGCTGGTGATCATGAAGGGCACTATACAAATGTAAGTCTGTTTCAAAATAAAAAGCCACTTGCTAAGTTTTCTGCCCATAGCTGTCTACATGTCTAACGTTAGGTGAGCAGCACCCATCTTTACTAGCAGAAGGCCAGGCACAGTGGTACACAGCACTAATCGCATTATGAATGTGCAGTCATTGCTGCATTACAAATCACCTTCAATGATCTATCAATACAATTGCTGCTCTGGCACTATCGAAAAGCGTTGGCGCAGAGAAAGAAGAAAAAAACGTACAATTATGTACCACCTCAGTAAGTCTAGGAGCACTTTACAGCCATTGAGGTATTTTGCAAGTATGGCTACGGCAGTGATGTACGGAAACACGGAGTTCAATTTCCGCAAGTAAGATTCCACGAAGAGGTGCTCCATGGAAAGTGCAACCAGGCATGTTGCATGGAGTTGTTTTGCATCTAATCCAAGATATATTTGAACTGGGAATTAATAATGCTGACAGTGGATGCCCAAAATGTTTCATTTAGTACTCAACGTGTAGTAATAAACAAAATGGAAAAGATTAAAAAAACGACTACTCAGACATTCCATATCCTTGCCAGATTTGTGAGTTCAGGAATGTCTCCTTTTAGCTCGTCCCTACTTTGGTTGCTGATGCTGTGCTTCATAAACCAGACTTGAAAAAGGAACCGCAAAAGAGTTCTTGGCTGTCAATGAGCGGCAATGTTGCACAATGATGGCACGTCGATATTATAGGGTCAAAGGTTGCACTCTCAAGTTAGTGGACACAATTGTTAAAATTGTGTTCTTGTTTTTCCTTTTAATGGACCGTTGGCACTAAGTAACCACGCAGGAATAAGGGAAACGCTGTTCATATAGGACGCCAGGAAGTACTCACACATATTTTGCTGCCAGCAAGGGCTTTACGGGCGCCACACAAAATGGTCTCCACCCCTCAGATTCTGACCTGTTCGGCCACTGGAGTCAGCAATTTGATAATGATCGCCACTGCTTAGGAACTCTTTAACGATAATCATTTTTTGCAAAGGTTTTGCATGCATCCAGAGGCAAGCAAAATAGTTGGCTGATGACACACTACAAATGTTGCAACTTGGACCATTTGTATTTGACATATTACCCACAATTGCAAGTGATACTGAACAGATTTCCAGTTGAAATGATCCGCGAGGACTCTGAATATAAAGACCATCATCCGGAAATGTTTACAACTACTTTCCTTTCTCCACTGATGCTGCGTGACCTTCTGAGCGTTTCCAGCATTCTCTATTTCTGAGTGAAAGTTCCAGCGTTCATAGTATTCAATTTTGGTTTCAGTGTTTGAGCGATTGAGGCAGCACAGTGGCACAGTGGTTAGCACTGCTGCCTCACAGCGCCAGGAACCCGGGTTCGATTCCGACCTTAGGTGACTGCCGTGAGTTCGCATTTTTTCCCTGTGTCTGCGTGGGTTTCCTCCGGGCATTTCGGTTTCCTCCCACAGTCCAAAGATGCCCAGGTGAGGTGGATTGGCCATGCTAAATTGCCCTTTAATGTCCAAAAGTTAAGTGGAGTTACGGGGATAGGGTGGGAGAGTGGGCCTAGGTAGGGTGTTTTTTCGGAGGGTCGGTGCAGAACTGATAGGCCAAATGGCCTCCTTCTGCACTGTAACGATTTTATGAGGGATTCTATGATTCTACATTATTAAGTCAGCTCTAAGGTTTGGTTTTGATGGTACTGCCTCATCCTTATCCTTTATGAAACTCTTAAAAATAAGAACAAAACTGCTTATTTTTAAAATGCTGGATCAGTGCACCCAGATGATTCCAGGTCTGCTCCGGAGGTTGCCATTAGGTCTAGGATGGCAACAGATGTGTCAGCAAATTATTTTACTTATGTGTGATTGTAGATTCCGTAGAATGAGAAGGCCATCCTGTGGTTGGTAAGTCACTGACAAGGTGTTGCCAATTTAAAATTTTCCCTAAAAAAAGTGAGACAAGAGGTTCGAACAAATATGTTTGCACAGTGGGGCAAGTGTTTGAAATGAACAGCGGTTGATCAGCATCTCAAATAAATTAGGGTTGGGTTTGTCTTGGGTTGATACGAAACGGGGGGCACCACATCTGCTGTCAAAGTTCACTTCCCTGAACATAACAGAACTGAATATCAATTGGGATAATGGGATAGGCACCGTCTGCTTTGCATCTTCCTGTCCCCACAACTTAACTCACCCGATATGCACCTGGATGAATCTCAGCAGCATAAAAGACAAGTTAAGACCAATTTTAACTCAGGACTGGAATCAGAGGTGCATGAGGCCTAAAGCCGTTGATAATCCATCAAACTCCTAGATCCTGAGGCCTGGGCGAATTTGACTACCAGCTTTCATTTAAATCCCTCCCTACAGATTCCCACTCGAAGCCAGAGGATTGAGGTCAGTGATGGGCAGGACCGTGAAATCACTTAAGAGGAGGAAAATGGTCCAAATTGTGGGCCGATAAACTGGTGAGACAAATGAGGGCCTGCTGGAAATATGCTGACTAGGTTCAATAGGCCCAATTATGGATGAGCCTTGGCCTCTTGCCTTGTGCCAAATGTTTGCTGATAGTTTCAGGCTGCAAAATGGCCTGTACACCTCCAAATGCGATCACAAACACGCTGTCAATTTCCCCAACAATCCAGCCAGCCAACACTAGAGCTACAAGGCTTTCAATACTTTATTCCTCAAAGTTATCTGGAGATAGATTGCCATATGCCATAAGCGAAATGAGAATGATGTTACCAGGTCATGATAGTTAACAATGTTCTCAAGCCTGGTTCAATTGACTGGGAACTAAAAGGTGGCTGTTTTAAATGTTATGGGTCCGGACCAGAACCCCAATTTTGCTTAAGGTTCCAGATTCAAACCTGACTATTTGCATTTGCTAAAACTGTGAGGAAACATTACTGTGCCACAGGAGTGATAACACTGACCAGTAAACAGTTTTTAATTAACCCTCCTACATTCATATCTAAATCATTATAAAGTGCAAACAGATCCCCAACACTGATCCTGGCACAGGCTTCCAGTCAGAAAAGCACCGCTCAACCATCACCCTGTGCTTCCTGCCACCCAGCCAATTTTGGATCCAATTTGCCAAATTTCCTTGGATCCCATGGGCTATCAGTCTCCCATGTGGGACCTTATCAAAAGCCTTGCTGAGTCCAAGTAGACTACGTCAGATGCAGTTCCCTCATCTACATACCTGGTCATCTCTTCGAAAAACTCAATCAAGTTGGTCAGACATGACCTCCCCTTAACCATGCTGACTTTTCTTAATTAATCCCCACCTGCCCAAATGCAAATTAATTCTGTCTCTCAGAATTGCTTCCAATGCCAATAGTCTAACCACTGAGGTTAGACTGATTTGTCTGTAGTTTCCTGGTTTATCCCTTCATTCTTTCTTGAATAATAGTACCACATTGGCTATCGTCCAGTCCTCCGGCACCTCTCCTATGGCCAGAGAGGAATTGAAAATTATTGCCAGCGCCCCTGCTATTTCCTCCCATGCCTCACTCAACAGCTTGGGATACATTTCATCTGGCCCTGGATATTTGTCTACCTTTAAACCTGCCAGACCACTCAGAACTTCCTCTCTGTCTATGTTAATTTCTTTAATTTTTTCACAGTCCTTCTCCCTGATTTCTATAACCACACTGTCCCTCTCATGAATGAACACTGGCACAAAGTATTCATTTAGAACCCTACCTACTTCCTCTGGCTCCAGACAGAGATTATCACTGTGGTCCTTAATGGGCCCTACTCTTTCCCTAGTTATCCTTTCTCCCTTAATGTACTTGCAAGACAATTTAGGATTTGTCTTTATTTTACCTGCCAGTATCCTTTCATGTCTCCTTTTTGCACCCCTAATTTCCTTTTTAAGATCCCTCTTGCCCATCCGACACGCCTCCAAGGCTTCTGCTGTTTTGAGCCCTCGATATCTGCCACAAGCCTCCCTTTTGCTCCATATCCAGTGTTGGACATCCCTTGATATCCAGGGTTCACTGGAATTGTTGGTCCCTTCCTGTTTCTTTATTGGAACATGTTGGCCCTGCACTCTCCTTATTTCCTTCTTGAATGTGTCCCACTGTTCTGGCACAGACTTACCTAAAAGTGTATTTTCTGATCAATATCTGATCTTATTAAAATCGGCCTTCCCCCAGTTTAAAACTTGGATCTCAGTCCTTTTCCACAACAATCTGGAATCTAATGGAATTATGATCACTGTCTGCAAAATGTTCCTCCATTGATACTTCAACCACCTGCTCAGCTTTGTTACCGAAAATTAAATCCATGACCACCTCCTTCTCTTGTAGGTCCTTCGACATACTGGTTTAAAAAGTTCTCTTGGACGCATTATATGAATTCCGCTCCTTCTAACCCTTTCACATTTTGGCTTCCTCAGTTAATATTGGGGAAGTTGAAATCCCCCACTGTCACTATCCTATTACTTTTACACTTCTCTGAGATTTGCCTACATATCTGCTCTTCTATTTCTCTCGGACTGTTTGGGGGCCGATAGAATCATGGAATTTACAGGGCAGAAGGAGGCCATTCAGCCCATCGGGTCTGCAGCGCCACTTAGAAAGGGCATTCTACTTAAACCCACGCTTTCAGATTATTCCCGTAGCCCTGTAACCCCACCTCACCTTTTGGACACTAAAGGGCAATTTAGCATGGCCAATCCACCTAACCTGCACATCTTTGGACTGTGGGAGGAAACCGGAGTACCTGCAGGAAACCCACACAGACACAGGGAGAAAGTGCAAACTCCACATCGTCACCCGAGGCTGGAATTGAACTCGGGAACCCGGAGCTGTGAGGCAGCAGTGCTAACCACTTGCCACCATGCCACCCCAAACACTCCCTCCAATGTGAATGCTCCTTTTTGGTTTTTATGTTCTACCCATACGGCCTCAGTTGAAGAGTCTTCTAAGATGTCATCTCTCCTTATTGCTGTAATTGATTCCCTGATCAAAATTGCGACACACCCTCCTCTTTTACCTCCTTTCCTAACTCGCCTGAAGATACTGTATCCTGGTACATTAAGCTGCCAATCAAGTCCCTCTCTCAGTGACAGCAATAACATCATATCCCCACGTTTTACTTTGTGCCCTCAATTCACCTGCCTTGTTCGTCAGACTCCTCGCATTAAAATAAATATCATTCCATCTTAGCAAACTTCCTGGTGACTTAACTGGTCTAATTAACTGGTTCTATGCCTTCCTGACTCGCTTGATGTCTCCTTTAATTTTGGCTGTGCATCTATCCCTGCTGCACCGTCTGTAAGGATCCCACCCTCCTGCCAAGTTAGTTGAAACCCTCCCCAACAGCACTAACAAACCTGCGTGCAAGGACCCTGGTCCCATTTCGGTTCAGGTGCAACCTGTCCGCCTTCTACACGTCCCACCGTCCCCAAACATGGTCCCAACATCCTAGAAATCTAAAGCCCTCCCTCCTGCACCATTTTTCCAGCCTCGCATTCATCTGGACTAACCTCCTATTTCTACACTCACTGGCATGTGGCACCAGAAGTAATCCAGAGATTACTACCTTCCGTTTTTTAATCTTCTTCCTAGTTCTCTAAATTCTGCTTTCAGGACCTCATCCTTTTTTCTGCCTATATTGTTGGTACCAATATGTAACACGCTATCTGTCTGTTTGCTCTCGTCCTTCTGTATGCCCTGCAACGGTTCAGTGACATCCCTGACCCTGATACCAGGGAGGCAACATACCATCCTTGAGTCCATTTTGCAGCCGGTCTGTTCCCCTTACAATTGAATTCCCTACCATTATATTCCCTCTTGTGCAGCAGACCCACCCATGGTGCCATGAAGTTGGCTGCCACTGCTTTCCCCAACACAATCATTTCCCCCCAACAGTATCCAAAATGGTACATCTGTTAGATAGGGGGATGGCCACAGAGAACTCCTGCACGAGCTGCCTTCCTCTACTCTGCCTGGTTGGTCACCTTTGCCCTTTCTGCCTGTCCAATCCTCACCTGCAGTGCGACCATCTTACTGAATATGCTGACCGCGACTTGCTCAGAATCGCGGATGCTCCACAGCGAATCCACCCTCAGCTCCAGCTCCGAAATGTGGTTAGCCAGTAGCTGCAGTTGGACACACGTCCTGCAATGTGGTCAGCAGGGACAACTGGAGCTTCCATGATTTGTCACATAGTACAGGAGGAGCATATCACGGGTGCAAAATCTCCTGCTATGACTACCTTTAAGACCCTTATTTATTTCCTATTAATCAAACTTAAGCTATGTAAGAATACTATTTACCTCCCTTAAGCTAACTTTACTTCCCTTACCCTACTTTGTTTATTTATATTACTTTATTATAATGACCCCTGGCTTACACTTATTTGTGCTGTCCAACAAGAATCTATTCACTCTGTCTTCTAAATAGTCAATAACCCCACTTGCACTGCCTGCTGAGGCAGAGTTCCAGAGTCACAAAATCCTCTGATAGAAAAGGTTTCACCATATCTCTGTCCTAGAAGGGCAACTTCTAAACTTAAACAGTGCCCCTTAGTTCTGGACTCACCCACAAGAGGAATCATCCTTTCCACATGCACCTTGTCAAGAACGTTCAGGGTCTTAAATATTTCAACCAAGTCACCCCTCACTCTTCTAAACTCCAGTGGAAACAAACACAGTCTGTCCACCTGTTCATTCCAAGTATCAATCTAGTAAAGCTCTCGGGATTGCTTGCAATGCATTTACATCCTTTCTTAAAAAAGGAGAGCAAAACTGTGGACAATTTTCGATATGCAGTCTCATCAACTCCCTGCATAACATCCTTACTTTTATATTCAATTCTTGCGATAATAAAGGATAGCATTGCATTGGCCTTCTTGATTACATGCTGCATCCACAAGCTAACTTTTGGCGACTCATGCACTAAAACAGGAGGTCTTGTGGCGCAGTGGGTGGTGTCGCTATTGCTGAGCCAGGATTTGCCAGATTCAAGTCCCACCCCAGGATTTGATGGCCAAAGAAGATGCATTCACAATGTAGCCAACAGGTTGAGTATCAACCTGCAAAATTATTCCAATATGTCAATGGCAGATGGTCAGAGTGAGTAGTCTCCTGGTCAGTCATGCTTGGTGTGGGGTGGTGCCCCTCAAGCTATAAGCCTCTGGTGACAGGCTAGTATCTGTTTCTCGCTATGGGAACAGATGGAAGACTGCCTTGTGCACCGCTAGATGTGGGAAGAGGAACAACAACATTGCACCGGAACACATGGATCATTCTGCGCCGTAGTATTCGGCAGTCATTCTCTGCTGATAAATACTGCTTTTTAAATTCTTCCTGCCAAAGGGAAGAACTTCACTTTTTCCCACAGGAATCGGTTTGTGTTAGTCCACTCCGTCCATCAATGGCGGTCTTTGTTTCCTGCCATCCAATGTTGGGAATTTAATTTGAATGCATTTACATATCAGCATTGTGCCTGCATGCCGGAATCATCACCCCACATCCAATTAACCTCCCGCATCGCCATGACTTCAGAACGGTGTGATTGAGAACTGCCTTTAAAAGGTGCACACCTGGTGAATGGAATTTCAGGGAGGAAGACGGAGGTGAGTGCACACATCCTTGCGCCGCACTTGTGAGCGTCATCCGTGGGACATCAAGGAAGAGGCACAGTGCAATCATGGGGATGGGGGGGGGGGGGGGGGGCACAGGGAAGTCAGTTTTTCCTGGCTGTCTTTCAGCGCGGTACCAGGGCAAGGGCTCCTGTGCGGTGAGACCAGGGGGAACCAAGGCAGCACAGATTGATGGGAGTACACAAGAACACGCCGGTGCGTTAATTAATATACCTTTTAGAAAAACTTGGACGACTGGGCACATTGTAGAATCTGCTTGAGATAGCTAACCAGGGAGCAGTCACTAGTGGAGGCACTCACACCCCCTTGCAATGCCTTTATTCAGGTTTGGACCAGTAATCTCTTCATGGTTCAGACTAATAGTGCAGCTTTGCAGTGTGGGTTAGGAGAATGCCTGTGCCTGAGATAAGAAGACAGCATGTAGTCGATTGGCCGAAGCTGTGGCTAGTTGGTCAAGAGGAGTGGTGCAGAGGTGGATGAGATTTCGGGCAGCCATGAACGCATTAAACACTGGCCATCCAACTGATTGCCAGCACTCTCCGGCATGCATAAAGGGGCCTTGAGACGCAGCCAGAACTGGAGACTTAACCCTAAGAGGTACCTGGGAGACCAATGCCAACCTACGCACCTCTTTCTTTCATCCTGTAGGGGGAGTACATCAGAAGCATGTAGCCTGGTGGCTTTTAAGGTTTACAGGGAGCAGAGATGAAGAAGAAGAGAGTGGCAGAGGTGCCTGGCTGGTCAAAGGGAGGAGCAGCACACTCAAGAACAAGGGATGGTTGGGGCTCCTGCCCAAGCCACTGATGAGCCACAGCAAGCTGATATGGGCCAGTGCCTATCTCGACCCAGTGCCTATCGACAGCGTTTGTCATTCCTGTAGGTGGCCAAGAACCAGTGTTGCTGAATACGGTGCATATCCAGAGAACTGGGCCGTCACACATGCCACCCGCTGTAGGGTTTTGTGCCACGGGGACTTGGGAGGGAATCCATTGCCAGTGGCTGTGAAAGTGACAATGGAGTTCAGCTTTTGTGCCGGTGGCTCCTTCCAGGGCTCCACAGGCGACCTGTGCAGGATCCCGCAAGTTTCCACACACAAATGCCTCCTGGAGGTCATGGATGCCATCTTCATGAAGGCCCAAAAACTTGTGCATTTCAGCCAGGATCAGGCAAGCCAGGAAGCAAGATTTGCGCAGGTATTCAGTTTTCCATGGGCTGGATTCTCCCAAAATGAGACTATGACCCCACGCCAGCGTAACAACGGTGGGGTTTTACTCCCTAAATTCCGATTAAAAAGTTGAACTAATTCAATGCCCTGCAGAGGCCTAGCAGGGACCTGGAGTAAATCTCGCAGCTTTAGCTGCGGATACGGGCACCTGCACCTCTGGTTCAGAGTCCACGCATGTGCACGGTGGCATCTCCAGCAACCGTGCCGAGCTCCACGGCGGACTCGCACAGCAGAGCCACACAGAAAAAAGAGATCCCAAGCCTGAAACCACACAGATTTAATCCCCGGCCGCCTATAAGGCCCCCCCTGGTCTTAGCACAAGGCTAAATCGCTGGCTTTGAAGGCAGGCCAGCAGCACGGTTCAATTCCCGTACCAGCCTTCCCGAACAGGTGCCGGAATGTGGCGACTAGGGGCTTTTCACAGTAACTTCATTTGAAGCCTACTTGTGACAATAAGCGATTTTCATTTTCAATTCCCCTGCCCCCGACCAGGGCGGCCGTGGACTGAATCTGCGGCCACCACGCCTGCATCCTGACCGGCAATAGGTGGTTAGTTCCATGCCATCGGGAACATGGCCGGTTGGGAGCGGGGGATTGCTGGGCTGGCCTCTGGCAATGGCCCCCCGGCAGCGTGACGTACTCTGGGGTCACGCCGATTTTCGGGACCTGGAGAATCGCAGGACTGGCTCCGGGCCCAATTACGGTGTGAAAGTGGATTTTCTGCCCCCGCGCTGGCCGCGATTTCGGCGCGGGACTGTGGAGAATCCAACCCCATACGTGCAAGGTGCCATCGACTGCACTCATGTGGCACTCAGATCTCCATAGCAACAAGCAATGTGGTACAAGAACCACAAGGCCTTCCACTTGCTGAATGTTCAGCTGGTCTGCAGGCACAGCAAATGCATCATCCAGGTGAGTGCCGAATTCCCAGGGAGTGTGTAATTTCTCGAGGAATTAAGGGCTATGGAGAGAGAGCGGGTAAATGGAGTTGAAATCAGCCATGATTGAATGGTGGAGTGGACTCGATGGGCCGAATGGCCTTACTTCCGCTCCTATGTCTTATGGTCTTACATACACAGCAGCTCTGAGGTCTCTGTTGTCTTCCAGGGTCCACAGAGGATGCAGGGCTGGCTCCTATGAGACAAGGGCTACCCATAGAGGATGTGGCTGATGGAGCCTGTGCGTGGCCAAAAACTGCAGCAGAGAGAAGATACAATGATGCTCATGTTGCAATGCGCACTTTGATGAAGCAGATAATTGACAATTAAGGGGCGGGATTCTTCCTTCTGGGGACTAAGTCCCCACGCCGGTGGGAAAACCGGCGCCAACCACTCCGGCATCAACAGCCCCCGAAAGTAAGGAATTCTCCAAACGTTCGGGGGCTCCAGCCAGCGCCGAAAGGCTGGCGCAAGTTCACGCATGCGCGGAACGGTCAGCGTTTTCTCACGCATGCGGGGGGGGGGTCTCTTTTCTGCGCCGGCCCCCAGGCAATATGGCGGAGCCCGACAGAAGCCCGGCGCGGAGGAAAGAAGTCCCCCTATGGAACAAGTCCGCCCACAAATCAGTAGGCCCAGCCACCATGGGGCCCCCCCCCCCCCAGGGTCGGATACCCCCGCACCCCCCTGAGGACCGCCCCCATACACTCATCTGCCAGGTCCCGCCGTGCGTAAGGTGAGTAATTCACTCCGACGGGACTAGCCAAAACTGGACGGCCGCCCAACCCATCGGGGCCCGGAGAATAGCCGGGGGGGGGCCACTGTCAATGGCCCCGACCGGCGTGGCGAGAATCTCGCCACTGCCTGAAAAATGACGCCTGAGAATAGGACAGCCGGCGTCGGGGCGGCGGAGCGGGATTCGCGCCTCCCCCCCAGGGATTCTCCGACCTGGCGGTGGGTCGGAGAATCCCGGCCAAGGCTCTGGTGCCTCGACAGGTCAGGTGGAGCCCTGAAATGCAGTCCCCAAAGAGTTTCATGCATCATCGTAGCTTGCTGTGCCCTGCAAAAACTGGAGTTGCAACAGGGAGAGGACCGGCCTGAGGAGGAGATGCAAGCATTGCATGTCTCCTCTGATGTGAAGGATGCCGAAGGGGAAAAGGGTCATGGTGGGCGCGATCTAATGGCCACACTGCACTGGAAAGGTAGATCGCCGCGGCGCAGCAAGGCCGATAAAAGCCAGGAAATCCCGCTCCCGGGATCTACCCAGCTCGCAAGGCCTTGTGAGATCCAAAGCAATCTTGCGAGACGTTCTGATGAAAATCTCGGCCATCGTTGGCGGGATCACTTTTTGGCAAATCTGCATATTAGAGTAAGACAGCTAGCCTCACGCTAATGTACAGATTCCTGAGGTACCTGAGGCTTTGGGATTCATCCTCTTTGCCTTGGAAACCCCGATTGAGTGCCGTTCAGTATTGGTTCCCACAAGTGGGGACCAGATGGAACAGCACTTGTGGGGATCTCCCAGGGGACTGGAGGCCCCCAGTTGCATGTATTTTGGGCAGGATGGTGCAACCTGGGCAATGTGGCAGTGCACCTAGGTGTCAGGGTGACACTGACAGCTGGCATGGGCATTGGCAGGTTGGCAGTGCCAAGCTTGCATATTTTGCACATGTGTGATTGGGCTGGGGGTGCCCTGTGTGGGTGTTGCAAGGGGGGGGGGTGGTTGCAGCAACCTTCCAGTAGTGCATTCGGGCTGGGGGTGGTCAGGGATTGCTTCAGTGGTCTCGGTGTCTCCCTACACTGGGGAGTTCAGCAAGGAAGTTCCCCAGTGTACAAAATGGGCTATGTGCGGCCTTGGCTGCATTCCCCGCTAAGGCCCCTTATGCAACATGGGTTGCGTTGAATAGCCATGTGATTCTCGCCGCTGCGAGCCCTGGGAAACACATGGCTAAACGTCCTCGCTTTGTTCCCATTTGGTTGAATTGAGCCCGAGGTCTTCCAAGGCGAGGATGCTGGTAATGAGGTCATCACTTTGGCCAGACGAGGCAGGCACACTCGTGAGACCCTAATAGTTGCAAGATTTGTGGAGGATAAAAACTACATGTAGTGATGACACTTCATAGTTCCTTACATTGCATCTGTGAATGGCTGACTGCTGTTAGGAAAACAAAGGTAGTTTTAAGGGAATTATATTGGTATCGGTAAACATTAGAAATAAGGTATCGTTTTGGATGGGTTTAATTTAATGTTTCTGTGCCTGGAAGGGACGTATAGTTAGATCCCTGGATAAAGGTGTTGGTATGTGTTGGGGTTGATTTCAATTCCAACTGGCATTCTATTGTGCTTAGAGAGGGATACGGAAGATTAAATAGAAGGAAGGCATTGCTTAGCAACAGGATCATCTCAACCATGCTGTCAGGGTAAGTAAACAATCTCACCAATCTCAGCTCTCACATCCATCATACATCCACTGTCATCTCACTCACTACTAGCTCAAGGGAAAGTACCACTTACTCTCTCACATCGATTCTCACATCTTTATCTGGCCTCATCCCAAGTACCTTGAGTTTTCATAAGCCTAATTCCTCTTCCTGCATCTCGTGCTGCACAAAGGCTGCCTTTCATCTGTTTCCACAGCGAGTAATTCCTGAAAAACATAGCTAGACTGTCGGCAGGGGCTTATAGTGCATATCAAGCATGGCAACCAGCAGTCTCACCCACTCTTACCGCCAACCATTGGCATGTTGGAAGGATTTACAGGTTAACATTCAACCTGTTTGGCTGCATTATGGACAAAACTTCCTTGGTCATCAAGTCCTGGGTTGGGACTTGAACCTCAAGCTTTTAGCTCAGAGGTAGGGACACTTCCCACAGTACAACAACACCTGTCCTCCTAAGTGCTCAACGACAAACTCCTTGATGATCGATTCCAACAACTTCCCCATGATAGACATCAAGCTAACTGGCCTATAGTTTCTTGTTTCCTGCCTCACTTCCCTTCTTGAATAGAGGAGTTATATTTGCTACTTTCCAGTCTGATGGAACCTTTCCAGAATCTAGGAAATTTTGTAAAATTATCACCATCACATCTACTACCTTATTTGCCACCTCTTTCAGACCCTAGGATGAAGTCCATTAGGACCTGGAGGCTTGTCAGCCACACAGCTTCATCAGTTTATTCAGTATCGTTTTCCTAGTGATCGTAATTTCAAGTTCCCCTCTCCCTTCCACCTCCCGATTTACAACAATTACTGGAATATTTTTATACCTTCTACAGTGAAGTCAGAAGCAAATTATTTGTTAATTTAATCTGTCGTTTTCTTTAACTCCCTATTGTAACTGACTAGAGGACCAACACTCACTTTACCTGTTCATGCACCTTAGAATCATCTTGTGTATGTTTTTACATTTAAAGCTGTCCTCCTCTCATATTCTAATTTCTTTCTCCTGATTAACCTTTTAGTCATTCTCTGCCCTTCTTTATATTCTGACTAATTATCTGACCTGTCACTCATTTTTGTACAGTTAAGTGCTGTTTCCTTAAGTTTTATACTTTCCCTAATTTTGATAGTTAACCATGGATGGTGCATCCGACCTTTAGAATTTAGAATTTCTCTGACCTGTTCTTGTAGCCACATACTATGGCTAGTCCAGTTGAGTTTCTTATCAATAGAACATAGAACATAGAACATTACAGCGCAGTACAGGCCCTTCGGCCCTCGATGTTGCGCCAACCTGTGAAAACACTCTAAAGCCCATCTACACTATTCCCTTATCGTCCATATGTCTATCCAATGACCATTTGAAAGCCCTTAGTGTTGGCGAGTCCACTACTGTTGCAGGCAGGGCATTCCATGCCCTTACTACTCTCTGAGTAAAGAACCTACATCTGACATCCGTCTTATATCTATCTCCCCTCAATTTAAAGCTATGTCCCCTCGTGCTAGACATCACCATCCGAGGAAAAAGGCTCTCACTGTCCACCCTATCCAATCCTCTGATCATCTTGTATGCCTCAATTAAGTCACCTCTTAACCTTCTTCTCTTTAACGAAAACAGCCTCACGTCCCTCAGCCTTTCCTCAGAAGATCTTCCCTCCATACCAGGCAACATGCTGGTAAATCTCCTCTGCACCCTTTCCAATGCTCCCACATCCTTCCTATAATGAGGCGACCAGAATTGCACGCAATACTCCAAATGCGGCCGCACCAGAGTTTTGTACAGCTGCAACATGACGTCATGGCTCCGAAACTCAATCCCTCTACCAATAAAAGCTAACACACCGTACGCCTTCTTAACAACCCTCTCAACCTGGGTGGCAACTTTCAGGGATCTATGTACATGGACACCGAGATCTCTCTGCTCATCCACACTGCCAAGAATCTTACCATTAGCCCAGTACTCTGTCTTCCTGTTATTCCTTCCAAAATGAATCACCTCAGACTTTTCTGCATTAAACTCCATTTGCCACCTCTCAGCCCAGCGCTGCAGCTTATCTATGTCCCTCTGTAACTTGTAGCACCTTCCGCACTGTCCACAACTCCACCGACTTTAGTGTCATCTGCAAATTTACTCACCCATCCTTCTACGCCCTCCTCCAGGTCATTTATAAAAATGACAAACAGCAGTGTCCCCAAAACAGACCCTTGTGGTACACCACTAGTAACTGGACTTCAGTCTGAACATTTCCCATCAACCACCACCCTTTGTCTTCTTCCAGCTAGCCAATTTCTGATCCAAACTGCTAAATCACCCTGAATCCCATGCCTCCGTATTTACTGTAGTAGCCTACAGTGGGGAACCTTATCAAACACTTTACTGAAATCCATATGCACCACATCAACTGCTTTACCCTCATCCACCTGTTTGGTGACCTTCTCAAAGAACTAATAAGGTTTGTGAGGCACAACCTACCCTTCACAAAACCGTATTGACTATCTCTAATCAAATTATTCCTTTCCAGATGATTATACATCCTATCTCTTATAAACCTTTCCAAGATTTTGCCCACAACCGAAGTAAGGCTCACTGGTCTATAGGTACCTGGGTTGTCTCTGCTCCCCTTCTTGAACAAGGGGACAACATTTGCTATCCTCCAGTCTTCTGGTACCCCCAGGATGTTGATAGTGGGGGATCCAGTGATGTTAATGCTATTGAATGTCAAGGGGCGATGGTTAGATCCTCTCTTGTTGGAGATGATCATTGCCTGGCACTTGTGTGGTGTAATTGTTACTTGCCAGTTGCAGACCCAAACCTGGATATTGTCCAGGACTTGCTATGTTTGGACATGGACTGCTTCAGCATCTGAGGAGTCACTAATGGTACTGAACATTGTGCAAGCATCAGCTATCATCCCTACTTCTGACCTTATGGAGGAAGGAAGGTTATTGAACCAGCTAAAGATAGTTGGGCCTCAGAGACTCCCCTGCGGAACTCCTGCAGTGACGTCCTGGAGCTGAGATGAATGGCCTCCAACAACCACAAAAAGCTTCCTTTGTGCCAGGTATGACTCCAACCAGCGGAGAGTTTTTCCCCTGATTCCCATTGATTCCAGTTTTGTTCAGGCTGTCTGACGTCACACTCATTAAAATGCAACCCTGATATCAAGGACAGTAACTCTCACCTCACTTCTGGAGTTAAACTCTTCTTTCCTTGTTTGAACCAAGGCTGTAATGAGGTCAGGAGCTGAGTGGCTCTGGCGGAACCCAAACTGAGCAGGTTATTGCTAAGCAAGTACCACTTGATTGCACTGTTGATGACCTCTTCCATCTCTCTACTGATGATCGAGAGTAGACTGATGGGGCGGTAATTGGCGGGGTTGGATTTGTCCTGCTTTTTGTAATCGGGTATACCTGGGCAATTTTCCACATTGCTGGGGAGATGCCGGCTAATATATCCTGCATGGGTCTCTCACTTTTCTGTTTATTTATTCACATGTTGTGGGTACTGTTGACAATATCAGCATTTATTGCCCATCCCTAATTGTCCTTAAGAAGGTGGTGATGAGCCATCTTCTTGAACTGCTGCAGGCTATGTGCTGATAGCTTTTCATAACGGTTTTGACACAAATGAATGGTTAGCCAGAGGGCATTTAAGAATTAACCACATTCCTGTGGGTGATGCCAGGCTGGTAAGGACTGTGGATTTCACCCCCCCCCAACCCCCGCCACCAACGGATATTACCAAACCAGGTGGTTTGATATGACCATCTATTTGTTTCATGGTCACTATTACTGACACCAACTTTTTGTTCCAGTTTAATTTCATGCACTGAATTTAAATCCTCCAGCTGTCATGGTGGGTTTAAACTCATGTCTATTAGGTCTACTGAATGACTGGGCCAATACTGACCAATATGATACCGAACCCACCAATTAATAATAACAATCTTTATTCGTGTCACAAGTAGGCTTTCATTAACACTGCAATGAAGTTACTGTGAAAAGCCTGTAGTTGCCACATTACGGCGCCTGTTCGGGTACACAGATGGAGAATTCAGAAAGTCTAATTCACCTAACAAGCACGTCTTTCGGGACTTGTGGAAGGAAACCAGTGCACCTAGAGGAAACCCACGCAGACACGGGGAGAACGTGCAGACTCTGCACAGATAGTGACCCAAGCCAGGAATTGAACCCGGGTCCCTGGCACTATGAAGCAACAGTGCTACCCTGCCCCCCATACCGTGAATTAATGAACTCAGGAGTTTTACAGCAATGCTTTTAACTGCCTCCTGCATTTTTCACCATTTGTACATTATTATTTTGGTTTGTTATGCGTGTGATACGCTTCTCCCTTTCTCCCGCCCCTCCTTCCCCTTTCCTCTATCTCAAGATGTGTATTCAGATTGCAGGAGTCAGCCGTAAATGCTGCAGTTTGGTGATCCAAGTTACTTTATGGGTAACTTTTTTCTTCATACTCACTTCCCTTTGAACCCTCTGTACTTATTGCTAAAGGAAACCTGCAGCTCACAGTGAGATGGTGTTTTTTCTTTGTGGCTTGAGAGCTAATATTGTGAAACCGGAAAATAGAATGGCTGGTTTGTCAGACAGCAGCAGGCATCTGATGAAGGATATCTTGACTGGATACAACTTTACGTTTTATGTTTTCCCCAACCAAATGAATTTGGTTCAATGCAGCCAGATTTGGATTATTTTACGTTTTTTTTGTTGATTACGCTCATTTACCCATTTCTTAATGATTGTTTCATGGGATGTTAGTGGCGCTGCCATTTTGTTGCTCATCCCTCTATAAGCTGCGGGGGAGCTGCCACCTCCTTGAACCTCTGCAGTCCGTTTTTCTGCAAATGGAAAGGTTCTCATGTAACATTGTGACACATTTTCATGGGCCATTGTCACTCAAGGTGCCACAGAATGATTCACGCAGTTCCTCACACAGCAGATTGCCAATCTTGAATGCGGAGAAGCTGCGGGGTTGGAGAGATGAGGGGGAGGCTATGTGGGGAAAGAAGGAGGCGGGCTCGTGTAGGGGGTTGGGGTTGCGGGCACTGCCAATGGCGCCACTTCCGATGGTTCCAGGAAGGTATTCGGTGAGTCCGGTGGTGGTGGCCACACTGAAGAGCTGAAGGCAGTTTAGGCAGCATTTTAGGCTGGGGGCTGGGTTAAGGGGGATGCCGATTAGGGAGAATCATGAGTATGAGCCGAGGAGGTTTATGCGAGGCTTCTGAGTTGGGTGGGGAAGGGGATTAAGGAAATGAAGGATTTGTTCGCTGGGGGGCGATTTGCGAGCCTAGAGGAGTTGGGAGAGAAGTATGGGTTGGCGTAGTGGGAAGGGTTTAGGTACTGGCAGGTAGGAGACTTTGCAAGAAAGGTTTTCCTTCCTGATAGCGGCGGCCTCCTCGTTGTCGCAGGGGCTGTTTCGTCAATCTATGGGAGGATCCTGGAGGAGGATAGGGCGCCCAAGGAGGTGATCAAGGCAAAGTGGAAGGAGGAGCTGGGGGGAGCGCTGGAAGAGGGACTGTGGTGTGAGGTGCTGCGGAGGGTGAATACCTCGACTTCGTGTGCGAGGTTGGGGCTGATACAGCTGAGCGTTGCACATAGGGCGCACCTCACAAAATCAAAGATGAGCCGGCTGTTCGAGGGGATGGAAGATGCCTGTGAGCGATGTGGGAGGGGCCCCGCGAACCATGTTCCCATGTTTTGGTCCTGCCCGAAGCTGGAAAGGTTTTGGAGGATGGTATTCAGTACAATCGCAGGGTCTTGCACATGGATGTGGAGCCCAGTCCCCTGGAAGCCATATTCGGGGTGTCGGACTGGCCCGAGAGGGTGGGGGGCTAGATGGTTTAGCCTTCCCCTCGCTGATCACTCGTAGGTGGGTCTTGTTGGGATGGAGGTCAGTCTCTCTACTCTGTGCCTCGGCGTGGCGGGGGAACAGCTGAAGTTCTTGACCCTGGAGAAGGTGACGTTCGAGCTGAGGGGGGGCGAAGGAGGGGTTCTACAATTTTGGGGGTTTGTTCATCATACACATTCGGGTATTGAGGGGGGGTTTGGGCGGAGGGTTGGGGGTGTTTCCTGGGTTTGGGTGGGATTGTTTTTTATATTGTTGGATGCTATTCTTCTAGTTACTCTTTTGTACGGTGTAAATGGTGAAAATCTGTTGAAGAAAAATATTTTTAGAAAAAGATTACCATACTCGGGTAAAGCATCAGAAAAGAAAATCCAAGTGGAGCCAAAGTGCTCACACCTGAAAAACTGGGCAAGAAGAAATAGAAAGTGACCCTGGAATGGTGCCAGGGACGAGGGGTTTGGGTTATGTGGAGAGACTGGAGAAGCTGAGATTGATCTCCGTAAATCGAGAAGATTAAAGGGAGGTTTAACAACGGTTTTCAAAATCATGAGGGAGCTCGATAGAGTAAATAGTGAGGAGCTGTCACCACTGGCAGGGCAGATGGTAACTAGAAGACACATTGAAGGTAACACACCACAGAATCAGAGGAATGATGAGGAGATTATCTTTCTAAGCAATGAGTTGTTATGATTTGAAATGCACACCACCTGAACATGGGGTGGAAGTAGATTCAATAATAATTTTCAAGAGGGAATTGGCGAAATACTTGAAGAGAATATGTTTGGTGGGGCTATGGGGAAGGAGAGGGGAGCTGATGGATAGCTCCTTTAAGGAGCCAAATCTGCTACATTGGACCGAATCACCCTCCTCTGTATTGTATGATTCTATGATTCGAGAGACATTCTTGAACATGCTAGATAGAGGCCAACATTGCGCAGGCCTTTGTGCAAACATTAAACTGACGCCCCACTGAAGCTGGTCAGAGAATGTGCCTCACACCTTATGCAACATTTGCTCTTAACGTTGCCCTCAAAAGACTGACAAAGAAAATCACACTACCTGGCAGGCATTTGAGCCGGGAAGAGCAGGCAGCATGTGGATAAAGAAGAGGCGCAGGAATCTTTAAAAAATGAATTTAAAGGAAGGAAGGTAACCAGACAATAATGAGAAGCTTCTCAGATGTGTCATGAAGCAAACGTAAACAGCACAGAACGCCTTCCTGCAGGCTCGCCAATCAAATTGCAACATCTATGAACATCCGATTGGCAAATAATGTTACAACAATCCATAAAGGTCTGTTACAGGACCACCAGTAGATTTAAACATGCAGAACTGTATAATATTACTACGGCTCTGAATCGCAGGCCACCCTTTGCAATGAGATCACTGCCTCAAGGGTGGTCTTGTGTTCTTGGCTCTGTGCCGAGGGAAAAGCAACATATTGACGAACCTGTAAATCAGGGCCCTGCACAGAGACGCTCGCAAAGACCGGGCTTAAGTGGTGGAAATTGCTGGGAGTGGATGGACAGTGTGTGGAACTCTGAGAGGCGAAAGTTTGCAATGGTTCTGATTATCTCCAGTGTGTCTGACATTGTGTTCATACACAAAAGGGGCAGGGGTGTGGGGAGGCGGCGATGTGGTGGGGTAAAGGGGGTGGAAAGGTGTCAAGATCCTTACAGTTAACGGTTTGTTGCTCATGGGTTGCACTGTCATCACAGTCCCCATGCCTCTGAAAGCTATCAGTTCCCCGTGAAACCCGATCCCCCTGTTTTCCTGTCTGTTCATTTTATGTTTGCGGCTGAAATTAATCCAAATAAAAGACTAAAGGAGCTTTGCTGCAGCTGCTAGGCTCATTTTCGTTTGTGCCGTCTGAAAGTTGTGCAATGCAAGATAAACGAAGGGAAACGACTAAGCAAAATTTTCTGCTCATCCATCCCACCTCCCCCGCCACCCCACCCCACACTCTCCACCCTTGCCAAACCTTTTCCCTTCCCTTCCTTGCGTTAGATCATCAGATTGGACCAGCAATCTCATTAACAATTCACCTCTGGAGCGAATGGGTAAAAATAATCTCTGTGCCAATTAGGTTGGGGTACTATTGCTTGCCTAATTTTGAATATATCTGTCCACGTATAGACATATATTTTACTTTAGTTTAACCTCCAAAACGTCGTGCCCACTTTCCCAACTGCATTTAGGCAGCAGGGCACTGGGGGATCCTGGCACATCTTTGTGTTGTGACACACACATGTCTTCTTTGCGGCAGGAGATTTCCTTCCTCCTCTATTTTCACTCGAAGGCTTTTGCATGTTATTTTCTGATGGAAAGATTTATTTGGTCTGAGGTGAGGGAAACAGCACAAGAGCCTTTCTGCCGTGATATGCTGTCGCAGATTGACTCCAGCCTGGGTGGCAGTTAACGTTCGAGGAAGGATGCCACTGCTCAGGACTCGCCAAGATTCAGGCAGTCTATTGCGTGTCCCCCACGCAAAGTAGTGAATGCAAAAGGGGGAAAGTTATAGATTCCCCGCTCCCCACACATTTTTAATTACCAGTTAGGGTTAGGGTCTTAGGATGTGTCCAAAGATGTGAAGGTTAGGTGGGGTTATGGGGATAAGGCCTGGGAGTGGGCCTAGGTCGGGTGCTCGTTCTGAGGGTCTGTACAGACCCGATGGGCCGAATGACCTCCTGCACTGTAAAGATTCTATGGATTCTTCCATTTTCTTTGAAAATGCTCCTGCGCAGTACCTTGGGATGTTTCCCCAAGATTAAAGGCACTAATGTAAACATAATTTTTTGTGGTCCACGTTAATCGGCCATAAGCTTGCAAGCTTATCATGTTTTCACTTGCCCTAATTCAAATGCGTGCAAATCAGCAATACTTTTATTCCGGTTTTGCTAATACCGTCGCAAAAGACCCATCCAAGCTTAGAGAAAGGTGGCGATCTGTGAGTCATCGGGCGTGATTCTCCGGCCTCGTTACGCTCTCGCTCAAGCGAAACGAAGCCGGTGAATAGCAGGAGAGGCAGAAAACAAGAACCATGCCGGGCGTCAAACAGTTTGCGATGCAACCGGTCAGCCCCATAGGTGAAATCAGGATCTCGTTGTAGCGAGGCGAGAAACAAATTATCAACACTTAAGCCCTATTTCCATACAATTAACGGGAGCCACCCCATGTCCAATGGGCTCCCGGCATTCAGCGGCCTCCCCAGCAAGTGGTCACACTGGTGCCGATTAGTACTCCTTTTGAAAAACGTGAACCTGGCAGAAGGGCTTCTGTGGGGAGCCGAGGAGGTGAGTAGCCATCTTTGCTCACAGGCAAAGAGCCCGGGGGCACTGGGCTTGCCACCCCAGAGCTCTGTGGGAGGTGGGGGACCATCCTCAGGGGTTAGCTGCCATGGGAGGGTGGGAGGGCGCTTGGGGGCAACTGCATGTGGCATCACCATGCCAACACCTGGATCATGTGTACCCATTCCAGGGGCAGCCCTAGCCCCACCGACCACCCATAACCCCCTCCAACTGCCAAGGCTTCTGGCCATACGGCTGAAGGCTATTGGTAATAGGGAATTGGCAATCGTGGTTAAGTGAGCACTTCACACAACCCAAGTGGATTCTTGTGGATGGACCATGTTGCATGTGGGTGCCATTGCTTAGCATCCCAATCACACCTTAATGCAAGGACAGTATACCTGAACACTGCGGGAGGCAACACCACTCACGCAACAGCCAACATCTGAACATCCAGGGGATGGGACACAGCTCTGGGGACATGTCCATGGCCGAAGGGTAGGTGAGGGCCATGGAGAGGGGGAGATGCCTGGAGAGATGGACAAAGGGTTCAGAGGTCAGCCCGCATTGCGGAAGAAAGTGACAGAGCGTCATACTGGATGTGCACAAAGGTGTTTATTGTGTTTTACAATTCCCCACCCTCCCGATGGTGCTGCCCCCTCCCCCATACCCAGACCCCTCACCCCCTACCTACACCCCTCACCTTCTCCCTCCCTCTTCCGGTGCCCTCAGTGATCCTCGATGTGCTTGGCCCTCCTAGCTCTACCACTACGTCTAGGTGTGTTCCCAGGATGCACATCTGAGGTGGATGGAGCCAGTTGCTTACCTTGTCCCGTGGCCTTCGATGCCCCTGGCGGGCATCCTCTGGGGGCTCTGAGACTGGAGGGTCCCGGCTCACTTGTCGGTCGCACCTCCACAGCTGTGCCGCCCTGTCCCACGCATTGACTGCGAGACGCCGACTCAGAGTGGTGGAACTCAGGGGAGCTGATGGCCACCATCGCCACTCCATGGGATGGGTCCGGGTTGGCACACAGTGCACCCCTCCTCCCGCTCGGTGCCCATAGGGCACTGGGGTTCACCATTGGATACAGGGGCAGCTGGCTCGAGCTCCGTCTAACCCTGCATCAGCTGGCTCTGCCAGCCCTGGCGATTCTCCATGGTCCGCACCATCATGTCGACGTCCTCGGCAATGCTCCTCAGTGACTGAGCCATGTTCTACAGCGCCTCTGCAATGCTCACGTGTGAATGGGACAAGCTCCGCAGCACCTCGGCCATTACCAACTGAGAGCGGCACATGACCACCAGAAGCTCATCAAGGTCAGCTTGGTACTGGGTGACATTCCTCAGCGAGGCGGACAGTCTGCTGAGACCCTCAGCCATGGCCGTCGCTGACTGGGTGAGGCCTTGGACACCTTCGCTAATGGTGCCGATATCATGCACCAGGCTCTCCACTGCGGCCGCCACCCTCGCAGTGTTGGCTTCCGTGCCAAGCATTTCCGGTGACATCTCCTGCATCCGTAGCTTCTGGGATTCCTCCAAGCGGCTATGGATCTGCTGGAGTTATGCTAACCTCTCCATCAGTTCCGGGATGACATCTTCCACAGGCTCAGCATCAGGCAGGGACCCAGCTGGGTCCTGGGATCCATCAGAGCTCTGACTGCTGTCTCTGGGGGATTCCTGCCACCACCTGATGTACATCAGCAGCAGTGTGGTGCTCCCCAGATTGTGCCACAGAAGCCTGACCACTAACATGTCCCACCGAAGTGCGTGCATCTGCGCTGGTGGAGGGTGGCGATGACAGCTCTGATGCGGTCAGTACAATGGCAACCCTAGCAGCTCTCCTCCGAGGTGGTCTCATGGGAGACTGGAGAAGGTGCCACCCGGGATGGGCCGGCACCGTCGGCTGGAGGACCTGCGGGAGAATGGACCTGTGGGCAAAGGGAGGGATGGTTAGTCAGTAAGGCAATAACAGCTCACGTTTGACAGGTCCTCCGGGTGGAGCCAGGTGGTCCCTCACCTCTGCGGCATCTGCCAGCCTCCACGTCCTCTCTGTCCGCGGCCACACCAGTCACCTCCAGGGCACTCTCTCATGTCTCCCAAGAGACCACCTGGGAGGTGAGCTCCGAGGGTGCCACTGTACCTCCAGGTCACGCTCCTCAAAGGTGGTGAGGATTCTGATGTCTAGTACACCACTCCCAGCCTGGGCCCTCTCCCAGCAATTGTGGGAGAGCTTTTCCTGAGGAAACACATAGGGGGCATCGTTAGCCATACGCGTGGTTCACAGTGGTGGGAGAGAGCTGTGAAGGATGTGTTGGGGGGAGTTGAAGAAGAAGGGAGGGGGTGGTGGAAGGGTTGGGAGGGGTTGAAGGGGGGGGGGGGGTGGATGCTCCCATGGGTGGGGGTGGGCGGTCTACCCACGCATGCTCCCCTGTGCAGGTCATTGACCTTTTTCCTGCACTGGAGGCCAGTCCTCCTGGTCACACTCCTGGAGCTCACAGCCGCCGTCACCTCATCCCAGGCAGCACTGGTTGCCCTATGGCTCACCCCCCCTGGACCCTTGGCGGAAAAGGACATCCCTCCTGGCCTCCACAGCGCCCAGCAGCCTCCCCAGGTCAGCATCTCCCAATCTTGGAGCCGGTCTCCTGGGCGCCATCATTGTGAGCTGGCTGGGGTTGGCTGAGCAAGTGCAGCTTAAGTACTGCTCGACCCTGTCAACCGGGGGCTGGCGAGCGCAGTCCCAGCAAATCAGCTGGCGAGCCTTCATGAGCGACGTGAAGTTCATTGGGCCTCGTTAAATGGACCAATTAACACTGAATAGCGGTGCCGGCTTTGCAGGGTTGAGCGCCAGGAAGCTCGTGGGAATTCCCGCTCACTACAACACTTAGAAATCTTTCCGGAGAATCGCGCCCATTATCTTTCTCAAATATCATTGAACATCTCAGCTAAGAATGCCATAGAGGGCAGCACGGTGGCGCAGTGGTTAGCACTGCTGCCTCACGGTGCCGAGTTCCCAGATTCGATCCCGGCTCTGGGTCACTGTCCGTGTAGAGTTTGCACATTCTCCCCGTGTTTGCGTGGGTTTCGCCCCCACAACCCAAAGATGTGCAGGCTCGGTGGATTGGCCACGCTAAATTGCCTCTTAATTGGAAATAATGAATTGGGCACTCTAAATTTAAAAAAAAAAGAATGCCATAGTTGTTCTTCTCACTTTAGCACTGACTCGTGTCTGTGAGACAACTGTAGAAAGAGACCGACTTGACCCCCTGCCTTTTTGTTTGGCACAATTCCCATTCCCCTCCCCCTTACACCAACTCCAGTATTGTCAAAGGGCTGGAGGAAATGCCAACCTAGTGGGAATCAACATGATGCACCATGTGATTTTAAGGTAAGGGCTGATGGGTCATGAATTCCACCGCCACCAACCCCCTCTCCCACACCTACACCTGCCACCGTCGTCACCCCCCCCCCCCCCCCCCCCCCGCCCCCGTCGTCGTCGTCCCCCCTCCCCCATTTCTTTCACAATTGGCAGGTCTTTGAAAGCAGAAGAAGATTCTTCATCAGTGATTAGGTTTGGGCAGCGTGTCATTCCCATTCACCAGGCCACAATGGGTAATAGATATCAATCTAGCAGCAGGATAGATAAGGCTGAAGTATTATTGGATACTACGGGAATGGCAGGATCTGAAATCGGACAGCAAAAATGATAACGGAAATTGGAACAGGATCAGCTCGAGAGAAAGCTTTTTTTAAAGTTTGGAATATGGGCGCGAATTTCAGCCTGGAGGCTAGTTCTGTGTAGCGAAGCTGTTGTCAGATCGGGAAACCTGGTAGAATGGGCTTTTCCGCAAGTCCTGCAGAATTTATTGTCGGGTTGGTTTCAAATTCTCACCCACAGGCAGCCTGACCGACTTCTTTAATTAGGCAGAGAACCTGGGGGCGATTCTCCGAGCCCCGCGCCGGGCCGGAGAATCGGCGCAACCGCGCCACGACGCCCCGACGCCGGCGCGCGATTCTCTGAGGTGCGGAGAATCGGCGCCATTTGCACTGCCGCGTTTGACGCGGCACTGGCCGCGGGCCACTGGAATCGGCGGGGCCGCCGATTCTCCGGCCCGGATGGGCCGAGCAGCCACGCAGATACGACAGAGTCCCGCCGGCGCCGTTCACCCCTGGTCGCTGCCGGCGGGATCTCTGTGCGAAGGGTCGGGGGGCAGCCTGTGGGGGGGAGAGGGGGGCTCCGTCCCCGGGGGGGAGGCCTCCAATGGGGTCGGGCCCACGATCGGGAACCACCGATTGGCGGGCCAGCCTTTCACCCCCCCCCGGGCCTACCTTGTTGCGCAGCCGGCCCCTGAACACCGACGCCATGTTGAGTCGGGGCCGGCGCGCTGAAGAAGTCCCCCGCACATGCGCGGGTTAGCGCGGCGCCGATTTGGCACCGGGAGGGGAGGCTGGAGCGGCATGAACGCTCCAGCACCATGCTGGCCCCCTGTGGGGGACAGAATCGGTCATCCCCATGCCCGTTTTACTCCGTCGTGAAACGCGACGGCGTTCACGACGGCGCGAACACTTGGGCTCCATTTTGGAGAATCGCCCCCCTGTCTCAGGGAAAATCCCAATCGTGACTAAATTTACCCGGGGCAAGTTCAGGACCCAAAAATAATCCTGACTTCTGTGTGCTCCGGTCCTCCCTTCCCAAAAGGGATAATCTAGCCCAATGTGTCAGCAATTAGAAGCTCCTCAATCTCTTCATCCTTCATCATTTAGCCCACTCTGACCTGTTCAGGAAAGAAAATCAGATCCACTGATGTACTCTGGGTAACCGAGCATATCACCTATTTGGGCTGATTGACCCTCAATAAGAGTGTTCCACTACAAGAAGGATGGTGCCTTCCCAAGGCTGAGGAAGAGGCCCGGTCGTGGTAGACCCAAAATTACATGGAGCAAACTATCGGGATAACACGCGTTGATATCCTGGTTACGCCAAGAGTCATCAAATTATTCGTCCTCTCAGAGGTCTGCTCACCCATTTTACCTTCTCATCCACATGAAAGTAAAGAGATTTTATCCTCAATCTACCACTCGGCCTATCACTTTGGCAACACTTCAGAGATCTTTGTCCTGACATGATTTTGCCAATAATCGCGATCGGATTGCAGCTGGATCTTAGTGTGATAGTGTCTTCAGGATCCTTAAGGGGGAGGGGGAGCAGCCAGAAGTCGTGGTGCACATTGGTACCAACGACATAGGTAGGAAAAGGGGTGTGGAGGTAATAAACAAGTTTAGGGAGTTAGGCTGGAAGTTGAAAGCCAGGACAGACAGAGTTGTCATCTCTGGTTTGTTGCTGGTGCCACATGATAGCGAGGCCAGGAATAGGGAGAGAGTGCAGTTGAACACGTGGCTGCAGGAATGGTGTAGGAGGGAGGGCTTCAGGTATTTGGATAATTGGAGCGCATTCTGGGGAAGGTGGGACCTGTACAAGCAGGACGGGTTGCATCTGAACCAGAGGGGCACCAATATCCTGGGAGGGAGGTTTTCTAGTACTCTTCGGGAGGGTTTAAACTAATTTGGCAGGGGAATGGGAACCGGATTTGTAGTCCAGCAACTAAGGTAGCCGATATTCAGGACGCCAAAGCATGTAATGAGGCAGTGGGGAAGGGAACACTGACAAAGGAGAGTACTTGCAGGCACGGAGATGGGTTGAAGTGTGTATACTTCAACGCAAGAAGCATCAGGAATAAGGTGGGTGAACTTAAGGCATGGATCGGTACTTGGGACTACGATGTGGTGGCCATCACGGAAACTTGGATAGAAGAGGGGCAGAAATGGTTGTTGGAGGTCCCTGGTTATAGATGTTTCAATAAGATTAGGGAGGGTGGTAAAAGAGGTGGGGCGGTGGCATTATTAATTAGAGATAGTATAACAGCTGCAGAAAGGCAGTTCGAGGAGTATCACCCTATTGAGGTAGTATGGGTTGAAGTCAGAAATAGAAAAGGAGCAGTCAGTCACCTTGTTAGGAGTTTTCTATAGGCCCCCCAATAGTAACAGAGATGTGGAGGAACAGATTGGGAAACAGATTTTGGAAAGGTGCAGAAGTCATAGGGTAGTAGTCATGGGCGACTTTAACTTCCCAAATATTGAGTGGAAACTCTTTAGATCAAATAGTTTGGATGGGGTGGTGTTTGTGCAGTGTGTCCAGGAAGCTTTTCTAACACAGTATGTAGATTGTCCGACCAGAGGAGGGACAATATTGGATTTAGTACTGGGTAATGAACCAGGGCAAGTGATAGATTTGTTAGTGGGGGAGCATTTTGGAGATAGTGACCACAATTCTGTGACTTTCACTTTAGTAATGGAGAGGGATAGGTACGTGCAACAGGGCAAGGTTTACAATTGGGGGAAGGGTAAATACGATGTTGTGAGACAAGAATTGAAGTGCATAAGTTGGGAACATAGGCTGGCAGGGAAGGACACAAGTGAAATGTGGAACTTGTTCAAGGAACAGGTGCTACGTGTCCTTGATATGTATGTCCCTGTCAGGCAGGGAAGAGATGGTCGAGTGAGGGAACCATGGTTGACAAGAGAGGTTGAATGCCTTGTTAAGAGGAAAAAGGTGGCTTATGTAAGGCTGAGGAAACAAGGTTCAGACAGGGCATTGGAGGGATACAAGATAGCCAGGAGGGAACTCAAGAAAGGGATTAGGAGAGCTAAGAGAGGGCATGAACAATCTTTGGCGGGTAGGATCAAGGAAAACCCCAAGGCCTTTTACACATACGTGAGAAATATGAGAATGACTAGAGCGAGGGTAGGTCCGATCAAGGACTGTAGCGGGAGATTGTGTATTGAGTCTGAAGAGATAGGAGAGGTCTTGAACGAGTACTTTTCTTCTGTATTTACAAATGAGAGGGGCGATATTGTTGGAGAGGACAGTGTGATTAAGATTGGTAAGCTCGAGGAAATATTTGTTAGGAAGGAAGATGTGTTGGGCATTTTGAAAAACTTGAGGATAGACAAGTCCCCCGGGCCTGACGGGATATATCCAAGGATTCTATGGGAAGCAAGAGATGAAATTGCAGAGCCGTTGGCAATGATCTTTTCGTCCTCACTGTCAACAGGGGTGGTACCAGGGGATTGGAGAGTGGCGAATGTCGTGCCCCTGTTCAAAAAAGGGACTAGGGATAACCCTGGGAATTACAGGCCAGTTAGTCTTACTTCGGTGGTAGGCAAAGTAATGGAAAGGGTACTGAAGGATAGGATTTCTGAGCATCTGGAAAGACACTGCTTGATTAGGGATAGTCAGCACGGATTTGTGAGGGGTAGGTCTTGCCTTACAAATCTTATTGAATTCTTTGAGGAGGTGACCAAGCATGTGGATGAAGGTAAAGCAGTGGATGTAGTGTACATGGATTTTAGTAAGGCATTTGATAAAGTTCCCCATGGTAGGCTTATACAGAAAGTAAGGAGGCATGGGATAGTGGGAAATTTGGCCAGTTGGATAACGAACTGGCTAACCGATAGAAGTCAGCGAGTGGTGGTGGATGGCAAATATTCAGCCTGGATCCCAGTTACCAGTGGCGTACTGCAGGGATCAGTACTGGGTCCTCTGCTGTTTGTGATTTTCATTAATGACTTGGATGAGGGAGTTGAAGGGTGGGTCAGTAAATTTGCGGACGATACGAAGATTGGTGGAGTTGTGGATAGTACGGAGGGCTGTTGTCGGCTGCAAAGAGACATAGATATGATGCAGAGCTGGGCTGAGAAGTGGCAGATGGAGTTTAACCCTGAAAAGTGTGAGGTTGTCCATTTTGGAAGGACAAATATGAATGCGGAATACAGGGTTAACGGTAGAGTTCTTGGCAATGTGGAGGAGCAGAGAGATCTTGGGGTCTATGTTCATACATCTTTGAAAGTTGCCACTCAAGTGGATAGAGCTGTGAAGAAGGCCGATGGTGTGCTCGCGTTCATTAACTGAGGGATTGAATTTAAGAGCCGTGAGGTGATGATGCAGCTGTACAAAACTTTGGTAAGGCCACATTTGGAGTACTGTGTACAGTTCTGGTCGCCTCATTTTAGGAAGGATGTGGAAGCTTTGGAAAACGTGCAAAGAAGATTTACCAGGATGTTGCCTGGAATGGAGAGTAGGTCTTACGAGGAAAGGTTGAGGGTGCTAGGCCTTTTCTCATTAGAGCGGAGAAGGATGAGGGGCGACTTGATAGAGGTTTATAAGATGATCAGGGGAATAGATAGAGTAGACAGTCAGAGACCTTTTCCCCGGGTGGAACAAACCATTACAAGGGGACATAAATTTAAGGTGAAAGGTGGAAGATATAGGAGGGATATCAGAGGTAGGTTCTTTACCCAGAGAGTAGTGGGGGCATGGAATGCACTGCCTGTGGAAGTAGTTGAGTCGGAAACATTAGGGACCTTCAAGCAGCTATTGGATAGGTACATGGATTACGGTAAAATGATATAGTGTAGATTTATTTGTTCTTAAGGGCAGCACGGTAGCATTGTGGATAGCACAATTGCTTCACAGCTCCATGGTCCCAGGTTCGATTCCGGCTTGGGTCATTGTCTGTGCGGAGTCTGCACGTCCTCCCCGTGTCTGCGTGGGTTTCCTCCAGGTGCTCCGGTTTCCTCCCACAGTCCAAAGATGTGCGGGTTAGGTGAATTGGCCAATGATAAATTGCCCTTAATGTCCAAATTGCCCTTGATGTTGGGTGGAGGTGTTGAGTTTGGGTAGGGTGCTCTTTCCAAGAGCCGGTGCAGACTCAAAGGGACGAATGGCCTTCTTCTGCACTGTAAATTCAATGATAATCTATGATTAATCTAGGACAAAGGTTCGGCACAACATCGTGGGCCGAAGGGCCTGTTCTGTGCTGTATTTTCTATGCTCTATGTTCTAGTGTAGAACAGGTAAAAGCAAGTCAACAGCTTGGTTTACATCCCACCTGACTTTTATTTCCATTGAAGTCAACAGAAATAAAAATTGGAAGGGGTGTACAATGTGGTGCCAACTCGCTATCAGTCGTTTTACCCCCTGAATCAACAGAGATCTATCCTGATGAATCAACAGCGGCCGAGTGAACACGTTTCCTTTATGGCTGCAATCTCTATGAATAAAAAGGGCCAAAGCTGGATGGCAATAAAGCTCAGTGATTTCCTGCCCTCAGTCTTATTGAAGGCAGCCTGGAGAGCTGAAGTGGCCTGGCTGTGCTTTCCTCGCTGGTATTGTTGCCAGTTTTAAACATCCACCTGAGCCACAGGCAAGGCCCCAGCTTACACATCCAGCAGTGCATCACAGCCTTTGCTAGCACTGAAATGCCATCCTCGACAATGTGCCCCTGGAGCGGGACCTAGAACACACAGTCTGTGAGTCAGAATTAAGAGCGCTGTCGCTGAGCAAAGGCTGCCATTCACTCGCACTTAGACATCCAAGCCTGTTTGTTCAGAAACTATAATTATGCTTTTCGTGCGAGTACTTTTTTTAGCACTATGTGGTTTTAAAACATTCTCATTGGGAGCAGTGCGCAATTGGAGTGAAGGTTTGTTTTTCCTGCATTTCATCTTCGGAGACCTTTAAGTGTGGGTTTAGTTTTGAAACCTGTACTCAAGCCTTGTGGAGCATTTATAAAACCCAGCGTGACCCCTCATGCTTGACCTTGTGAACCTTCCCCACCCCAGCCCCAAACATACAAGGTAAGTCAGGAGTTAGTGGTTAGCTGACACTGAGACTGGGCTTTAAGACCATGTGGATTGTGAAAGTTAGTGGAGACTAAGGGAGGTAAGGAGCTCCAAAGTTCCCTCATGGTGGGAAAGATTGTGAGAGTTAGCAGAAATTTTAACACAGGGATGTGCTTAAGCTGTACATTGTGGAATAAAAGTGTCTTATCTGTTAAAAGGGCGAATGATGGAACTGTACTCATTAGCACTGTATTACTGAAGGGGATTTTCTCAGTATTATATCCACATGCTTACAGAAAACCTCAGATATTACAGCTTTGTACAGTCAGCCTGTGGGGACGCTTAATCCTTAATTACATCATTTGGTCAACCTCACTAATAGCCATAATTAGTAAGTAAATGCAGACTTTTTAAACCACAAATACTTTCTAAAGTTTTAAACAGGTTTATCAAGCTCTTCTCTCAATATCCTCTGGTGGATAATAATACATCATTTTGGGCAGCAAGGTGGCGCAGTGGGTTAGCCCTGTTGCCTCACGGTGCCGAGGTCCCAGGTTCGATCCCGGCTCTGGGTCACTGTCCGTGTGGAGTTTGCACATTCTCCCCGTGTCTGCGTGGGTTTCGCCCCCACAACCCAAAGATGTGCAAGGTTGGTGGATTGGCCACACTAAATTGCCCCTTAATTGGAAAAAATGAATTCGGTATTCTACATTTTTTTTTAAAGTACATCATTTTCGCAGCATTGCCAATATAACTGTTCTTCTTTGATGTATTTAAAACACCGATTGTGCTCTATGTTTTAAAATGAATGTCAATATCTTTTACTTCCCTCATTTTAAACCTACCCATGCAATCATTTACTGGGCTGAGGAGCCTTTTGCTATTTTTATTTTTTGCCAAACCTGAACAATCTGACAACCCGGAGAGGGTCGATGAGGGTGGTACGGATGACGTGGTGTATATTGACTTTCAAAAGGCACTTGTGAAGGTGTCAAATGGACTGGTTAGAGAATTTGAAGCACATGGGACTAAAGGGCAGTAGCTAATGGACAGGAAGCAGAGAGTAGTGGTGAGTGCTTGTTTGTTTATGAGAGTGAAGGGAAGTATACAGTGATATTACTCAGGGGTCGGTATTAGTACTACTGCTCTTTTCAAATTACTTCAATGATCTGCACTTAGGTTCAGATTGAGGATGGCAAAAAATGGGAAATGGAGCAAACAGTGTGGATGACAGGAACAGTCTTCGGGAGAATATAGACAGATTGGTGAAATGGGTAGACTTCGGGAAGATAACATTGAACAATTTTGGAAGGAAAAATTAGGGGAGGCAATTTAAATTAAATCAAATAATTTCAAAAGTGGTGCCAATAGAGAAAGATCCATACACAAACATTTGAACACGACAGGACATGTTAATCAAATTCCAAAAATGGCATTGGTTTAATAAATAGAGGCTTAGAGTGTGAAAGTAAGGGGGTTATGGTGAACGTTTGTGAATCACTGGTTAAACCACAGCTGGAGTATTTTGTATTCTATGAATTCTGGTCACTATACCTTAGGAAGTACATCAAGCCTTGAAGAGAGTACAAGGGAGACTTACCAGAATGATAGCAGAGACAAAGGATTTCATTTGACGAGATACAAGGGGCGAGATTCTCCACTCCCGCGCCAGTTGGGAGAATCGCCTGGGCTGCCAAAATTTCCCGGGACGCCGGTCCGACACCCTCCCGCGATTCTCCCAAGCAGCGGGAACGGCCCGGTCGAGTTCCGCGGGCCGCAGGCCGGAGAATCGCCAGAGACACCCAAAATGGCGATTCTCCGGCACCCCCGCTATTCTCAGGCCCGGGTGGGCCGAGCGGCCAGGCCAAAACGGCGGGTTCCCCCCGGCGCCGTCCACACCTGGTCGCTGCTGGCAGGAACAGCGCGGGAACGCTGGGGGGGCGGCCTGCGGGGGGTGGAGGGGGGGATCCTGCACCAGGGGGTACCTCAAATGTGGCGTGGCCCGCGATCGGTGCCCACCGATCGTCGGGCCGTCCTCTCTGAAGGAGGACCTCCTTCCTTCCACGGCCCCGCAAGATCCGTCAGCCATCTTCTTGCGGGGCGGACTCAGAGAGGACAGCAACCACGCATGCGCAGGTTGGCGCCAGCCAACCCGTGCATGCACAGGTGACACCAGTTATGCGGCGCCGGCCGCGTCATCTATGCGGCGCCGTCGTTACGCGGCGACAAGGCCTGGCGCGTGTAGATGACGCGGCCCCGATCCTAGCCCATTGTCGGGGCCTGAATCGGTCGGGATCGGGGCCATTTCGCGCCGTCGTGAAACTCGACGGCGTTCACGACGGCGCGGGCACTTCGGCGTGGGAGTGAAGAATCCCGGCCAGGAAGTCTAAAATTGTTCTCCGTAGAGCAGAGAAGGTTAAGAGGAAATTTAATAGCAGGGTTCAAAAGTACGAGGGATTTTGAGAAATAGGAAGAATTCGTCCTCATCAACAAGCAGTTCAGAATGCAGGGCTACGTGGGAGGACCAGAAGAGTGGGACTTGTTGGATAGTCTTTTAAAAGAACCAGCACAGACATGAAGGACAAAATGGTTTTCGTCCGTGTGATATGACTGGAACCAGCCAGGTGCCTGCCCGGCTCAAGGGAGCCCAGTTTCCCAAAGGGGTTCTAAATCAGGTACTAGGCTCCATATTAACATCTGGCTGGGGCCTAATTACTGTTTTAGGCAACTTTTCCAGATGCCTGAAAATTGGCCAGATTCACTATCAAGTCAAATGTCCATCACACATCCTTCATGGGCACAAGACGTTGGTCCCCAAAATTATCCCTCCATGAGGCTATCTAAATTAGATGCAGCACAGTCTAATTTCTGCCCACTAATTCATCTTTATCATGATGAGAGATAGGTCTCACAAATATCTTTGTGGATGTCCTAAAGGAGGGCCATTTTTAAAAAATTTATTTACAGGAGGTGGGCATCACTGGTCAGACCAGCATTTATTGCCCATCCCTAGTTACCCTTCAGAAGGTGGTGGTGAGTTGCCTTCTTGAACCGCTGCAGTCCTTGAGGTGTAGGTACATCCACTGTGCTGTTAGGAAGGGAGTTCCAGGATTTTGCCCCAGTGATAGTGAAGGAACAGCGATATATTTCCAAGTCACAGTGGTGAGTGACTTGGAGGGGTGATGCACTATCAATTACGACGAGACGAGAGTAGAGTGTAATCGAGGCTTTATTACGCAGAGATGTGTAGCCTCCCGCAGCTGCTGCCAAAATGGCTGCAGCTCGGAGAGCCCACACTTTTATACTCCGCCTACTGGGTGGAGCCAGCAGGCAGGGATCAACCCCTGTACCTGTAATACAGGGACCTTACCGTAATACCCCTCGTATGCGGTATATACAATACAACAGCGGTGACTACCACATTCATCCCCTGTTAAAAACGAGTCCAGCGGAGGTGGTGGAAAACTATTTACATTCAGGAGTTTAACAATGTAAGGAAAAGTTTACAAATTCAGACGATCGGGCGCCTTGATCCGTCGTTGCGAGCGCCGCAGTTCTGGTGGCGATTTCTGTCGTCGGTGACTCCGGGAGCGTGTCGACCTCATCTTCATCCCCGGGTGGGACCAAGGAGAGGACCGATCGTCCTGGAGCAGGGACTGTGGTGGGGTGCGCTGGGGGGAGGGAGGGTGGCGCCGGGGTAGAGGGGGGCGGGGACCCAGCTGATGCCAGGTCCCTGAGGGAGACTGTATCTTGGCGCCGTCGGGGTACGCTACGTAGGCGTACTACGGGTTCACGTGAAGTAGCTGTACCCTCTCAACCAACAGGTCTACCTTGTATAGCCGCACTTGCTTGCAGAGGAGGACGGGCCCTGGAGCTGCCAGCCACGTTGGGAGCGAAACCCCGGAGGTGGACTTCCTGGGGAAGGCAAAGAGACGTTCATGGGGAGTTCCGTTAGTCACAGTGCAAAGGAGCGAACAAATGGAGTGAAGGGCGTCGGGGAGGACCTTCTGCCAGCGGGAGGCCGGGAGATTTCTGGACCGTAGGGCCAGCTGGTCGGCCATCCAGACCGTCCCATTTTCCCGCTCCACCTGCCCGTTTCCCCGGGGGTTGTAGCTGGTCGTCCTGCTCGAGGCAATGCCCCTGTTGAGAAGGTACTGGTGCAGCTCATCGCTCATAAGTGAGGATCCCCGATTGCTGTGGACATAGACGGGGAAACCGAACAGAGCGAAGATGGTGTTGAGGACTTTGATGACGGTGGCAGACGTCATATCGGGGCATGGGACGGCGAAGGGGAATCTGGAATATTTGTCGACCACATTAAGAAAGTACGTGTTTCGGTCGGTGGAGGGGAGGGGCCCTTTGAAGTCCACGCTGAGGCGTTCAAAGGGGCGGGAGGCATTCACCAGGTGCGCACGGTCTAGCCAGTAGAAGTGCGGTTTACACTCCGCGCAGACTTAGCAGTCTCTGGTGATAGCCCTGACTTCCTCGATGGAGTAGGGGAGATTGCGGGCCTTTATGAAGTGATAAAAGCGGGTGACCCCTGGGTGACAGAGATCATCGTGCAGGGTCCGGAGTCGGCCCACTTGTGCGCTTGCACAAGAACCTCGGGATAGGGCATCGGGGGGTTCGTTGAGCTTACCGGGGTGATACAAAATCTCGTAATTTTAGGTGGAGAGCTCGATCCTCCACCTCAAGATCTTATCATTTTTGATCTTACCCCGCTGTGTGTTGTTGAACATGAAGGCAACCGACCGTCGGTCAGTGAGGAGAGTGAATCTCCTGCCGGCCAGGTAATGCCTCCAATGTCGCACAGCTTCAACGATAGCTTGGGCCTCCTTTTCGACGGAGGAGTGCCGAATTTCGGAGGCATGGAGTGTGCGGGAAAAGAATGCCGCGGGCTTGCCTGCCTGGTTGAGGGCGGCGGCTACAGCAACGTCTGATGCATCGCTCTCGATCACGTGCATCGCGGCCTTGGCGATGTCGGCCTTGATACTGTTGAAGGCCTGGTGACCCTCGGCCGTCAGGGGAAAAACGGTGGAGTGAATGAGTGGCCGGGCATTGTCCGCATAGTTAGGGACCCACTGGGCGTAATACGAGAAGAAGCCCAGGCATCGTTTTAGGAGCTTGGGGCAGTGGGGAAGGGGGAGTTCCATGAGGGGGCGCATGCGATCGGGGTCGGGCCCTAGCACTCCGTTCTGGACCACATAGCCGAGGATGGCTAATCAGTTCGTGCTGAACACGCACTTCTTCTTGTTGTAGGTTAGGTTGAGGAGTTTAGTGGTGTGGAGGAATTTGGAAAGGTTAGCGTCGTGGTCCTGATGATCGTGGCCGCAGATGGTGACGTTATCCAGGTACGGGAAGGTGGCCTGCAGTCCGTACCGGTCAACCATTCGGTCCATCTCTTGTTGGAAGACCGAGACCCTGTTAGTGACGTCAAAGGGAACCCTAAGGAAGTGGTAAAGGCGGCCGTCCGCTTCAAACGCGGTGTACGGGCAGTCCGCCTTGCGAATGGGGAGCTGGTGGCAGGCAGATTTTAGGTCCACTGTCGAAAAGACCCGGTACTGTGCAATCTGATTGACCATAGCAGATATGCGTGGGAGGGGGTACGTGTCGAGCTGCGTGTACCGATTGATGGTCTGACTGTAGTCAACAACCATCCTGTTTTTCTCCCCAGTTTTCACAACTACCACTTGGGCTCTCCAGGGGCTGTTGCTGGCCTCGTTAATACCTTCCCGTAGCAGCCACTGGACCTCAGACCTGATGAAGGTCCTGTCCTGGGTGCTGTACTGTCTGCTCCTGGTGACGACGGGTTTGCAATCCAGGGTGAGGTTTGCAAACAGAGAAGGCAGGTCGAAATTAAGGGTCGTGAGACCGCAGACAGTAAGGGGTGGTAGGGGCCCGCCAAATTTCAGGATTAGGCTCCGGAGGTTGCACTGGAAGTCCAGGCCCAGTAGCAAGGCAGCGCAGAGGTCGGGAGGATGTAGAGCCGGAAGCCGCTGAACTCTATGCCCTGGATGGTGAGGGCGGCAGTGCAGTACCCCCCGATCGCCACGGAGTGGGATCCGGAGACCTGGGAGATTTTCTAGTTAATGGGGTGTACCGTGAGGGAGCAGCGCCTTACCGTATCGGGGTGGATGAAGCACTCAGTGCTCCCGGAGTCCAGAAGGCAGGATATCTTGTGCCCGTCGACCTTCACTGTCGTCGACGCGGTCGCGAGGTTGTGCGGTCGGGACTGGTAAATCGTCGAGGTGAGACGCGGCTGGTCGGCGGGGGTTGCAGGCGATGAGCAGCACGATGAGGTGGCCGACGAGCAGGGGTCCTGAGGCGGGGAAGACGGCGGCGCCCACGGGCCGCACGCATCATTTCGGCAGCAGCTGCGGGAGGCTACACATCTCTGCATAATAAATTGATGCACTATCAATTACGATGAGACGAGAGTAGAGAGTAATCGAGGCTTCATTACACAGAGATGTGTTGCCTCCTGCAGCTGCTGCCGAAATGGCTGCAGCTCGGAGACCCCACACATTTATACTCCGCCTACTGGGGGGAGCCAGCAGGCAGGGACCTATCCCAGTACCTGTAGTAGAGGGGCCTTACCTTAATACCCCTCGTATGCAGTATATACAATGTGATGGGATACCCAGGTATCTTTTGATGTGTTGGGTAGACTGGGTCGATGTGGACTGCACTTGATGCAGTGTAGCGAGAGACAGACATCCAACACTTGATAAGATGCAACATGATTTTATTTAACATCTAAACTATTATACATGTTCAACTGTGGGTTGACACTATGCTGACATGACTGGAGACCTGATACTAGCTTAACCAGACTTACTCGCTACCACATGGTGTTTGCACTGGCCAGCTCACTAACTCTGACTGTCTCAGAGGCTGGGTCCCGAGAGAGCGGGAAAACTGGTGCCCTCTGGCTTTATAGTGGTTGTGTCCTGTCTGGTGATTGGCTGCTCTGTTCTGTGTGCTTACTGGTCATCCTGTGTGTCAATCACTGCCTGTCTGCACTCCATTATATATATAGATGTATATAATGACATCTCCCCCCACTTTTTATTTTTTCATCCTTTTTTTGTGTGCTGAGATAATAAATATTAAAGTGCATGTGCGTGTTGATGTGTATATGTGCGTGACTATATACAGAATGTGCTAAAATGAACTTATGTATTAGGAAGTGCCGTGCAGATATAGGGCAGATGAAATGGTAAAAATTATATTTACAGAGGTCAAAATGATAAGGTAACACAGTTGTGTAAAAGTTCAGTCTATAAGTTTAGTCTCTGCGGCGGGCGACAAATTCTGGTTGACCGCCTCAAGGGTGGGATCAGGGGTCCCCTGCACTTGGATAGGCGGGACCGCCGCCAATGCAGAGGTCGGCAGGATTGCTGGTAGATCGGTGGCCTCATGGTAGGGCACGTCCAGAGGAAGCATTGTGTGAAGCGGGACATTATGGTTAGGTGGTGGGCGTGGAACTCTGCGCAGCCCCCGTCTGTTGCGTCAAAGGAAGGAGCCATCTGCCATGAGGACGAGGAACGATCTTGGGGCCACTTGCTTGACCACCACAGCTGTGGCAGACCAGCCGCCGTTAGGCAACTGCACACGAACACGATCAATTGGGACCAGTGTTGCTAACTTTTGGTTGGCTCTTAATTCGTAACTTGCTCTGTTTGTTTAACCTTTGCTCTAGAGTCGCCAGGTATCTTTATGATACCGCCCTGAGGTTCAAATTCAAGTAATGATCAATAACTCAACACACCAATTAGTAAGATTCAAATCAAAACACATTTATTATACACAGTAAATCACTACTAATGCATAAACTCCACTTTCTAGACTATTTCTGTCTTTAAAAGGCCTATACTTAGCTTCGGACTGGCCCACCAGGTCAGGGGAACAAATGGCCTTTTGTTCAGGTCCTGAGTCTGCAGGATTCAAAAGCTGGTGTGGACTTGTAGCTAGGAGCGCATATCTCGTAGCGAGCGTTGACTTGAGACTTATTTGATTGGCGTGGCCGCCGGACAGTTCACTCTCACGGGTTTTGTTCAAGTTGCTGAGTGACCCTGCCAAGAAGAACGATTTGAACTTGGAGGCTTTACTTTATAGTCTCCAGGGGCTTCCCGCCCTTTGGGGTTGACCCCGTACCTGGTTCCAAGTGATTGGACTGCGTTCCGATCATTTTGATCGATTTCTCCAATACTGGAGTTGTTCCCTGATCGCTGGGCGGTCCCTAAATGTCCATTGGCCTTCCTTTGTCTTGGCTCCTGCTGGCGCCGAGGAGTCTGGCTTGGCTTTACTCACCTTGAGTATTGCAATTGTGGTTGGGAATTGCTCATTACTATGCAGGTGGCTGCTGGTTTCAGTGCTGTCTGGTTTTTTTGCAAGTTTCAATACACATGATTTCTGCACTTGCTCAATTTTGCCTGTGTTGGCTGAATTTCCCTTTAGTCTTTGCGGTTCTCCATTTTAAGTCGGGAAGTGGCCAACCCAGGTGGCTACACCAGCTCGGGGAGATCCGTGGCATGAGCGTCGTATGCTGATTTCTGTTGGGCCCGAGACTGCTGCATCTTTTGTATGACCATGAGGTGATCAAGGTTTGGAACATGGATGGCCGGAACTGTGGTTCGCAGCGTGCGATTCATGAGCATCTGCGCGGGAGACAACTCAGTGGACAGCGGGGATGCTCTGTATGCCAGCAGCGTCAGGTTGAAGTCGGAGCCTGAGTCTGCAGCCTTGCATAGTAATCTCTTGATGATGTGGACCCCTTTTTTGGCCTTCCCGTTTGACTGCGGGTAGTGGGGGCTGGAGGTTACGTGACGAAAGTTGTATAGGCCTGCAAAATCAGACCATTCCTGGCTGTAAAAACAGGGACCGTTGTCACTCATCACCGTGAGCGGTATCCCATGACTGGCAAACGTTTCTCTGCATGCTTTAATCACTGCCTTCGATGTGATGTCGGACAGTTTCACCACTTCTGGGTAATTGGAGAAGTAGTCGACCAGGAGGACATAGTCATGCCCCTTGGCGTGGAAAAAGTTGACACCGACTTTGGACCATGGGGAGGTCACTATCTCATGTTGCTGCAGAGTTTCTTTGGGTTGAGCTGGCTGAAATTTCTGACATGTGGGGCAGTTGAGGACCGTGTTGGCAACGTCCTGGCTGATGCCCGGCCAATAGACTGCCTCTCGAGCTCTGCGTCGACATTTCTCGACCCCCAGGTGACCCTCATGGAGTTGGCCGAGCACCATAGCTCGCATGCTCTGCGGAATCACAATCCTCTTGAGCTTCATGAGGATGCCGTCCACCACCGTCAGGTCGTCCTTGACGTTGTAAAAATGGGGACACTGTCCCTTCTGCCAGCCATTTGTGAGGTGCTGCATCACACGCTGTAGCAGAGGATCCTTGGCTGTTTCCTCACGAATTTGGATGACCCTCTCATAAGTGGCTGGAAGGTTGGAGGCACACAATTGCACCTGCGCATCGATTTGGCAGACAAAGTCAGTTTGTTCACACGGTGTGGTGATAGACCTGGAAAGGGCATCTGCAACAATGAGTTCTTTGCCTGGCGTGTAGACAAGTTCAAAGTCATAGCGGTGTAGCTTGAGAAGGATTCGTTGTAACCGAGGTGTCATGTCATTCAAATCCTTCTGGATTATGTGGACTAATGGCCTGTGGTCCGTCTCAACCGTGAATTTTGGGAGGCCATACACATAGTCGTGAAATTTGTTGATTCTCGTTAGGAGGCCCAGGCATTCCTTCTCGATCTGAGCGTACCGTTGCTCAGTGGGCGTCATGGCTCTGGAGGCATTCGCAACTGGGGCCCATGAGGAGGAGTCATCCCGTTGGAGGAGCACCACCCCAATAGCGTCCTGGCTCGGGTCAGTGGATATTTTGGTCTCTTTGGTACGGTCGAAGAACGCCAGAACCGGGGCTGTGGTGAGTTTTGCCCTCAGCTCACGCCATTCGTTCTCATGAGCGGCAGCCACTGGAATTCCGTCGACTTTTTGACGAGATGGTAGAGGGCTGCGGTGTGTGCCGCCATGTTGGGAATGAACTTCCCGAGGAAGTTGACCATACCTAGAAAGTGAAGGACCGCCTTCTTGTCCTCTGGGGTCTTCATGGCGTTGATCGCCGAGACCTTGTCAGCATCTGGCCGCACGCCTTGCTGCGAGATGTGGTCACCAAGGAATTTGATTTCTGATTGACCGAACGAGCACTTGGCTCTGTTGAGTCGGAGGCCATGCTCATGGATTTTGTGGAATACCTGCTTGAGACGATCGATGTGTTCTTGAGGAGTTGTGGACCAGATTATGACATCGTCAACATACACGCGCACCCCCTCGATACCCTCCATCATCTGTTCCATGATGCGGTGAAATACCTCTGAGGCAGAGATGATGCCAAAAGGCATCCGGTTGTAGCAGTAGCGACCGAACGGGGTATTGAATGTGCACAGCTTGCGACTGGATGCATCCAGCTGTATTTGCCAGAACCGCTTGGAGGCGTCCAGCTTCGTAAAGAGTTTGGCATGAGCCATCTCGCTGGTCAACTCTTTTCGTTTTGGTATCGGGTAATGTTCCCTTATGATGTTGCGGTTTAAATCCTTGGGATCGATGCAGAGTCGAAGCTCCCCTGACGGCTTCTTGACGCAGACCATGGAGCTGACCCAGTCCGTGGGTTCTGTCACCCTTGATATGATGCCCTGGTCCTGGAGGTCCTGTCACTGCTGCTTGAGGCGGTCCTTGAGGAGTGCCGGCACCCGACGTGGTGCGTGGATCACAGGGGTGGCGTTTGGTTTGAGCAGGGTTTTGTATCAGTATGGGAGTGTGCCCATTCCGTCGAACATGCTGTGGTACTGTGTGGTGATGTCATCAATTTCAGCCTGGAAGTTCTCATCAGGTGAGGCCATCGCCTGTGAGGCTGACATGGTGTGGACTCGCTGAACCAAGTTCAGGAGTTTGCAGGCCCGAGCACCGAGCGGGGATGCTCTGTCAGGTCCCACGATCTCAAATCGCAGTGTCACTTTAAATTGCTTATTGGAAACTCCGAGTAGGCATGAGCCACTGGCAGCTATGAAATTGCCATTGTAGTCAAGGAGCTGGCAGGCCGGTGGAAGAATGCTTGGTCTGACGCGGATGGTGACGAGATCGGATTTGGAGATGAGGTTCGCCGATGCGTCGGTGTCTAGTTTAAATCGGATGCGAGCCTTGTTGACTGTGAGGACAGCACACCACTCATCTTCGGGATCCACGCTGAGCATCGGGAGGTGCTTCGCTGTCTTGGAGAAAGGCAGCGCATGCTTCATAATGATGCCGACCCGCTATGGAGATTTGAGGCACGCAGCATCAGGATCTGTTGGGCTGTCGGGGTCAGAGTCTGGCATGGCCTACTGTATTGAATGGACGCTTCTGTGCTGCAGCTGGGATCGCTGGATGCTGGGCAGTGGAGCAGATCTGCAAAGGGCTGCGTAGTGGCCAAGCTTGCCACACTGTAGACACCATCGTGATTTTGCCGGACATTGCCGCTTTAAATGGGCGGAGCCACAATTCGGACATGTCATGACGCCAATGTCAGCGCGTTCCGTGCGCACCGCGCATGCGCAGTGCTGTCAAACGACGTACGCACCTGCGCAGTCTGATCGTCGGCCTCGCTGTCCCCTCGGTCGTGGCACACATGCGCAGGGGCCCGGGAAAAGCGTGCGGAATGGCCACTCTCGCCAATACTTAGGCCCTGCATTTGTGCGATGGCCTGCACCCGTTCTGCCTCGTGGGAGGTTAGCTTTGCCGTTTCTGCCACGTGAACGCACGTTTCGATAGCGCTGGTGAGGGTGAGCTGCTTGGCTTTCAGGAGCTGTTGGCGAAGGGAATCGGAGTGGACCCCGAAAACGATCTGATCCCGGATCATGGAATCAGTGGTCGAGTCATAGTTACACGACTGTGCGAGGATGCAGAGATGGGTCAGAAAGGATTGAAAAGGTTCATCCTTACCCTGAAGCCTCTGCTGGAAAACGTACCGTTCAAAGCTCTCATTCACCTCAATGTTGCAGTGGCTGTCAAACTTCAGCAGGACTGTTTTAAATTTTGTCTTGTCTTCGCCTTCAGCGAATGTAAGGGAATTGTAGATGTGGATGGCGTGGTCCTCGGCTGTGGAGAGCAATAGTGCGATCTTCCTGGCGTCCGATGCGGCCTCGAGGTCGGTGGCTTCGAGTTAGAGTTGGAACTTTTGTTTGCAGATCTTCCAATTTGCACCGAGGTTGCCGGCGATGTGGAGCTGCGGAGGAGGGTGGACGTTTTCCATGTCACCGGATGGCTGTTTGCTGGTCAACGCTGATTCACTGAAGTTAGATCCATCAATTTTCAACATCACTCACTGGTACCATGATGTGTTGGGTAGGCTGGGTCGATGTGGACTGCACTTGATGCAGTGTAGCGAGAGACAGACCTCCAACACTTGATAAGATGCAACACGATTTTATTTAACATCTAAACTATTATACATGTTCAACTGTGGGTTGACACTATGCTGACTTGACTGGAGACCTGATACTAGCCTAACCAGACTAACTTAGCTACCACATGATGTGTGCACTGGCCAGCTCACGAACTTTTACTGTCTCAGAGGCTGGGTCCCAAGAGAGTGGGAGAACTGGTGCCCTCTGGCTTTATAGTGGTCGTGTCCTGTCTGGTGATTGACTGCTCTGTTCTGTGTGCTTACTAGTCATCCTGTGTGTCAATCACTGCCTGTCTGCACTCCATTATATACATAGATGTATATTATGACATCTGTTGCCCTTGTCCTTCTAGAGGACAGTGGTTGTGGGTTTGGAAGGTGCTGTCCAAGGAACCTTGGTGAGTTACTGCAGTACATCTTGTAGATGGTACACATGGTGTCCACTGTTCCTCGGTGGTGGAGGGTTTGAATGTTTGTGGAAGGGGGAGCAAACAAGCGGGCTGTTTAGTCCTGGATGGTGTTGAGCTTCTTGAGTGTTGTTGGAGCTGTGCTTATCCAGGCAGTGGAGAGTATTCCATTACACTGATGACTTGTGTCTTGTAGATGGTGGACTCGCTTTGGGGGATCAGGAGGTGAGTTACTCGCCGTAGGATTCCTAGCCTTTGGCCTGCCCTGGTAGCAGCACTAGTACTATGTCTACCCCAGGGGGGGGGTAAGAATCCAAGAATCCCCAAATCAAACTGCAGAGGAAAAAAGTTTCCTCCCACAGTCCAAAGATGTGCAGGTGATGTGGAAATGGCCATGATGAATTGGGGTTACTAGGTTACGGGGATAGGGTGGAGGCGCGGGCTCTTCCCAAGGGCCAGTGCAGACACGATGGGCTGAATGGCCTCCTTCTGCACTGTGATTCTAAAGATTTATTCTGTTTTTTGGCTTCTCCAGCGCCATTTCTAATGACATTGGAGCTCATTGCGGTTATTGTTGAAGAAAATTCTGAATCCAGCACAAAGAAGAGGAAGGATAAGGCATTCTTCTTTGGTGGGGGGATACAGGAGTGCTGGGGTCATGATGATGTGGGCTCAGTGTATTGGATTTTAATCCACTGCTGGAATGTGACAGCAAAGCTAACTCTTCTGATTGACACTGGAAAGAATTGTCCCCCTAGGTCAAATGAATTACCCATTCCCAGGGAAAGTGTTAGGGCTTATGTTATCTCTGTATCTCCTGCCCAACCTCCTTAGGCATCCTGGGATGCACACTATTAACAAGTTCAGTACCATTACTTACTGAATAATTGCCTCCAGTAGCATTTTGTTTCACATCTTCCTCATGCTCCAACATTCTATTTTCATCCATCCATCCCTGCAAAACCTGAGGTGGAATATTTGCAACCTTTTTTACATCTTATATGCTTTGAAATGTCCTGACTGTTTCCAATTTTGTTGACGACCAGTCTTCTTTCATACTCCCTCTTCACCTTGTAAATCCTTTTATCTGTGCCTTTTTATATTCCTCGTGGCTTCCTTGTTGGTAAATCTTTTTTTTAAACTTCATTTTCGATCGCAGCTATCTGTTTCTTTATGCTCTTGTTGCACTACCAGCTTGGTGCATGAGTGATTGACATAAGTTCCCCATCAGGTTCATAGCCTAGCATGGCCAAAGTGAGAAGAGGGACATCAAACGGCTTGTTAACGAGACCCATTAAAAGCAGTGACTGAATCTCGGCTCCCAGCTCTGGTGGAATCTGATGAGTCAACCAGCTATGGTTCATCAGCTGCGTGGATCAGAGTGGTGGAAATAGATCGCAATCCTTTTCCCAATTTAAAGAATTAAAAATGCAAAATTAGATACTTCTCTCCTATATTATTTTTTGTATTCTTTCTCCCAAGTTTGACGCCCTTGCCCCACCACCCCGTTATAGCGGACAATCCTTCCCTGCTGGGTCCCACTGTGAGGGCAATGCTCAGCAAGCTGCAGTTGGCCATGCTCCCAACGAGTGCCTTCCTTCTTTGGGTTGCTGCCTGATATGGTACAGCTGGCATGCCAGGACACAGAGTGACAGCTGCATGAGAGCACTTTGAAGCCATTGATTTTAAATCAGACACCCAGTTTAATAACAGCAGCAGACTTCCTTTGTTCCTGCTCCTCATGCATTAAAATGCTGGTATACATAAAATGTCTACCATCGGGAGTACAGTACTTTCAAGCATCCTAACTTGGGATGGAAGCCAAACCACAGAGTGTTCAAGGTGCAATCCCAATCAATAAACTATTTTTAAAAATTGTTGTGACCATTTACTTGCCTCTTTTTACGAGGGAGACTTACCATTAGTTCTCTGTTCAATGAAAATAAATAATTTAGTATACATTTTAATTAGCACCTTTGTTTTCCCCTCCCCTGCCTCGTGCATTGACTTTTTTATCAATCATTTCTCTTCCATAATTTCCCCCGCAAATGGGCTTGGAAAGTTGTTGCTCTGAGTTCCCTTCATATTTGGGGAATTTGGCAGGTTATGAGCAAGATTTGCTGCTGCAAGCAGACTGGCCCAGGCATGGTTTGAGAGTGGGAGGGAGGGGACAAAGCAAGGAATTAGTACAATTTATAGTAATGTGAACAGCAGATCATTGACATATTTAAAAAGACCTTTTATTGCAGCCCCTGTGGTTCAACTCCACACTGGCCAATACACTTTGCCAAGAATGCATTTCTACACAACCCTATCACATACCTAGCACATCACAAACACTTGACAAAACCAATCAACTGTAGTCACTCTCCATGTTCAGGAAAAGGCAACCATCGGTTTCTACAAACGGAAAGTGAAATATCTTGGGCGGGATTCTCTGGTCCGCCAGCCCCGTTTTCCTGCACGGCGCTCCCCCGTCGGCAGTGTGATTCTCCGTTCCCGCAGCCGGCCAATACGGTTTCCCATTGTGGCCACCCCACGCCGTCGGGAAACCCACGGGCGTGAGTGCTCTGACGGCGGACCGGAGCATCCCACCGATGGGGAGTTCCACTGGTTATGTATCAGAGTAACACCACTGACTGGTGTGATGTCACATGCTACCCAATGACATCATCGGAGTATTTTGTGGGCTTTTGTGGAGTTCACCATTGTACCCTCTCTTTGAGCAGCACCTTGTAAAATAAACCCCTTGCACCATGTTATACGAACTCGAAGTGTGCCACATCTGATTCTTTCCCTATATGGCTGCAAAAAAGATATAACAAAATAAATGACCAGTTAATTTGTTTCTAGTAGCTGCCAGTGCTGAAGGAAGCATACCAGTAGAACTCCCTACTCGATAAACCAAAGCTGTGAAAACATAGGGTTGACCCCTGCTCTGTGCTGGGTTACCAGTTTCTGTCAGAGTGGCTACAATAGGCCACAGCACAGCAAAACTGTTGGAGAAAAATATCAACAATAGGGGCCCTGCTTATCATTGTCCAGTGACCCTCACTGCAAAGTGTTTTTTTTAAATTCTTTCATGAGATGGGCGCATCACTGGCTAACCAACATTTATTGCTCGTTCCTAATTTCCCCTGAAGAGTTGTTGGTGAGCCACCTTATTGAACCGCTTCAGCCATGTTGTACAAACAGCCACAGAGAGTTAGGGAGGAAGTTCCATGATTTTGATCCAGCGACAGCGATGGAATGGAGACACAGTTCCAGGTCAGGGTGGTATATGGCTTGGAGGGGAACTTGCAGGTGATGGTATTCCCATATATCTGCTGCCCTTGTCTTTCTAGTTATTAGAGGTTGCGGGTTTGGAAGGTGCTATCGAAGACCTTGGCGAGTTGCTGCAGTGCATCGTGTAGATGGTACAGACGGCTGCCACTGTGCATTGGTGGTGGAAACGGTGAAGGGCGAAGATGGTGGTGGGGTGCCAATCAAGCGGGACGCTTGGTCCTGGACGATGTCGAGCTTCTTGAGTGTTGTCGGAGTTGCACTCATCCAGGCAAGTGGAGAGGATTCTGTGTGTGTGAAGACAACTGGCTTAGGACATTTCCTAAACCTTCGCACCCTCTCAACACTAGTCCTGTAGGAAGAATGGGTGAGATACTGAAGGACAGACAACAATTGTGAAAATTATCCTGGCAATGAAATAAGGGCCTTTAGGAGAGGAGGGAATTGGAGGGCTTAAAAAAAAAGTTCATTTAAAGAACCTCTTTGTGTGGGAAAAATGTTCAATAAAGGGAAATCTTAATTTGATCAGCGCTGGTAAGTTGCCAATGATAAAATGTCTATCCCTTTCACATCAGCAGCTCAAAGTAAGAATGCACAATTCTCCCCAGTGTACTTTAGTCCTCCTTGGGATATGTTTATGTCATTCCAGTGAATCTTACTGCACCTCGCTGCTTTCCACCCACACAAGAAACTAATGTTAACAGGTGGTAAAACAGCTCGGCTGAACATGTCTGGCACCAGTGGTTATGTTTGTGGCCCACTGACTCATGGCTTAATTATGAAGCCAACACAATGGTTTCAAAGTTAGTCTGTAAACCTAGAAGCATGCACAGAAAAATATAGTTAAAGGAGCAGGCTCTCAGACCATGTGTGTTGGAAATCATAGTGAACAAGGGAAGAAATTGAAAACTTGAAGAAAGGGCATTTTGTTGGTCCCTCACCATCGGACACCTGAAGGGAGATCCGTGGGAAGAATATTAACTGGTAGTCATAAGGAAAATAACTGATACATATAATCTCATTTTGAAAGTGTTGGCAATGATGCAAAAAGAGAATGTGACACATAACAGGACTTCAACAAGGCTCATTTTCCCCTTTGTTACACTTGACTGAAATCGCAGTTGGGTTCACAGCAATGCTTGACACAGGCTGAGGTAACAGGAGTTTGGGAATTCGGTCACTCAATCTATTTGTTTCTCTGCTGCACTGGAGCATGTTCTACATCCAAACATGAACTCATCTTCACCTCAGTGTGCATGTGTGTTCAGCAATTTTGAGTTCAGTTTGCGATGTTTATTTTTTCTTTCCCAGACGCTTCAGGCAAGGTGAGGAGCGTGAACCACAGGGTTCCAGAGAACTGCAGGCCCACGGTGTCGGACCTTTCCACCCGTTAATGGTTGCAAATCAAGCTCCCCAGGCAGAGGTGTCACTGCCAGGAATCTCCTGATTGGATAATCAGCCCTTTTGCCTCAACTTAGTTCTCTTTCCCGTTTGTTGGCAACGCCTCTCGAAAGCTGACTTGAAGTAATTGCTTCTCATGTCGACTCCAGCTGACCCATGCACAACCTTGGCGCCTTGCTCCAGCTCTGTCACTTCTTCTCAAGAGCTCAGAAATGATGGGACTCTGGGGCGAAATTCTCCGGTATCGGCGAGATGTCCGCCGACTGGCGCCCAAATCAGCGCAAATCAGTCGGGCATCGTGCCGCCCCAAAGGTGCGGAATGCTCCGCATCTTTGGGGGCCGAGCCCCAACCTTATGGGGCTAGGCCGGCGGCAGACGAATTTCCGCCCCGCCAGCTGGCGGAAAAGGCCTTTGGTACCCCGCCAGTTGGCGCGGAAATTACATCTCCGGGCGGCGCATGCACAGTGGAGGGAGTCTCTTCCGCCTCCGCCATGGTGGAGACCGTGGCGAAGGCGGAAGGAAAAGAGTGCCCCCATGGCACAGGCCCGCCAGCGGATCGGTGGGCCCCGATCGCGGGCCAGGCCACCGTGGGGGCAACCCCCGGGGCCAGATCGCCCCGCCCATGACCCCGGAGCCCGCCCGCGCCGCCTTGTCCTGCCAGTAAGGTAGGTGGTTTAATCTACGCCGGCGGGACAGGCATTTTAGCAGCGGGACTTCAGCCCATCCGGGCCGGAGAACCGTGGGGAGGGGGCCCGCCAACCGGCATGGCGCGATTCCCGCCCCCGCCGAATATCCGGTGCCGGAGAATTCGGCAACCGGCGGGAGCGGGATTCACGCCAGCCCCTGGCGAGATTCACGCCAGCCCCCGGCGATTCTCCAACCAGGCAGGGGGGGTCGGATAATCCCGCCCCTGATTTCTTCCGTCATCCCTTCACCTTTCAATTTGCCTGTGTTTGAAACCCAATCGTTGCATTGATTTACTCCGGGATACTAGCATACTTGTGCCAATAGCTTGCTCTGAAATCCCGATTTTCATGGAGTTATTAGCTCATTTATTTGGGATGGGTAAGCACTGCTGCTGACGGAGCATAGAAATTGGATGGAATTATGCAACGTTTTGGCAAAGTGTCATCTCATGTGGGAAAGTGGCAGGTGACCCATTGGCAAGCGGCTTGCTGCGTTTCCCGTTGCCTTTTTAAAATTCTTTGCCAAAGAAAAGTGAAGAGGCGGTCTTATACACCCTCCATACTGAGCTCCCCACACCTCTTGCCACTCCCACGACACAGAACCCCACCAACACCTCCCCCACAGATGCCGCCGGCATTTGCCCCATGCAACCCCCCCCCCCCCCCCCACCACCACCACCGGCCTTGGACTTTCCTGCCGCCACCTGATGTTTATCAGCAACTGTGTGGTGCTTAGCAGATTGTACCCCAGAAGCCTGTCCATTCGTGCCGCCCACCGGGATGTGTGTCTCCGCGTTGGTGGAGTCTGGGGGTGACAGCTGTGATACCTCGATGGTGGTCTCCTCAGAGCTCTCCTCCGAGGTGCTCTCATGGATGGTGAGGGGAGGCGACCCTGGGTAGCCTGGGGGGAGGGGGGGGGGCAACCCTGGGTAGCCTGGCCCCATCAGGTGGAGATCCTGCAAGAGAATTGACACATGGCCAGTGAGAGGGGAGGAACATTTTGTCTGGCATGGACGATTCACTTGAGGCAGGTCATCTGGGTGAAGGGACAGTGGATCCTCACCCCTGCGGCGCCGGCCGCCCTTGCTGTCAGTGACTGCTCTCTCCTCAGCCAACCCTATAATCTCCAGGCCCGTTCATCATAGGGGGTGAGGATTCTGATGTCCGGAACCACACCATACGCCTGGGTCCATTCGCACCTATTATGGGCTAACTTCTCCTGCGGGGACAGAGAGAGGGCAATGTGAGCCACACGTTTGATGGTTTGATGCATTGCGGGGGAGGTCTATGTCAGGTATTTATGGGCATCTCTCCTGGGTGTGCATAGATTATGCTGGTGGGTGCCAGGGTGTGCTTGGGCACAGGTGGGTAATGTGCTGTGAGGGAGCGTGCGAGGTGCCCAACGCCGACTTGGTGGCGGGTGGGGGGGGGGGGGGCGGGGGGGGGGGGAGTTGTGGTCAGGGGGTCACACTCGGGTCTATTGCCAGAGGGCCGGTGTTAACTTACCCTTATGACCCGGTAGAGGCCATGTGGCATTGGCGGCTCTGTTGCTGGTCCTCCGACCCCCTCGGGGGAACAGGGTGTACCATCTCACATCCATGGTGTCCAGCAGCCTGGCTAGGTCGTCAACCCCGAAGCATGGAGCAATCTACGTGTTGCCATAGCACGTGCTGCCTGGGGGCTGGTTCGGAGGGAGCAGTTTATGAGCAGCTCCCCATTGTTAGTGGGCAGCTGCCGGGTGTGGTCCAGGTGAATCAGCTGGTGGGACAGCCAGTTCCGCCCTGAAGCTTGTGGGGGGGGGGTCATTTCTAGCACTAAGTACCATTAAATACGTCCTCTGTGTCGCCGACTCGGCTGTTAGAAAGCACCCAGGAAGCCAGCACTTAGAACCTTTCCCGTTAAATCGCGCCAATGTTTAGATTGATACAAATGGGACCCCGGCTTTAGAAGTCAGGTCTCCCGTTATGTAATTGATGGGGGGGCAGGGACAATCAATCAGGGAAATCCCACTAGCATAACAGCCGGTTTGGAACTCCTGTGCTATTCTCCATCCCCTCCGCTGTTCCAGCCCACCCTCCCAAAAAACGGGAGCGGCACATCTTCCCATTTTCACAGTAACTGCATTGCAGTGTTAATGTAAGCCTACTTGTGACACGAATAAAGATTCATGTCTCATTACATTCACCCCCCACCATCTGGCCTGGGCTTGCAAAACCCTACCAACTGTCCTGGCTTGAGACAATTCACGCCCCTTTAACCTGTGATTATCCCTCTCTCCAGTCGCTCCGTCTGGACCTGTAAAGACTTAATTACATGCGCAGACTCACATTCAAAGTATCATCTTGCATCATTGTCTCTATATGTGGTTGTGGAATCCACCTCTTCACTCACCTGATGAAGGCGCTGTGCTTCGAAAGCAAGTGATTCGAAACAAACCTGTTGGACTTTAACCTGGTTTTGTAAGACTTCTTACTGTGCCCACCCCAGTCCAACGCCGGCATCGCCACATCATGGCTAATAAAGATTGTTATTGTTATTATTGTGTTAACATTCATCAGCTATAATCTAGTGTACTTGTGTGCATACAACTTCTCAACCTGGCAAGTGTCCTGCACTGTGGACCTTAGCCTGTTATGCATTGGAAAGTGCATTGTGCATTTTGTCCACTTGAGGCTATCATACACACAAATGTGATCAGAAGGAGCCTGGAAGAAAACAAAGGAAACCATTGGTTTAACAATATGTGTAGTTCTGATTCTGAATGCTTCTTATTAAATATCTTATTGTTTCATTCCAAGAATCTAACACGGCACTTCGCCTAGATTTTTGAAGCAAATGGGATAGGGAGGGTAGTAATTGGGGCAGGAAGGGGGGCTGGATCGTCTCCCCTAATTCCTGCAGGGACTTCAGGGCACGTCTGGCACTTTTTCAGGGTTAAATGAATAATTATATCTATTCCAAATCCAAGTAGATTACATTACCTGCTCCTGCAGTTTTGAAGTCGAAGGCCTCAACAATGTCTCTCAATTGCAGTAACCAATCCCAGACATGGGGCGAAATTCTCCTACCCGCCCCACCACATTTCTGCGCCGACCGGCCGGCGGGAGTCTCCGTAACACCTGCCGGTCAATGGGGTTTCCCATTGTGGGGCAGCCCCACGCCGTCGGGAAACCCCCCGGTGCCGGCAGAATGGAGACTCCCGCCGGCGGAGAATGACACCCATGATCTATAACCTCGGAAAGCAGACTCTGTTGCGTGTTTCTTAATTAATAATAATAACCTTTATTGTCACAAGTAGGCTTACATTAACACTGCAATGAAGTTACTGTGAAAAGCCCCTAGTCACCACATTCCGGCGCCTGTTCGGGTGCACAGAGGGAGAATTCAGAATGTCCAAATTACCTAACAGCACGTCTTTTGGGACTTGTGGGAGGAAACCGGAGGAAACCCACACAGACAGGGCGAGAACATCCAGACTCCACATAGACTGTGACCCAAGCCGGGAATCGAGCCTGGGACCCTGGCGCTGTGAAGCCATAGTGCTAACCACTATGCTACTGTGCTGCCTGTAATTACCTCCTCAGTTTCAATGAGGATCTCTGACTCCCATCCACCATCCCCTCATCAGAGTGGGGGTAGGGTGCTGCTCTGATTCCCGCCAGCCCGTGGAGAAGCAACAGCACCTTTACAGATGCCAATTGATATTTGTCCCTGAGGATTTGGGATGAGATCAACATTTTCTCCATGAGAAAGTCAGGCGTCCCACCCCTACTGTCCTTCTCCTTCAGGAGTCAGGATCCTCAAATTGGGCCCTCAGTGATTGGAGCTGTTGAATTTCACAGCACATCTATTTTCACTGGAAGATATTCTGAATATTGCAAGGGTGAAAAAGCAGCTCCCGTTCCCAGAGTTTGAATAGTAAATGTTAAAGCCAGTGCGTTGAATTAAAGTGAAATCTACCAGCTGCACTTTATGCTGGCAGACCACCAATAAGGTGTACGGCTCTTCGATGCCCAGAATTTTGCCCAATTACCCCAGACAATTGGAACCATCCCGGTCTTCATTCAATAACCTTTCCAATATTGGCAGGGCACCCCGACTGGAATTTTCCCCAGGTAGTGATATAAGGAATAAAAATTCCACTGTGCAGGCTACTCGCCCACACTCAGAGTACACATTGGGCAGTTTCCTGCTCCAAGCAATGACTTCGGCAGCGATTGATTTAATGGGCAAACAAAAATCACAGGTCAGAGTGCTCAATTTGTCAAATTGCACCAGGAGCTGGTGCAGCTGAATACTGGCCCCCAAATTGAGGGAAATATCACAATTCCTCTTACTTTAACCCAAGTGCTGTGTTTGGCTACCACAATCCAGACTTCTCAGGAGCAGAAATGGCTGAATCTTTCTCAAATGGAGCCTCCGCTTTTGCAGTTAGTGTACATAAGTAGGGCCACCACCACAGTGCTGTAACCGACAAGTCTTTACAGTAATATTACTCCAGTGGCAGCAAAGGATTGGCACCAAAAGGTTGAATTCACACCCAGTTATTCCCCCTAAAAGAGGGCCCATTGCCTGCTTTGGGAGAAAATTCTTTGGACTCTTTCACATTTTCTTCAGTACTTTCATGTTAGTGCAATTATAATAATAATCCTTAAATTAGTGTCACAAGTAGACTTCCATTAACACTGCAATGAAGTTACTGTTTGGATACACTGAGGGAGAACTCAAAATATCCAATTTACCTAACAAGCATGTTTTTGGGGACTTGTGGGAGGAACCCCACGCAGACACGGAGAGAACGTGTAGACTCTGCACAGGCAGTGACCCAAGCCGGGAATCGAACCCGGGTCCCTGGCGCTGTAAAGCAACAGTGCTAACCACTGTGCTTTTGGTGCAGTAGAATATTTCGGACCCCCACTCTCAAAGAGGAGAAAGGAGAATTTGGACATCTGAGCTCTATTCTCCAATCTTCTCCACCTCTCAACATTCTCAATGTGCACAAATTTTTTTACAGATAGCGGCATCAGCCTTCAAGCACAGACAGACACAACTATAAATCTATAGCTTGGTTCTTTCAAGTGCCTCACCTCATTGCTTTTATAATTCCTAGATGCCTTTGAGGTGTTGTGCGCCGTGCCAACTTCCAGCTGCCAGAGGCACAAATGTTTGTGAAGAGTTGAGCGGCCCAGACAAGTTAGGTCATTTGGCAACAAGAGTCTTTGGTTAGGTTTGGGAAGGGTGGTGAGGGAGGGTGTGGTTATAATGGAGGGGGTATGGGCAGGGGGGAGTGGGCTGGGGAAGTGAGGAACAGGATGTAGGTACCTCCCCTCTTATCTGAAGTGGTCTACCTTATGTAAAGGAAGACAATGGCACAGTGGTAACATCATTGGACTAGCAATCCAAAGGCCTAGGCTAAAGTTCTGGGGCTATGAGTTCAAATCCCACTGTGGCAGCTGTTGGGAATTTAAATTCAATTAATAAAATTTGGAACTAAAATCTTGTCTCAGTAATGGCGACCATGCCACCTATCACCGATTGTTGTAAAAACCCACCTGGTTCACTAAGGACATCTGCCACTCTTACCCAGCATGGCCTAAATGTGAGTCCAGACCCACACCAATGCGGTTGACTATCAACTGCCCTCTGAAATGGCAAACCACTCAGCTCAAGGCTAATTCGGGATGGGCAACAAATACTGGGCTTTCCAGCGATGCCAAAACCCATGAAAGAAAGAAACAAAAGTGTCGGTGGCTCACACACAAACTCCTCAGGTTGGGGACCAGTCCTCAGAGATGTCCACTTTTACCTCAGTAACTTTCCCAGTCACTGACAGAGGTGGCAACAACATGCCATGGGGGGGTCTTAAACTTCTCCAGGAATACCATAAGACCATGAGGCATAGGAGCAGAATTCGGCCCATCGAATCTGCTCCGCCATTCAATCATGGCTGACATTTTTCTCATCCGCATTCTCCTGCCTTTTCCCCATAACCCTGATCCCCTTATTAAAACCATGTCCCCCAACCCAAGTGCCAACCCATACGCCACCCTTCCAACACACTGCAGAGTCCTCAGCGAGTGAACAGCCATTTTACCTTTTAGAGTAAAGCTCTTCAATAATTTAAATATGAAGAACTGAAACAAAAAAATTACATTACTCCCAAATGAGATACACATGGACAAAGCATTAATATGTTTCTGTTGGAATTTGATTCTATTTTATTATTCCAAGATAGAAAATTTCATAACAAGACATAAAAAGGCTTTTTAACTGCAACAGAGCCTGTTAATATATTAAAATTTGCATTTTCAGATACGTTTCACATGTATTTGTGGTTACTTGAGAATTTCCCATAGCCGTTTGATTGTCTGCCTACGCAATTCGGGTTCAATCCAATGTGACCGTCTTGAGATGCTTCACATAAATTACACTCTTCCTTACACGCCAACAGTTTCCATGCGCTTTGCAGAGAAATGCCTTCATCTACAGCTGTAACTCTGCTTACCACCAGTAACCATTTACAACACAGAAGGAGGCCATTCAGCCGTCAGGTCTATGCCCCCCCCCTGCCCTCCGCGTGGAGAAATCCAGTCAGTCCCACTCCTCTGCTCCATCCCGTGTCAGAATACAGCCGAGGAATAGCGAACTCCATTTTAGCTACTCGTAATTGAATGCCCGCAGGTTGATTAGCAAATGTTCATCCTTGTTTTGCCATCCTTCCTTCGCCTCACACCACACTCCCCCTTGGTGAGCCTCACGCACCCAAACACATATTTCACTCCACTACTGCCAGATAGATCCTTGGGATGAGCCTTGTCAGTTCCATGGAGGCTGTCTTGAAGGGGGAGCCGGGAGGAAATTTTGACATGAGGATGTTGGGTCAATGGTCCAATGCCTTCCTGTCTCTGAGCTACCTTTCCAGAATCAGTTCATCAAAGGAGTGATGACTCGCCCAGCAGCAGTAGGTGGCCAATTCAAATAATTGGGCAGCATGGTAGCACAGTGGTTAGCACAGTAGCTTCACAGCTCCAGGATCCCAGGTTCGATTCCTGGCTTGGGTCACTGTCTGTGCGGAGTCTGCACGTTCTCCCCGTGTGTGCGTGGGTTTCCTCCGGGTGCTCTGGTTTCCTCCCACAGTCCAAAGATGTGCAGGTTAGATGGATTGGCCATGCTAAATTGCCCTCAGTGTCCAAAAAAGGTTAGGTGGGGTTACTGGGTTACAGGTGTGGGCTTAAGTGGGGTGCTATTTCCATAGACTGGTGCAGACTCGAGGAGCCGAATGGCTTCCTTCTGCACTATAAATTCTGTGAAATTCTATGAAATTAAGTTCCCAGTTGTGGCATGGTGGCAGCCACCCCCTCCCACCTCACTGAGGCTAAATCCTGTCAGGAGGTGGTTTGTCAGCAACTGGCCCGCGAGGCTTCTTTAAGATCCATCCCCACTGGTGGCACAGGAATCTGTGGGCTACTACTACAGTCACTTTCCATCCTCTGGATTCAGCTTTTATAGGATAATACAGAGTTCTAACATATAGCTAGAACCAGCCAAACTCAATGCCAAAACCTCCCCAAAGATTTGTCCCTACTGACTGCCCCAACGAGTATGGACGATAGAGGCAGAAAATTAAGCACCCCCTCAAGGCAGATTCTGAGGCAGGGTGGGTGGTGTTATGGGAAACGTAAAATTGTATGGATAGAATTCCCCCCCAAGATCCCAACCGCCCAAACCCAAATGCAATTTCATGGTTGATTGGGCAGGGCTGCGGATGGGAAACCCGCCCATTCACTTATTATTATCCTGTTCACCTCAATTCTAGGCTGGAGGTAGCGGGTGTGGTGGGTGGTAAAGTGGCATTGCCACTTTTCCCCACCTTGGCCTCTCTCTGACAGCCCTCTCAGAGTTGGGGCACACTTCCCCTCCGGGATGTTGGAGCTGCGGGACCCAGTCTCCTCCTGGACTACCCCCCAACACCATGATCACCCCCTGGTGACCCCACAACCAGGTGCCCACCCTCCTGCCCCTGGGACTCCCGGAACATGCCTTTTCAAAGGTCGTGGAACTTAGTCCCAGGCAGAGTGCTGCAGTGCCACTTCTGGCTACTGCAGCGCTGTGCCTGGCCGGGTTGAAGATCTATCAACCAATCTGATTGGAAGATAGCTCTCGTGGGTGGCACTTCCTTCCAAGGGCAGACAGAAGTCCCGCCCACTGCCAATCAATGATGAGTGCAGGGGAACATGCCAGGAGCAGCACCAGGTACACCGAAAAATGAGGTGTCAGCCTAGTGAAACTACAACACAGGACTACTTGTGTACCAAACAGCATAAGCAGCAAGTAACAGACAGAGCTTAGCGGTTCCACAATGAACGCATCAGATCTAAGCTCTGTAGTCCTGCCTCATCCAGCCGTGAATGGTGGTGGACAATTAAACAACTTACTGGAGGAGGGGGCTCCACAAGTATCCCCAACCTCAATGATGGAGGAGCTCAGCACATATGTGCAAAAGACAAGGCTGAGGCATTTGCAATAATCGTCAGTCAGAAGTGCCGAGTGGATGATCCATCTCGGTCTCCTCCGAAGGTCCCCAGCATCATAGATGTCAGTCTTCAGCCAATACGATCCACTCCATGTGATATCAAGAAACGGCCGAAGGCACTGGATACTGCAATGGCTATGGGCCCTGACAATATTCCGGCAATAGTACTGAAGATTTGTGCTCCAGAACTTGCCACACCTCTAGCCAAGCTGTTCCAGTACAGCTACAACACTGGCATCTACCCGGCAATGTGGAAAATTGTCCAGATGTGAACTGTACACAAAAAACAGGACAAATCCAACCCAGCCAATTGCCGCCCGATCAGTCTACTCACCATCATCAGCAAAGTGATGGAAGGAGTTACTAACAGTGCTATCAAGTGGGCAGCATGGTGGCGCAGTGATAGCACTGCAGCCTCATGCTGCCGAGGTCCCAGGTTCGATCCCGGCTCTGGGTCACTGTCCGTGTGGAGTTTGAACATTCTCCCCGTGTTTGCGTGGGTTTAGCCCCCCAACCCAAAGATGTGCAGGCTAGGTGGATTGAACATGCTAAATTGCCCCTTAATTGGAAAAAATGAATTGGGACTCTAATTTTTTTTTAAAACAGTGCTATCAAGCGGCACTTACTCAGTAATAACCTGTTCCCGGATGCTCAGTTTGGGTTCCGTCAGGGTCACTCAGCTCCTGACCTCATTACAGCCTTCAAACATGGACAAAAGAGCTGAATGCCAGAAGTGAGGTTAGAGTGACTGCCTTTGACATCAAGGTAGCATTTGACTCAGTATCTCATCAAGGAGCCCAAGCTAAACTGGAAGTCAATGGGAACCAGGGGGGAAACTCTCTGCTGGTTGGAGACATACATGGCAAAAAGGAAGATGGTTATGGTGGTTGGAGGCCAATCATCTCAGCTCCAGGACATCACTGCAGGAGTTCCTCAGAAGTAGTTTCCAAGGCGCAACCATCTTCAGTTGCTTCATCAATGGCCTCCCTTCCATCATAAGGTTAGAAGTGGGGATGTTTGCACAACGTGACTGCACAACGTTCAGCACCATTCGCAACTCCTCCTTGTCCAAATGCAGCAAGACCTGGATAATATCAAGGCTTGGGCTGACAAGTGGCAAGTTACATTCATGCCACACAATTGCCAGGCAATGACCATCTCCTACAAGAGAGGATCTAACCACCATCCATTGACATTCAATGGCATTACCATCGCTGAAACCCGCATAATCAATATCCTGGGGGTTACCATTGATCAGAAACTGAACTGGACTAACCATATTAATACTGTGGCTACCAGGTCAGGTCAAAGGCTAGGAATCCTACGGCGAGTAACTCACCTCCTGACCCCACAAAGCCTGTCCGCCATCTACAAGGTAAAATCAGGCGTGTAATGGAATACTCTCCACTTGCCTGGATGAGTGCAGCTCCAACAACACTCAAGAAGCGCAACACCATCCAGGACAAAGCAGCCCACTTGATTATTCCCCCTTCCACAAACATTCAAACCCTCCACCACCAATGAACAGTGGCAGCTGTGTGTACCATCTACAAGATACACTGCAGAGAGTTCCTTAGACAGCACCTTCCAAACCCATGACCACTACCATCTAGAAGGACAAGAGCAGCAGATACCTGGAAACCCCACCACCTGGAGGTTCCCCTCTACGTCACTCATCACCCTGACTTAGAAATATTTCGTCGTTCCTTCATTGTTGTTGGGGCAACATCTGGGAACTCCCTCCCTAACAGCACAGTGGGTGTACCTACGTCACAAGGACTGCAGCGGTTCAAGAAGGCAACTCACCACCATCTTCTGAAGGCAATAAATGCTGGACTAACCAGCGATGGACACATCCCATGAATGAACTTTTAAAAATCAATACCCAATTGAGCATGAAACACCAGTCGGAGTGTGAAAGTCGGCGGCTGTGTGTTAGGCATCGACTCTCAGGACAGCGAGGGCCCATTGCTCACCCATCCTTAAAATTCTATCCTGGGAATACAATCAGTTTTATTATACATGAGTGTCTGAAATATAATGAATTCAATGATACAATAACTGGAAACTAAAAGCTCAGAATCGTTTTTGGTTTAAATCTGCCACACTGACTCCTTCTGTGTGAACCAGGTACTTCTTAATTCTTTGGCCCAGATTACACATCTTATTGTGTTTAAAACTCCTCCTATAATTATCTTCAAAGTGATAAACAAAGAAATGGCTGAGGAACTAA